>NW_004443981.1:846135-847787 GCF_000243295.1 Trichechus manatus latirostris
AATCGAGCCTTTCTTGAATCTTTCCTGTACGCTGAGGGTTGTTGAGTCTCTTTAGGGATGAAAATGAGTGTTCTGTTGTGCAGAAATTCTTTTACAGTGTGAAGTTTTAGCAGTATCTATTATTCGGGATACACATGTTTTTGTTACCCTCTAGATATTTAAAAACACAGTTGCCCTCATTGAACATTGTAAACAGTAGATTTCAAGATGGAACCACAGACTGTCTCATGCACAGTGTGGACATCTGCAGGCTTTTTAACACCATTAGCCTTCCAACTACTCACTACCTGTGTAAACATGTTTAGTAATGCGGGTTCTGGAAACAGACTGCCTGAGACACGTCCCATCCTTGTTGCTAAATAGTTGAGTGATCTCGGGAAAGTTTCCTAACCTCTCTGTGCCTCAGTTTCTTCCTCTATAAAATGGAGATAAAATACCCGCCCCGTAGGGTTGCTTAGAAGATCAAATGAGTAAAGTGTGCAAAAGTGTAGCACAGTGCCTGGTAAGTGCTCAAAGGTTGTTAAATATCATTATTAATGTCAAACTTTAAATCTCTTCTTAGACAGGACAGTCCCAGATTTAATGCTGCCCTTTGCTGTTGAGGAATGTTCCCCCACATCTGACTTAAGATCAACTTTGTTCAGCTTCAGGAGGTCACTGTTGCTTGCCCCTTCCTGAATACATTATCTCATTTAACGACCTCATTTTCAATGAGAAAAAAAAGCCCTCCTTCTCCATGGCTCTTCTGTGCTGACTCTAAATCTTTCAGACAACCTCGTCTCACAATCTTGGAAGCTTTTTTATTTGCCTTCCAATTAATTTCCCCCTAGTTCTTCATCATCCTTCTGAAACTGCCAAGAATTGTAGAGAATGTTTGCAATGTCAGGAACCAGCTGCAGAGGGACCCTGGGAGGCACAGACCCCACTCTCCCTGTTCCCCCACCTCCCCCAACCCCTTACAGAGCCGATCTGTGTTTCCACAGTGGGTTGCTAGGCAAAACTGCATTGCTTATTTACCAGCAAGCAGAGCAGCTAACAGAGAGCTCTGAGAGAGCCCTTGGGCTAAGCAAACTGTCATCTGGGAAGCGATGGTTTGATATACTGTTGGGGCAGAAGTGGTAGGGTGGTTATGGATTTCTATCCAAATCTTGTTTTCACACTTTGTTGATTGGTTAGAATAGATGATATGGTATTCTCTTCTCCTTACACAAAGAGTATGATACAAAAACATCTCCCCATGTCCAGTTGGCACTAACTAGGAATTTTTGAAGAGCTCCAAACCCATTTCCTTAGAGTTCCTTTAGCTGTCAAAATTACATGTGCAATTACTAAGAAGAGCCAAATAAGCTTTATAAACAGGGGGCTGGGAGCTGGGGGAGCCAGCTCTAAGAACTCTCCTTTGAGGCAAGGATATACGTACTGACAACTGTAGACGTGTTTACTTGTTTCAGACCTCAGAGGCTAAGCCACAAGTCTAACTCTCGTTAAGCATGATGTCCCTACCTGCCTTTGTTTACATCAGCAATCTTATTTTAGAGAGTGAGCACGTTCATTTGCGGGCTATTTCTTTACTGGATGTCTGCTCTTCTCTGTTCTCCTTTTCACCTTTATGAGCTGTCTTAGATTCTGCAATAAACAATCCAGATCATAGT
>NW_004443981.1:848309-849931 GCF_000243295.1 Trichechus manatus latirostris
AATGGATCTTACCTATACAAACAAACAAATTAAAAAAACTGTATCCAGCTCACAGCCACACTGCAGCATCTAACAGATTATTGGTCAATTAAGTGCTTTGCTGGTTTTGCGACACAAAGCTTATGATATACACAATTAAATTGTTTTATCACTGAAATGCCAAAGTAGGTACACCTGGGATGGAAAAAAATAAAATGAAAATCCACAATTTTTTTTTAAAACCCTCAGCCGTTCCTCTCCAGGAAGACTTTAATTCAGATCTTTAAAAAGTTTTCTGTTCTAAAAGTTGGTAGCTGCTAATATTTAAACATAAGACTCTGTTGGAACACAAGATTTTGCATTCAAATTTAAACCAGTTAATTCATTCAGCATGTAATTATTAAGTTTTCGTTTTTTGTTTTTTTTTAATGTTGGGCATTGTTTTGGTCACAAGGGACACAGCAGTTAAAAAAAATAGAAAGAAAAATGCAAAATTCCTTCCTCAAGCACACAAAGTCTAGCGAGGGGGTAGACTCTGAGTCTTTGGCTTGAAAACATTCCTCATGGAGCTGTCCATGGTGTCCAGGCCTAGTGGTTTTTGAAGGCAAAAACCAAACCCATTGCCTTCGAGTCAATTCTGACTCACAGGGACCCTATAGGACAGAGTAAACTCCCCAGTAGGGTTTTCAAGGAGTAGCTGGTGGATTCGAATTGCCGACCTTTTGGTTAGCAGCTGAGCTCTTAATCACTGCGCCACCAAGGCTCCATATTGAAGGGAAAGTTTAGTGCACAATGACATCCTAGTGATTAAAGTATCATCTGGGAGAGAAGAAAGAAAAGAATAACATCCTTGTAGCTCTGGTTTGTGGAATACAAAGATGTGCCAACTGTAATAGAAGATCTTTGGATCTTTGCTTTGGACCTTTGGATCTTTGCTGTGATGATGAAATGTTGGATCTCTGCTATCTAAGCACTCTGAAGCTATGGCCTAGAGGCCAGAACAACAGATAAGCCATCACCCCACACATAGGAAATATCCAGAGGTGATCTTAGCTGAAGAATGATCCTTCTCTTTAGTTGAAGTGTGAAAGGTAGATCCAAGAAAAGGAGAGAAGGAAAGGGACATCTGCTAATCAGCTACATAAATGGAATAAATCCTGGCAATCCTGATAGATACCTGTCCAGCTGCCCACTTGCCCAAAATCTAAATTTATTTTACACAGATCTCAGTGGCACAAGGAACAATGCCCCCACCATCACACACACAAGCAGACAATAATACTACAGGAGCAATATTACACTAAGAAGAAAGTCCTGGTGATCTGCTTCTAAAAATCAGCCAGTGAAAACCCTATGGTTAACAACAGTCCAATCTGCATCTGATCACGGGGATGGCACAGGTCTGAGCAGGGTTCTGTTCTATTGTACATGGGATCACCATGAATAAACAGCAGCTAACAGCAATAGCAGTAATATTACAGACCGCTGAAAGGTAGACTCACTCTTCTCCTTCCACTGGCTAACAAGAGTTCAAGGTCACAGCTTATTGGCCAAGTAGTGCACAACAGTTAGGCCACAAGATCCCCCTGTTAGGATGAATGCTCATTTCCCACCTCCTGGTGCTTCCTCCCTGTTCAGGGAGC
>NW_004443981.1:851513-852671 GCF_000243295.1 Trichechus manatus latirostris
GCATCAAGGTTGTATCCTTTCACCATACTTAATCTGTATGCTGAGCAAATAGTCCAAGAAGCTGGACTATATGAAGAAGAACATACATCAGGATTGGAGGAAGACTCATTAACAACCTGTATTATGCAGATGACACAAGCTTGCTTGCTGAAAGTGAAGAGGACTTGAAGCACTTACTGATGAAGATCAAAGACCACAGCCTTCAGTATGTTATAGCTCAACATAAAGAAAACAAAAATCCTCACAAGTGGACCAATAAGCAACATCATGAGAAATAGAGAAAATACTGAAGTTGTCAAGGATTTCATTTTACTTGTGTCCACAATCAACATCCATGGAAGCAGCAGTCAAGATATCAAAAGACGCATTGCACTGGGCAAATCTGCTGCAAAAGACCTCTTTCCAGTGTTAAAAAGCAAAGATGTCACTTTGAAGACTAAGGTGCACCTGACCCAAGCCATGTGTTTTCAATTGCCTCATATGCATGCGAAAGCTGGACGATGAATAAGGAAGATTGAAGAAGCATTGATGCCTTCGAATTGTGATGTTTGCGAAAAATATTGAATATACCATGGACTGCCAAAAGAATGAACAAATCTGTCCTGGAAGAAGTACAACCAGAATGTTCCTTAGAAGCAAGGATGGCGAGACTACGTCTCACATACTTTGGACATGTTATCAGGAGGGACCAGTCCCTGGAGAAGGACATCATGTTGGTAAAGTAGAGGGTCAGCAAAAAGGACTAAGAACCTCAATGAGATGGATTGACACAGTGGCTGCAACAATGAGCTCAAGCGTAACAAATGTGAGGATGGTGCAGAACCGGGCAGTATTTAGTTCTGTTGTACATAGGGTCATTGTGACTCAGAACCCACTCGACGGCTCCTAACAACAACAATAACCATGAAGGAATATATGTATTAAAAGCAGAAATGTAAGACGAGATAACAGAGGGACTCTGCTGAGGGTGTGTAAAGCCAGACACTCTCCTAGGAGCAGATAAGGAATTAGGAAAGCCATTAAGGAAGTCCATGTCATGGCTGGAGCTGACTGGGAGGGACAGGACCTTGAACAGGGCTGGGAGACAATGAACTTAATGCAGCTGCACTGCACCATGCAGTAAAGCGCCCACTTGTCCACCTAAGGATTGTCTAGGAG
>NW_004443981.1:861581-863233 GCF_000243295.1 Trichechus manatus latirostris
AGAGAAGATTCAGAAATACATTTATCAAAATGTTAATGGTGGATCTCTTTGGACAATGGATTTACACGTGATTTTATTTTCTCCGGTGTGCTCCTCAACATTTTCCAAAGTCCCTGCAATGACCTTGCATCCCCTTTGTAATCTTTGTAACAAAAGGAAAGGGGAGAGGTAGGGAAGGGTGAGAGGGAGAGGGATGAGGAGAAATAAAGGGAAACAGAGAAAACAATGAATATGCTCATGAATCCCGTGGTGGTTCTCTCAAAAAATAATACAAAGCTCTTGAAAAATCACACCTTTAGACTTCCTTTCCTTTGGGAATGAAGTGACAGCTATGCCCTTGAGGAAAACTAGAAGAGAGGAGGAGGAGATACTCCCCACGGTAAAGTAAGAAAGATGGGCCTTGTCTGAGCCTTCAGAATCCCTGGAAGTGTTCCAATGGTTAATGGAAGCTGTAGGACCTGGCCTTGTTTCAGCTCAGGTAATTGCATCCTGCCTGCTGCCCGAGCCACTTCTTCGTCCATAGAGGAACTGACTGTCAGGGAGCCCCACTGATGGCAAACATGCAGTCTCCCTCTCTCCCTTGCTTTACAGTTATATTGTAGCTTACCCTCTAGAGGTGCTGGATTGTTTATTGGGGCCCGAATACACTACGGTTGTGTGATTTGGTACCTTTTTAAAAGCTGTTCAGTCTGATAGGATAGTCTTCTCCCTTTTTAGACTTGTCAAACTCTTGTTTATTTCTTAAAACACAATGCAGATATTACCTCCTGCAAGAAGTCTCTTGTGGATTGTGCAGGAGAACCTACAGCCATAGTTATTTGACTACATCTTGACCAAGGGCTTGTAGTGCAAAGCCAGGCCAGTGTCGTGCATTGCTTACAATAAAAGGGATCATTTATACCAAGGGAAAAAAACAAAAGTTACTTTTCCCCCCTCTCTGCTGCCTGTGTTCCTTGCATGAGCCTCTGTGGATGGAATCATTCCACTTGCATTGCTATTTATCTATACATATGTCTCCATTGGACAGTGAACTCCTTTGTCTTTGTGCCCTGGGTGCCCAGAACAGTGCATTTTCTACATTTTCCCCTTCTCTTTTAGCACACAGGGAAAATATGAGACTAACTGTTTAAGGTAAATTATTCTATAAAAGAAATAAAATTATTTAACCAACAAGAGATAAACTGAGGATTTTATAATACAGAATGTTAGTAAATATATTGTAGAGAGACACAGGCAGATGGACATACATACACCATAAATATTTGTTGAATTGAAATGAATATTAATAGCATGGGAACTGCACCAACGGGGTGTTCTTAACTATTTGAACATGGCCATTTACACAAAAATAGAAATTATATACATGTGTTAGATTATGAGTTGCTATGATGTTGAACATGTCTCAGCAGAGCTTCTAGGCTAAGATGGACCGGGAAGAAAGGCCTGGTGATCTACTTTCAAAAAATCAGCCAATGGACTGTGGGGACCATGGTCTTGGGGAACATCTAGCTCAATTGGCATAACACAGTTTATAAAGACCATGTTCTACATCCTACCTTGGTGAGTAATGTCTGGGGTCTTAAAAGCCTGTGAGCGGCCATCTAAGATACTCCACTGGTCTCATCCCTTCGGGAGCAAGGGAGAATGAAGAG
>NW_004443981.1:863983-865600 GCF_000243295.1 Trichechus manatus latirostris
AAAAAAAAAAAAAATCAGCCAAAGGAAACCCTATGGATCACAACGGTCCAAACCACAACAGATCATGGAGATGGTGCAGGACCGGGCAGCATTTTGCTCCATTGTGCATGAGGTTGCCAACAGTCAGGAACCCACTTGACAGCAGCTAACAACAACAACAATTCTTGAAAGTTACGCAGGAGCTTTCTGGAAGATGTTTTTTATAACCCCATTTAGATTATAGTACAACAATACGTGATCTGTCAGTCTGAAAGGGTGTTTTTGGTTGTCACAACAATTGGATGGGCACCCCTGGCATGGAGCATGTAGGGGCAAGAATGTTCAAACATCCTGCAATACAAGAGCTAGTTCACAAATTAGAGAATTATTCCACATTTAGCATAAGTTTGAACACCCCTCTGAGAAAAAAATCCTGTTTATAATTATGTGAGCCAAGAACCTAACCCCCTTTTACATATAAACATAAAGCATTCCCTCAGTGAGATGGATTGACCCAGTAGCCACTACAATGGCCTCAAACATACCAATGACCATGAAGATGGCATAGGACCAGGCATTGTTTTGATCTGTTATAGATAAAGTCACCGTGAGTCCATGCTTACTAAACAGCAACTAACAAGATTTTTTGATGCCAAATATATATATATATACACACACACACATATATATATTCTGTTACAGTAAAAAAAAAAAATGTTTTGCAGTGTTTCAATATATGCTGAATTATCCAGGAATATGACTCCGGTGTAAACTGAGGAAAGGCTGAATTTTGATTTGTTAGAACCTTATTGAGAGGTGAGCCCTGCTTGCGCAGTGGCTAAGCACTCAGCTGTGTGGTGTGTTTAATTACTTTTATATGGCCTTTCTCACCACGGTCTTGTGACTTCAATAAAATGATTAGGTGGGACTATGCAAATAAGGTGCTTATGGCCCACCAAGGGAACTGGATGGCTTGCTAACAATGCAAATAAAGTGCATGGAACTCTGAGGGGGTAGGACCATACAAATTAGGTGTATGGAGCCCTAACGAGAGGATTGGTCAGTTTTGCCATCCCACTAGGCTTAAAAGCCAATTCCAGAGCAGAGGGGGGACCTCACTACCATCAAGAAAGAAGAGCCAAGAGTGAAGCATGTTCTTTGGACCCAGGATCCCTGCACTGAGAACTCCTAGACCCAGGAGACAGAGAGAGAGCTGTAACACCAGACATGGTGCAAGATGTAGAGAAATAGCGGCAGCAGAACCAGGAGACTGGCACAAGATGGCGCAGTAGGCTTCCCAGCCCATGGAGCAAGGCAGCTACAGTGGGTGTGCTGACCCATGGAGCAAGAGAGCTGAATGCCTTCATGCAGGAGGCTTCCTGGCAGAGTGGGGTGCCTCCAGGCACTTATCAGAGGAAATAAAGAGCTTTGTAGCACTTTACTGAGCAGGGTAAAGGCCTGGCCAGCCCAAGAGGCCCAAGGGGCCTGAGAGGTCCAAGGGGCCAAGGGGCCAAGAGCCGAGGAGCTGAGGGCCAGAGAGAGGGCTACCTATGGGCACAGCCAAGAAGCTGTCCTGACTGAAGAACTGTATCCTGAGTTGTTCCTGATCCCGAATCCTGTTACTTCCCTAATAAACTC
>NW_004443981.1:867422-868588 GCF_000243295.1 Trichechus manatus latirostris
ATTTTTCAGAAGCAGATTGCCAGGCCTTTCCTCTGAGGTACCTCTGCGTGGACTAGAACCACCAACCTTTCAGTTAGCAGCCAAGCGTATTAATCATTTGCACCACCCAGGGACTCCTGACCTCATTTAGGAGTGAGAAAAACCTCCCTGAGGAAGTGACATTTTTGCTGAGACTAGAAAGATGATGGCGGGAGTGTTTGAAGTACCGTAAATATCACACATAAAAGCCTGGGGATGAAAGACGGTATGGTACATTCAGGAGAAACACACGAGCCCTTCCAATTTCCCTCGTGGAAGCACAGATTTCTCCCCAAATAAGATATCAAGGAGCTTAATCCAGGCAAGAATGTGAACTGTGAAGAACTTCTACATTTTATTAACATGAACTTTTCACAAAATTTGGTTGATTCATTTTTTGTTGCTCTCTTAATCATAGGAGAGGATTCAAATTCAAGCCATTTCTGGAAATATTATGGACAGATATATCTAGGGACAACTCTGACTCACGGCGACCACACGTTTCAGAGTAGAACTGTGCTCCACCGGGTTTCCAATGGCTGTAATCTTACGGAAGCAGATCATCAGGACTTTTCCACAGCACCACTGGATGGATTCGAACTGCCAACCTTTCAGTTAGTAGCCGAGCGTAAACCACTTGGGCCACCCAGGGACCTTTATTAAAAATAAAGGCGTATGATAACTTGAAAAAAATAGAAATGAGATGCAAGGAATGTGACCATTTTCTCAACAGGGGGCAATCCCATCAACTTTCAGACTCCTCCAATGAGGGCTCATGGAAGCAGGTGTCACATATTTATACGACCACCTGGACAGGTCCTCTTTCTCCTCTTCCTTGGGGAAAAGGTTGACTAGCCTCCAAAGGGTAAGTAGGAGAGAAAGACACTTAATATAAATAAAGACTTAAAAGGGCTAAAGACAATTGAGAATTTTTCAAAGGGAGACAGAGGAAGGAAGCAAACAGCGATGTCAAGAAAAGGATGAAGGCCCAGAAGGAAGAATAACACGGCAAGAACCCCATATGGCACTTATACGTCATACATCGCGTTTGCAATGTTGATACTTGCTTTCTTGTTAGCTTCGCTGCCAACTCTGTTATGATACTTGGTAAAATTCATTTTTAAAAAAATCACACTTTTTTAACTCTA
>NW_004443981.1:870118-871223 GCF_000243295.1 Trichechus manatus latirostris
AAGCTCGCCAGCTCATTCTCCCGCGGAGCCAATAGGTGGGTTTAAACCACCAACCTTTCAGTTAGTAGCTAAGCACTTAACCATTGGTGCCACAAATATGCAAGCTAGAATTCACAAATCCTTCCTCCAGGCTCCCATAGCTAACAGTGTGCACATACTATTAGTAAATAACATTTATTGAATGCTGACTATGTGCCAGACATTGCTCTCATGCATCCACTAAGTACCAAAAGCTTACTAATTACTACCATTATCCCCATTTGTCAGATGAAGAAACTGATGCGTAACTCAAAGTCACATGGCTGGTAAGTAGTATGTTTTTTTTTAACCAGCTGCTATCAAGTCAACTCCAACTCATGACAACCCCAGGTGTGTCAGAATAGAACTGTGCTCCATAGGGTTTTCAATGGCTGATTTTTCAGAAGTAGATCTCCAGGCCTTTCCTCCGAGGTGCCTCTGGGTAGGCTCAAACTTCCAACCTTTCGGTCAGCTGCGGAGCACATTAACCATTTGCACCACCCAGGTAGATCACTGTGGCTTCAGAGCCTGCCTGCCCTAACCCTGTATCATTCTGCACAATATTGCAAGCACTGGTCTTTATACATGTTTGTTTCCCCACTGCCTTGTCTTGTTTATTTCCCATGCCCCCAAAGTGTTGAGAACACAGAGGTGTTATTTGATAATTGCTTATTACACTGACCTGGGGACAGTAAAAAGGAGTGGTGACAATGGGGAGCTACCTGGGGAATCATTGTGAGTGAATAAAAAGAGTTCAGAGCAACAGCAAGACCAGGTAGGAATCCAGGCTCATCAATACATAGAGGTCCAGGTCTGTCTGGCGTGGAGCCCCTCTCTCTCCCGCCAGCTATCCTGCGGGCACGGCCGGAGCTGAGGAAGCAGGGATGGAAGCAGGTACAGCAGAGACAGCTGAAGGTGTCCCACAAGAAGGAGGCAGCCACAAGGCACAGCCAGCCTCCCCAAAGAGAACAGCAGCTGTAGAAGCAAGCAGGACCTAAGTCAGAAAGCAATTTGCCCACTGCTGTCTTTGAACCTATAGAAGTTGAAGCAGGCTCCATATAACTCCTGAGATTACCTTGCATGAAAA
>NW_004443981.1:875197-883120 GCF_000243295.1 Trichechus manatus latirostris
GTGCTTCTTGGAAACTCTATGGGGCAGTTCTACTCTATCATATAGAGTCACTATGAGTTGGAATCAACTCGATGGCAACTGGTTTGGTTTTGGTTTTATATGTATATATATACATATATTTCAATCACTGTCATGTTATAGAGGCAGACACACTACACACAGACACGCGAGCATGTTCGTGAAGCTGTAAACTGAACTTCACTAATATGACATCTTTTCTATACTACTGAAAGGCAGCCATGTTTTAGACTGAAAATTCAGCCCAATCCCCCTGCCTATGTGGGTACAACACAGGCATGCATAACTGAAACCCCAGTGAACATTTACACTACTAACGGGAACCGGAAGCGGAAGTTGAACCCACAGAGCTGAAAATAACACCCAGTTTCCAAAGGAGGGATTTTTATCTCCTTGAAATAAGTATTTTAAGTTAACCCCTTTGCTGCTGGATGCTAGCTCAAAGACACCCTGTGAGAAACAGAAGCCTTCTGCCAAGTGTGCTCTTCAAGGTCTTTCTCTGACACATGCCAGGCACGTGGCAGGGGCCTCCAATAGTCTTTGGCTTCAACCAACCTCCCTCTTCCTGCAGTCCAAAGTGATTGATTAGCCCACTAATCGAACATCATGAGCAGACTGAGACTATTATCACCCCATCTTAAGCATTTGGCAGGCTCTAAAGTTCCCTAGTAATCATGGCACCAATAACTCAGGATAATGTGTTCTTACTGTCAGCTACACCCGGACTCCTTAGGCTCCAAAGACAAATAAACATTTCTGCCTTATCACTGGGGGAAAAGGCCAAAGAAGAAAAAGAGTGTCTGTGGGTTTCAGAGGAAATATCAGAAAGCCTGCTGATCAGCCAGATAAAAAGAGGCAGCTGCTTCATACCAGAGGCCAAAGTTTAGCTCAGAGCCAGTAAATGGGATCGAGTCCAAAATGTGACCAGTTCTCCTATAGCATACTATTGAGTGACAGCCGGCCTGGTCCAGCAAAAGAGCCAGCCCACAGCAGCAGAGGAAGAGGCTGTCCTGAAGCCTGGCATCAGCCTGTTTAATCCCAAATAATTACCCTTCCTTGCTAACTGCCCAGATTTCCCCCGGGAAACCCAAGACAAATTATTTTTACTTTGTATTATATAAATATTTATAAATAATTTCCATAAATTAGCATGGAATGTTCAAAAAGCCTAAACTCCAAGTTGGTTTCATGGAATGGATTAATGTATCTGATAGCAAGTATTTTCCAACCCACTGCCTGTTCTCGTCCAGGCCCTGCCACCAACTCACTGTGTGGCTCTGGGCAAGTCACTTAGCAAATCATGGCCTCCGTTTTCTCAAATGTGAAATGAATGCATCTCACTATCGTAGAACGCCTCAAAGAGTGATCTGAACCCAAATTCCGGGGATGCTTGTCACCCAGAAGTGGGACCCAGCGCAGGTCCCAGGGAATATACACATGACATTACTTAACCAGTTGCCATCAAGTCAATTCCAACTCATGGTGACCCAATGCATGTCACAGTAGAATTGTACTCCATACAGTTTTCAAGGGCTATAATCTTTTAGAAATAGATCGCCAGGCCTTTCTTCTAAGGCAAATCTGGGTGGACTCAAACCTCCAACCTTTCGGTTGGCAGCTGAGCATGTTAACCGTTTATACCATGCAGGTACTCCAATTTTCTCATCCTCTCCACTTCCTGGATGCTGAACAACGCATTCCACAGCCCCCTCTGCAGTGGCCCATAGTTCACACTAAAGGGCTGTAACGGGAGGTCAAAGCTCTTAAGAGCTAGTATGCAATGCTCCAGCTCTCTTCCCCTGCTGTTGCAGGTCTTAAAGCCTGGGAAGCTGCCCAGACCTGGCAGGGCAGAAACTAAGCTCGTGCTGTTTGTTACCATAGCATAAATCTCCTGACTTATTCAAGGATCCCAAAGGCCACCTAATTCTCTGACAAAGGGTGGGGGGGGCGGGGCATGGGGAGGGGGAGAACAGCTTTCCTACCAGTGGCCCATGTGGCTAGCAATTAGTTGATATCTGTGGCAGATGCTGTCATTTGCTTACCTCAACTTCTCTGCTAGCAGAATTCTAATTTTGTTCATAACAGCAATGTGTTTGGCCCCAGACAGTGAACCATCTTTTCTCCAAGCCAGGGATTCTCAAACTTTAGCAGGCATTGGATTCACCTGAAGAGCTTGGTAAACACAGATTGCTGGGCCTCAACCCCAGAATCCAAGAATTTGCCTTTCTAACAAGTTCCCTGGAAATGCTGATGCTTCTGGTCCAGGGACCACACTTTGAGAACCACTAGCATAGGCCAGCCTTAGCAATCTCAGCCTCCTTTGTCAGATACTCACATTCCTAATCTCCCTTGTAGGAGGGGGATTGTCATGTGACCCAGTCTGCTCAATGAGACATAAGGAGAAGTCTGCAAAGGAAAGATTTTTTTTCCCATGAAAGGAGAGCCTTTTTGTCTTGCCTTAAATGTGACTGCATGAGAACATGCTTTTCGGTCCTTAGGCAGCCATCTTGCAATCGTGCTGCTGAAAAGCCAAAGTGCCAAGGAAAGCCGAAAGAGAGAACAGACCTGGTAGACCTGGCATTGTGGAGCTAATGCACCAAATCTGGAACAACTTACCTCCAGGCTCCTTGCTATGTGACATAATTAAGTGGCCAAATTCTTACCCCACTGTTAATCGGTATTGGGGAGAATGTCCATTCTCCTGGCCTCATGTTCCATGTAGCAGCACTTTGGCTAGAGTAGCACTCTGGACCTCTTTCCCCATCACTCATCCAGGACAAGTGACTTGCCAGGTGAATTCCGCACAAAGGATGGAGTGAGTTCAGCTCAGCCCCTTTCTTCTCCCAGTTGGAGGCCATCTGCCTCCAGAGAGGTGCCCTCTGCTTTGCCCTCCACAAAGTAGCAAGGGTAGTGGGGCAGGCTCAGCCTTTATGGAGGAGGTCTGGCTTCCTATGACCGAGTGGGTGTGGGACACAGCATTTCTAAAATGGTCCCCTAAAGATGTTACCCCCTACTCCTATGACTATGCTATGCTATATAGAACAGTTGACATAAGATAGGGGGAGTATCCAGGTGGGCCTGATCTCATCACATAAGCCCTCAAAAGCAGAGAGCTTTCTCCAGCTGGTGGCAGAAGGGACAGAGGGAAAGTTAGAGAGATTCAAAGCATGAGAATTATTAGATGCACCATTGCTGGCTTTGAAGATGGAGGGGCCATGTGCCAAGGAATGCAGGTGGCTGCTAGAAACTGAGAATGATCCCCCAATGACAGTCAGTAAGTAAACAGGGACCTCAGTCCTACAACCACAAGGTACTATTTTCTACCAAAATCTGAGTGAGCTAGGAATCAGATTCTTCCCCAGATCCAGAGCCCTGCCTAACTGACACTTTGATTTCAGACTTAAGATCTCCTAAGCACAGTACCCAGCCAAGCCCATGCAGACTTCTGACCTACAGGACTGTCAGATGATAAATAGGTATTGTTTTATGCTTCTACATTTATAATAATTTGTTACACAGCCATAGAAATCTGATATAGTGGTGACCAAAACCCAAACCCATTGCCATCGAGTTGATACCGACTCATAGCAACTCTATAGGACAGAGTAGAACTGACCCAAAGGGTTTCCAGGGAGTGCCTGCTGGATTTGAACTACTGACCTGTTGGTTAGCAGCCAAACTCTTAACCACTATGCCACCACAGTGGTGAAGTCCTTCTAATTCAGGGATGAAGTGGTCAGTAAGCTTTTCTGGCCTCAGAGCTAAAGCCACATTCTCCAATCAACTTATCAGCAATAAAACTGACATTTTGGTCTCCATCTGACCCCATGTCTATTTCTCAATTCGTAGGAGAAGAAAGAGTTTTTATTTATTCATCCCATAAAAGCCCCGACCGTCAGGCTTTGTATCACTCTACAGTCAAAGGCATTCCTAACTAATACAGCACCCCCCAGAAATTCTTAAAATGAGGCTCAGGACCTGGGATGTGTTAGAAGGATGCGAACAAGGGTTGCCTCAGGTGACTAGTATCTGGAAAGCCGACTTTATCTTGTATTTTTGTTATTGTTGTAGTTATTAACTGCCATTGAGTTCATAGTGACCCCATGCACAAGGGGATCCGGGATCGGACCGTTGTGATCTGTAGGGTTTTTATTGGCTAATTTTTCAACCCAGAGCACCTGCTCATTCTTCCTAGTCTGTTTTAGTCTGAAAGCTCCACTGAAACCTCTTCAACTTCATAGCAACACACAAGCCTCCACTGAGAGACGAGGGATGGCTGTGCTTGAGGTACATTAGCCAGGAACCAAACCTAGGTCTCCCTCATGGAAGGCGAGAATTCTACCACAAAACCACCACTGTTCCCCATAAATCCTCCCCTCCCAAAGGCTGAGAGAAAGCATAACAGATGAGGCAAAAGGCTTATAACAACAACTGAGCAGGAGAAAGGAAGAAAATGATTCTTCCCCATGAAGACTAAAAATTCACAATCTTAAGCTTGTGTTGGCATATGCAATATCCAATTCTCAAATAATCACTGAAGAGTAATCGGCCCCTTAGATGTAATTTGAATGAATCGCAAAGAGCTTTGAGATTTTCTACCAAAACTTTACATGCAGCAAGCAAACTGCCATGAGCTTAGTTGCATACATATTCCCGAAGTGCACTTATATTACTCCTGGAACTCAGTCACGCCATCCAATAGCACCTTCCAGCATTCTGCAAATGAACACATTGTGTGCTGCCAATTCGATAATATCTTGCCTTCCTGAAGGACTCCCAGTCTTTGATGGTGTTAAGGGAACAGAGTGGGTAATTCAGCATAAAAATGAAATGTGAGATTTTAAGGCTCTGTCTCAGAGCCAATTGATTGATCCATTTGAGAGGCAGCTTCAAGAGGAAGGACAATGGGACTCTCTACCTTTAGTCTAAAATACATCAGGGGAGATTTGTTCCCAGATTTGATAGCAGACATCGTCAAAATGATTGGGACCTCTTCGCTCATTTAGAATACAGTAATTAAAGATGTTTACCTAAAGGGGTGCTTGCTGAAAGTGAACAGGACTTGCAGCACTTACTGATGAAGATCAAAGACTACAGCCTTCAATATGGATTACACCTCAACATAAAGAAAACAAAAATCCTCACAACTGGACCAATAAGCAACATCATGATAAATGGAGAAAAGATTGAGATTGTCAAGGATTTCAATTTACTTGGATCCACAATCACCATCCATGGAAGCAGCAATCGAGAAATCAAAAGAGGCATTGCACTGGACAAATCTGCTGCAAAAGGCCTCTTTAAAGGGTTGAAGAGCAAAGACGTCACCTTGAAGACTAAGGTGCACCTGACCCAAGCCATGGTATTTTTAATCACATCATATGCATGCAAAGGCCGGACAATGAATAGGGAAGACCGAAGAAGCACTGACACCTTTGAATTGCAGTGTTGGTGAAGAATATTGAATATACCACAGACTGCCAAAAGAACGAACAAATCTGTCTTGGAAGAAGTACAGCCAGAATGCTCCTTAGAAGCAAAGATGGCGAGACTACATCTTACATACTTTGGACATGTCATCAGGAGGGATCAGTCCCTGGAGAGAGACAGCATGCTTGGTAAGGTAGAGGGTCAGCGAAAAAGAGGAAGACTCTCAACGAGATGGACTGACACAGTGGCTGCAACAATGGCCTCAAGCATAACGACTGTGAGCATGGCTCAGGACTGGGCAGTGTTTCGTTCTGTACTACCTAGGATCGCCAGGAGTCGGAACCGACCCGACAGCACCTAACAACAACGACAACCTAAAGGGGATTTCACAGGCTTTCAGTGCAATCCTTTCTTTCTAAACACACGGAAACAGATCTAGAGAAACTACATAAAAATAAACAATTCCAGATCAGTCGTTTCTCCATTTGAATCCTGCTCTGAGTGTTCAATATGCCAGAATCGCCTTTCTCTAACTTGGAGGGCTACGAGGACACCTCCAAGAAGTACAAAACAGTTTTTGGAGTCAAGGTTGCCATGTCTGGTTGAGGGAGATGTGAACATCTGAGAAGCAGAGCACTGAGCACCGACGGTCTCCATGGTGACCACTGAGGGGCCCAGGTACGTGCTCTAATGAGACCTGCTGGCCAGCCAGCACTTATGGAGCAAAGGTTGTCAGACTTTCTAGAAAAAGTCACATGCCACCAAGCCACTCAGATGAAACCTAAATGGGTGTCAAGCCTGCCAAGCGGTGCTTTTCTTGGGAGACAGGCACGTAGCAACTCTCAACTCTGGGTGCCTTACCCTGTGCCAACCCCTTTTTCACAGATTATTTCATTTACTCATCATCAAAAACTTATAAAGTAGATTCAAATTCCATCCCCTTTTTCTGATGAATAAACTGAGGCAGCAAAGCCAGGGTCACTGAGCTTAGAAGTGGTGGCTCCAACCCAGCTGTAGCACCTTAGTCCTACCACTCAAACAAAACCTCTGAAATACTTCAATTAGGGATCTCTTTGGTGGTTCAAACCCACCCAGCAGCCCCACAGAAGAGAGACCTGGTGATCTGCTTCTGTAAAGATTACAGCCAAAAAAAACCCCATGGGATCGCTATGACTCAGAATGGCAACAGGGCTGGTTTTCTTTTTTGTTTTTGTTTTGCTTTTTGCTCTCTTCCTCTAAAGATAAGTATACGCCATGATATCAGAGACAGACAGCCTTAGACTCAAAGTTTAAGAGTTCTTGTCTCACAGAGAAAAAAAGTGCAACTTTAGAGCTTATTACTGTTCTATCTTTGCTCATCATTGCTAGATTCTGGAAAAGATCTCCAAATGTCATTTCAAAATATTAAGTCGTCATAAGAAAGAATCCCCTGAAGAAGATTTGAAACACTAGAGAATTGGGTCAGTAATGAGAAGAAAAGGACAGAAATGACTTTACACTTGAGAAAAACAAGTATTCTACTAAATCATATGAATGGGTGTGAGTTAAAGGGTATTGGGAACCCCAGTCCAATCACATCTACTCCACATGCCTGTCACTGATGCCAGAAAAGCCATCTTTAGTAAACAAATATGAGTTGAGGTTTTTGTCTATTGTTTAAAGGAAAGTGTTCCCAAGAGGAAAAAACCACTAAGCCAATAGCAATCATCAACACCTTAGCATAAATTAGTATATTTGTGTACTATAATTGAGTGAGCACTCAGCAGTGGGAGAGGAGGGAACACGAAGCCGTGAAAAGACAGGTGAAAAGCACAGAACTGTGAGAAGATAGTCTTCTGTAAGACAGATCTAGATGCCAGGATTAGTCTGAAGACATTGTGCTTGGAAATAAAACGGGATGAAGGAGTTCCAACAGCAAAATGGATGGATTTACAATTCTCTACTTTATTATAAATGCACTAAGGAACCCATCTTCCACCTTCAAGTAGAAACTTAGTATACTTCACCTCTTCAGAAAATATGGGTTGGAAAATCCATACTTTACCCTCTTGAGTTGAGATTCCAGAAATACCACTCCAAAGTAGGAAGCTACTCAAGAGAAGGGAGTTTAGGCAGAGTACCTATAACTTCCATCGGCCAAAACAAAAAATACCATCAGGACATTAAACTATTCCATTGGAAGCATACCTGATATGACACCTTTGATAATTCCTTCTGGGTCCCATCACGCTAAAGCCAATTGGATCACACTGGTTAGGTTTAAATAGATGCAGTACTCACTCGAAAGACCTTCTCCACTCTTGCAATGCTTTTCCCAAAGATGGTTCCAAGTTGGTCTCCAATTCCAGCCAATAAGAAACCAAAGAGTGGAATTCCAAAGATGGCATATAAAATACAAAAGATTTTGCCTCCTTCAGTGCTTGGAGCAATATTCCCATACCCTGGTGAGAAATATTAAAAAGAGAGAGGGAGAAT
>NW_004443981.1:883544-913953 GCF_000243295.1 Trichechus manatus latirostris
GCATCCCTTCCACCTGGGCTACCTGTGGCTGTCTTCATCATTTGTCTTCCTAGGGTGATGGGTGTTCTGTCTTAAGGAGGATATGTGACTTAGTACAAATTCCGCAGGACCAGTGAACCAGAGCGCCCTAACCTGGGAAGCCAGAAAACAGTGAAGAGGGAGGGAGGAAAGACACTGTGCCTCTTTTCCCCACTGACAGCAATGCTGAGCTCTGCCTGACTCCCTTTCTCTTGACTAGGAACTCCACACCATCTTTCAGTCTTGCCTCTCCCCCCACCCACTTCCCGCACCAAGCGTGAGGGTAGATCAGTTGCCAAATAAATATTTGCCGAGGGATTGGATGTTTAAATAAACAGAATCCTTTTACAGCCAAGCCTATTAATACATATTTCAAACTGTGTTTTGAAAACACCAACATCTGTATTCTTAAGAGTTTTACAGTTAAGAGTATTGGGCCTATTCTATATGGATGGTGCTAAGGAAAGTTTTTCTGGGAAAAAAAAGGCTTATAGCATTACCATATTTTATATAGATGAGAGTCTAAATTAATTGATATTCGTTTTCATGCCAATTAGTATTACAATATTATGCTAACTAGAATCTACAGTGTTACCTAACTGTTCTCCCAAGTTAGGTTAACTCATGTAGAACCTGTTTCTGAATTTGTGCAATGGGGCCAGTTATTGGGTTTGTGGTTATCGGCATGAGTCAAGAGTAATGTTGCACAATACAAATAATGCTAATACTATTATGATAGCGGAGCCCTGGTGGCACAGTGGTTAAGCATTGGGCTGCTAACCGAAAGGCAAGCATGTTCAAATCCACCAGCCACTCCTTGGAAACCCCATGGGGCAGTTCTACTCTGTCCTATAGGGTTGCTATGAGTCAGAATCAACTCGCCGGTTACAGGTTTGGTTTGGGGTTCATTATAATAGCACTAATAGTATAGTGCTATACTAAAGGATAGTAAAGCATGGTAAAGAGGAATGTTGATGGTTGGTCCATCATCCATTCTCCTCCGGGCCTGGAAAACTCACTGTTGCTTCCTGCCTTTGGGAATGAGTCACCTGGCTATTTTGCTTTTCACTTTTCTGTTGGGAATCATTCAAACCCCTTATCACAAATTATCTAAATTACAGTTTCTATTTCTTAACCGAGTGTTCAGGCAAGCCTTCCTAATCTTGCATTACTCTTACTCACCACCAGTTCAATTTAATTCTACAAAGAAAGCTCTCAGAACTTTTTCCAGGTGCTTTCAGGAGCTTGGACAAAAGCATTTCCTATGCATTCCCCTCTCCAATAATCTGATTTATATTAACATAGCCCTACTGATGTGCCAGAGCCCTGGTGGTGCAGTGGTTAAGAGCTTGGCTGCTAATCAAAAGATCAGCGGTTCAAATCCACCAGCTGCTCCTTGGAAATGGGGCAGTTCTACTCTGTTTATAGGGTCACTATGCGTTGGAATCAACTCGATGGTGACGGGTTTTTTAATTGATGCGCCTGTATACCTTAACTCCGTGCAGGTTTATGAGGACTCTTGGAAACCTTCTCGCAACCGGTGGAAACATTTAAGACTCTTGCTTCACTGTCTGATAACTGCCTGGTTATAGTCAGCGACGATAGGTTTCCTTTTAGACTGCGTGTCTCGGAAAGAAATAGATTGCAGGCACAGGCAAACAAATCGAGGCTTTGAACCTGCTGAATAGGAAACTTATCAATCCTCACAAGTGCTGCGCCTCTCCCTCCAGCTTTCAGAGGATCCGCCCCACCTCCTGGGCAAGGTACAGTGCTGATGCAACATCCCCGGTGCCATTCAAGGAGCGTGAGCAAGACGGGACAAGACAGAGAGGCCCCAGCCCCAATTCTGTCTCATACAACCTGGTTGTCCTTAGATGTACTTAGCCTCTCCAAATCCTCATGTTGTTATTGATTAAATTGCCTCCCTCCCCCAAATATGTGTTTGAATACTAACCCATATATCTGTGGGTGTAATCCTGTTTGGAAATAGGGTTTACTTTGTTATGTTAATTTGATCATACCTGAGCAGGGTGGTTCTAAAACTAATCACTTCTGAGTTACAAAAAGAGCAGAGTAGACACAGAGATAAGCACACTTAGGGGAAGACAGATGCCAGGCGAGGTTCACCAAGGAACCAAGGAACACCCAGGACTATCGACAAGGAAGGAATCGACAAGGCCGAGAATATCCCAATGCAAAAGTATCATTACCATTATTATTGTTGCTGCTGTTGTTGTTATTATAACAACCAGCTCCTTATTTGTTCAGTTTCACAGACTAGAACACTAAAATAAAATTAAAGCAAAGGCCTTGGCAGGGAAGGATAACCCAGTAAGCAACGTAAGCGCAAGCTTACTTACTAATCAGTAATGAACAATTTCACATGGGTTTCACCACATGATGTGGTAGATCACCAGGCCTCTCTTCCGAGGCTCCTCTGGGTGGACTCGAACCTCCAACCTTTTGGTTAGCAGCTGAGTGTGTTAACTGTTTGCACCACCAGGGACTCCTATGCCTGAGTAGCACACATATAATGCTTCCATTTGCTATTTATGTGCTGAAGTCAAATCTTTGCCAAATTATGTGCAGGAACACAGGGCCCCACACTTCGACGGGCCCTGTGCTTGGCTGAAAGCTCTGCTGTTCCCAGCCTGATAGTCTTCATAATTTTTTAACAATGGACCAAGTTTTCATTTTGCACTGGGTCTGCTAATTATGTAGCTGGTCCTGACGAATGAAGAGAGCTCCATTGCTCGTAATTGTGAGATACTGGGCAAGTTACTTCTCTGTCTCTCAGTTTTCTCATCAGTAAGATGAAGCCAATAAGAGTAACTAACTCATGTGGTTAACGTAAGGATTAAATGAGATCATGTGCCTGGCACCTAGTAAACACCTAGTCATAATGATTGCTATTTCCAAAGCCATGGGTTAAACATCCAATCCAAGTGCTGGGTAAGTACAAACACCAAGCTAGGTACCTTTGCAGCTACAACCATTAATTGAGGCTGCCAGAAAATGACATAGTCACTGGTTGCCACCAGGGACCTGACCAGATACTCCTGCTGATGTGGGTCTAGCCAGGTGATTCAATCTGAAAATGCCCCAAAGACTAAAGTCTAATTGCAGTTCACAGCTCTTGGTAAGAATTCAATCATTTACTGCTCGTCCCCAAGTGATAGTCTCTGGAAGAGCAGCTTCACACAGGAGCGAGCGTCATTCCTCCAGCTTAGAAAGAATAGTTGCTGGGGACTCAGCAGCACGATCAACAACCCAAAGCAGGTGAAACCCTCTCATCAGAATCAGTTACTAAGAAAGGAGCTTAGCACCCTGGACAAAGACCAAGTGGAGTCTGTTCTTCCTTTTGGCATGGTGACTGGTTTTGGGAAAGTGCCAGAATGTCTTCCCTTTTGCTATACACTTACAAGTCTATATATCTGAACACAAGGGGGAGAAAAAAAAACAATGTCATCAAGTTGATTCCAACTCATGGTGATCCCATGCGTATCAGAGCAGAACTGAGTTCCATAGGGTTTTCAGTGGCTGATTTTTTGGAAGTAGATGGCCAGGCCTTTCTTCCAAGGCACCTGTCAATTGGCAGCTGAGTGCATTAACCATTTGCACTACCCAGAGACTCCAAACACAAGAAAAGCTTTTTTAAAAAGAAATGTGTTGCTATCCTTAGATAAAAGCGACCATTGACACTGAGTAGTATCACCGATTTTCAGAAAATACCCTGTTGCTCCTAAGCTGTTCCTATATACATTGTAAATAATGGACACATTTTGCATGTCTGAAAAGTACAAAACCTCATGCTGCTCAGGAGAGCCTTTGCGGAAAGCAATCTGCTGAGACTTTAAAAGGTCCACGCCCTTTGCCAGAGCAATCCGTTGGGACTCTCTCCAAAGAAAACAGCCAGAGATGAAGACCACACTTCAAACACAACAATTTTTTTCATCATGGTGTTACACTGTTACAAAACTCAAAACAGCTTAAACCTCCAACAACATGTCATTACGGAGTGGATGGTGGGTTCAATGTAGTCCATCAAAGGTCATGTTTTTCAAAAAACTTTAGTAATATGGGCAAAAATTCACAGTATTATGTCACAAATTATATGAACAGAATCTGTTGTTGTTGTTACTTGCCGCCGAGTTGACTCCAACTCACGGTGACCCCATGTTTGCAGAGTAGAACTGCTCATAGAGTTTTTGGAAGCAGATCACCAGGCCTGTCTTCTAAAGTGCCTCTGAGTGGGTTCGAACCGCCAACCTTTCAGCTTAACCCAAGCAAGGGTGCTAATATGTATATACTTCACAACTAATGAAAAGATAGCTCCTTAGTTCCAGCTGTTCCATTGCCTGACTGCTAAGCAGTAGAAAATGTCTCAGGAAGAAGTGAAAGAATTACTAGGCTCTGAGTTTTCTTCTAAGCCTTAAACCCCCATGGGTGATAAATGAATTTCCTATTAAGTAATTGGAAAAACAATTATTACCTCACCTTATTATTCTTACTAACCTTGTACTAAGGTTTTCTTTAACTGTATGACTTCATAAAGACCCTCCATACTGGAGTTAAAATTTAGCCAGCTAACTTATATTCAACTTACAATACATTATTTGGCAATGAAGGGAGAGCATGAGAGAGAAAATTGTCTTTTCTCCATTAAATACAACAAATGCCTCGTCTTAGTGCTAACACTGTTCCAGGATACTGAAGGTGACTTGTGGTTTGCATTGCGTTTTATTTTTGTTAGTTTTGGTTTGTATACTTTGTTGTGGTTTCCTGTTCTGAATCCACCTTCCTTTTGATTTTGGGGAAAGGTCCCCATCCTGTGCATAATTGTGCCCTCCACTGTGGAGGAAACAGCCTCCCAGGCAGCCAGAACATGGGCACATGAACCTAGAGGCTTATCCAGTAGGATCCTCTGCCTAAGTCTTTAAATCAAGAGCAAGTCGTCCAAAGATGGTGGAGATAGTGGCTGCAATGGCCAGCGGGTCAGGCCCTGGCCATGGAGATCAGAGAATACTCACTGGCCCCTCCATGATCTCTGATCCATAAGGGTATATTAGTTAGGACTTTTCTCAGTTGCAGAGCCCTGGTGGTGCAATAGTTAAGAGCTCAGCTACTAACCAAAAAGGTCAGCAGTTCGAATCTACCAGCCGCTCCTTGGAAATCCTATGGAGCAGTTCTATTCTGTCCTATAGGGTCACTCACTACAGGTTGGAATCGACTCAAAGGCAACAAGTTTGGTTTTTGTTTTTTTTTTTGTTTGTTTTTTTTTCCTCAGTTGCAAGTGTTAGAAAACTCGATGCAGACTGGCTTAAGCTAAAAAGGAAATGCACTGAGTCTGGTAAATAGAAGCATATTTAACTTTTTTAATATTTCATGGGTTGCTCAGTCTAGAGCTCAAAGCATATGAAAAGGACCATTTATCACTCTCCTGTTCTGATTCTGCTTTTTTAGCATTAGCTGAATATTCAGCAAAACAGCCCATTGGGGAAGAAAATGACTGGCAGTGCCCTGGGCCTGCCTCTTTCAAAATCTACATCCAATAAGAAAGAGTGGAAGTCACTTCCCAAAGCTCAAGAAAAAGCCTAGGAATTGAGGTTCAGATTGGCCTAATCCAGATCATGTGCCCATCTCTGAGTTAATGACTGCAGCCAGGGGAATACAAGGAACTGGGCTCTTTAGTCTAACCAAGGCGATCCTTCCTCTGGGACCTGGAGGCCAAAAGTGGGAAAGGGGACCATTGGGTTATGGTCATCAGAACAAGGGTGAATGAGCAAATGGATGTTGGGCAGCAGAAACCAAAGACTCTTACTTGAAGGACTAGGAGTCATTTGCACACACTCAACAATTCCAGTAAAAACACACTAAAAAAAAAAAAGGGTAGACAGAAAATGTCACATGTCAAATGTTCCTCATTAGGTAAATGGGGTCACCATTCCCCTCACACAATGTCATGTTGGTCAATATACACAGCTGTCCTATAAACCAAGTCACATCAATACCATTAGTGGGTATGCCGATGTAGCTATAGTTTTTTTCAATGCATCACACAGGCCTCACAGTCAATCATTTCATAAAACAAGAAAATTAGCAATTTCCTTTTCCTATTTTCTTTAATATACCATATTTTTACACAAATAATGGGCATGTTCTACGTTTGTTTACCAATCAAACCTTCCCGCCACCCCCGTGAGGTATTTTCGTAAGCACGCTAATGCCAATTTTTTTACATGTCTCACTGATCCAATATTGGATCCTACAGTGCATTTTCCAAAGTGTTACCTCTTGAAATGCCCTACACGTTCTCAATTTTAATTATTTTATTATAAATCCTCCTAAAACTGCGTCGCACATTTTCCCATCATAATAAACAGGCTGTTAAACAAAAAAGTAGCCTGATATTGGTCTTCCCTGATGCCCTCAGGTGCTGTTAAGGTTCATAACACTTTTTACCATTATACCAAATTGTGCCAGACCACCTGGCTTCTCTTATTGGGTGCTGTAAGACTGTGTGCTAATGTGACCTAACCTAATCTGGAGTGTCAGAAAAGTCTTCTAGGTCCCAGACCCACCAGCGTAACGCTTATCTCTAATATCTATAATAGCTAATGTTAATATTTTGTGGATTTGCAAGTGTGAACCTGGTATGTTATATAATTAGATTAAGAGGCTTTCTAAACAGGAATGACAATTCTCTTTCATCCCAAATTTTCTTGTTGCACATAAATTACATGATTTTATCAATGCAGACATAACACAAGTACTGAAGGCTTGGTCTAAAAACAAAAAACTGTTTCTATCAAACAAGCCTTAGAACCTGGAACTGGTGCCAACAGGAAGTCCACTATAAAAACTGTGCATCCCCCAAGGAACGCATACTCTCCAAAGCCCACTTAAGATGAAGTAGTGTACAATAAGGGCCAGGGAAGAACCTCCCAGAAGGCATAGCTGGGTCTTGAAGAGCAATAGACAAAGGAGTTCCTCCCGGACAGTATGAACAGGGTTTAATGAAGGAATCTCCCCACTATGAGGGCAGAGGGACCTCTCAAAGCCTGTCCATCCTTCTATGGACCTGTGCGTGCTATGTATCTCCTATTCTTCCATCTTCTGAATGAGAATTTTTATGGCAGTGCTAATTCACTATTGTATGGGGTCAGGAAACCCTCAAACTCATTTTCAGTGGATCTGGGAGAAGGATATAATCTATATTGAAGCATATGTGTAAGGACCACCTAAAGAAGCTAAGATTGAGCACAAGCCTTATGGGAGTAAATAAAGAGGCACAGAGAATGATGAGAATACCCACCAATGACAGATCTCAGAAAGTGCCAGCAAAAAAACTCAATTATAAAGGTGAGGGCTCAGCTTGAAGTCCAAAGGGGATATCCTTGTTTGCACCAAGTGTGGAATATAGATAAGGTAAGGAGGATTAACAACAGAAGCCCCCCCTGAACTTGATGTGGTTCAGAAAAACAGAAGAGGCAGGACTATACACAGAATAACACAGATGGATCCTATTTGCAGTAAACACTCAATCTCTATAGCAACAGAGAAGAAGAGAGACTTAGGATGTACAACCTGGAAGGTTACCCTGGCCTCTCCCTGTTCTCCTCTCCCCTAACCCACAGAAACATTCAGCAGACAGATAAATTGACCCAGGAATAGCCAATTCATCCAAGGTCAAGAATTGAAAAGGAGGCTGGCCCGATATAAATATAAAGCTGCCATAAGAAAAATGTGAAAAGAGCAGCAGAATTTACCAATAGATGAAGGACACTCACCAGAAAAATGTTACCTCAATCAGATAAGAATTGTGATCAAACATGAAATAATCACCTCTAAGAATCTTCACAGAGAAATCATAAAGCAGAAATGCAAGAAATCGGGGAAGAAATGGGAAATAACAAGTGGAGAGTAAATGTGAGTGAATGAAATTAATGCTAAAAAAAAAAAAAATAGGGGGAGGGGAATTCCCAAATGATTACAAAACTGGAAGCAGCACAAGGTGACCCAATGTCATCTCACATCACCCTAAGAGCCTCCATCCTGGGCCAGACGCTTCATGAGAATAAGGGAGAATAAGCACTGTGAAAATACACAAAAAGGAATAGAGGATAAAATTAACAAAATGAGAAATAAATGTTAAGAGTTGAAAAGGAGTATAGAGAAAATGACAGACATGGAAGACAGGTGAAGAAGTTATGATATATGTCTAGTTGAAATCCCCAAAGAATGAAACCAAGACCATACAGCAGAGAAAACGTTTAAAGATAATTTTCCTAAAATGAAAGGGACAAAACTTAGTAGTGTTATCAGAGATGAAAGATAAATAAATAAATCTTTTGGGTAGCCAAGCAAAAAGATCATGTCACTTATAAAAGGGGAAAAAATCAGGCTGGCATCTTTCTCCAGATGCCTTTCTCCACAGCAACACCTAAACCAAAAAATCAAACTCGCCGTCAAGTAGATTCCAACTCATGGCAACCTCATGTGTTACAGAGGGTTCTCTTGGCTGCCATCTTTACAGAAGCAGATCTCCAGGCATTTCTTCCACGGTGCTGCTGAGTGGGTTCAAACCCCCAGCCTTTAGGTTAGTAGTTGAGCACAGACTGTTTGTGCCACCCAGGGACTCTACAGCAACATTTAAAAGATGCTTAATAAAGAAAATGTGAGTCAAAGGTCACCTTCCAGCCAAACTGTCCTTTAAGTATAAAGGCTACAATTTTGAACATTCAAGAAGCAAGGGAATATTGCTCCTAAGAGCCATTCTTAAGGCAACTACTTGAAGACACCTTTCAACCACAAGAGATGACAAGAGAAACCACGACAGAAGGACTAGAGAATAAACACTGAGAATATTTAACTGTAAAACTAAGACTAAAACAAATACGAGTATTAAGGTAAAAGAGCAGAATGTAAATCATATTCCTTGATGTTATAAAATGATGACTTAATAAAAATCAGTAGGGAAAGAGAGGAAGAAGTGGAGATGCTGACAAAGCTCACTGACTACATTATGTGAAATAGATGAGAGCCGAGAGTTATCATTTAAAACTGGCAAATCATATAATAGAAGAATAAGTATACTTAATAATTTAAAAGTAAACAATGAAGAGATGGTGTCAACTAAAATAGTGTGCTGGAGAAGGAGAGGGAGAAGAGATGGCATCACTTATAATAAGGAACTAATAGATACTGCTTAAAGATAGAGCAATACAGTTATTAGACACAAGTGTATTTATAAAAATAACCCCTAAAACAATAATCCAAACCTTCCCAAGTTTCAGAAGAAACACACAGACACACACACAATAGAAGACAAAAGTGAGTGCAGGAAAGAAGCAGTCACAGTTCACTGTATGATCGGTTGTGAAAAAGCATTTACTCAGTCAAAATAATGCCAATGTTCCATTTTGAGCTAATCAAACTATATCGGGAAGATGGGAGGATGGGAAGAGAGCACTTCCGCAGTGAAACAGGAAGTCAAGAAATAATACCTAAAACTGAAAATTCAAGAAGACATGGAGATGAATATCAAAATGATCAGTTAAAAGAGATGAAAGTGGTTCCCTCTGGGAAGGTAGAAAAAGGCGAGGGGGCAGAGACTGCTATTTTTCATTAAAAAAAAAAACTTTGTAGAACTTTTTAATTCTTACACATACAACTTTAATAAAAGGTATAATTTAAAAAAAGAAAGAAATTTGAGCTTAGCTGAGCCGTCTGAGTTCAAGTGACCAATTCATATTTTTCACTCTAACTTTTCCATTGGGTCCTTTCAAATGAATGCTTCCCAGCCTTTCATTCTGAAAGAGATGTTGCCCTCCGCCTGGCTTTTCATTGAAAGCCACCACAATGGCGTTAATTTGGCGGTGATTTATAAGCCTCCTTTGAACCTGAAACTGCCAGGTATTCTAGGACAAAACGTTGACTAAGCACCATTACTCAAGATGGCCTGCAGAGGAAAAGATATTCCCAGACAAATGGATACCTATAGTGGTGATGACTGTTCCAGCAAAGAAAAAGGCACTTCCAAGGTCCCAGTGGCTGCTGTTGTTGGAAGAGTTTCCTATTGGACTGACTCCTGCATTGTCAGCATCAAGGGCATGCTGCAAAAAGAGTGAGAAAGCATAAGGCTTGGTTAGCAAAAAAAATTTTTTGAAAGTTTCAATAAATCATTTCCCTGCTCAAAATCCTGCAATGATCTATAGAGTTCTGGTTAAGAGGAGGGTACAATCATAAAATGACTATTAAATTAGAAAATTAATTTTAAGTAAAAAAAAAAACACCTAGGATACATAGTGTTATTGTTGTCATTGTCATTGTTGTTGTGTGCTCTCAAGTCAATTCTGACTCATAGTGACCCTATAGGACAGAGTAGAACTGCCACCATAGGGTTTCCTAGGCTGTATGGTATTTTCACTGCGTTCTATGTTTGTTTGCCAGCCAAGCCCTTCCCCCCACCCCACCCCCAGGTATTTTAGTAAGACCGATATGCTAATTTTTTTTACCGGGTGCATTATTTGCATGAAAATACAGTAATCTTTACAGAAGCAGATCGCCAGGTCTTTTCTCCTGAGGAGCCACTGGGTAGATTCAAACCACCGATTTTTGGTTAGCAGCCGAGTGCTTAAACATTGTGCCACCAGGATTCCATAGGATACATAGTACAGTCTTATTTATGTAAAAATTGCAGGCACAGATGGCCCGAATACGCAAAATGCATACATATTGCTGTGCATATACATAGAAAGATGTCTAGAAGGACTTTCATACAAAGTGGTCATTCCTGGGAGGCAGGATTTCGGTTGCTTTTTCACTCTTTTCTGTTTTGTTAGAAGGTTTTGCACTGAGCTTACTTCAGTAGCATGGGAGTTAAGAGCTTGGGCTCCAGGATCAGATCTTCCTGGCTCTGCCCTTTATTAACTTCAAAACCTTGTGCAAGTTCTTTTAACTTCCCTAAGTCCAAGTTTCCTCATTTGCAACCTGAGGATAATAGTCTCTTCCCTCATAGAGTTGTTGGGAGGATTAAATGAGATGGTCCATGTTCACACACTTAGCTCAATGCCTGGCACCAAGTTAGAGTTTCACAAATAGTAGCCAATTTCATGATTGTCATTTGGCTTCCCCTCCCCACAACACACACATTCCTCTTTCTAAAAAGAAACTACGATGGTTACTCACCGACTACCGGATTTGAAGTTCTATACGCTGTGTAGTCATTGTTGTTAGCTGCCATTGAATCGGGGCCCGATTCGTGGTGACTCCATGTGTGACAGAGTAGAACTGCTCCATAGAGCCTTCTTGGCTGTACTGTTTATGGAAGCAGATTACAGGCCTTTCTTCCACAGAGCCTCTGGGTAGGTTTGAACCGCCAACCTTTAGGTTAGCAGATGATCACAAACCGCTTATGCCACCCAGGCTCCTCCATACACTGTAAAGTCCCAATAAATTGGTCATATTGATGACCCAATGTCATCTCACATCACCCTAAGAGCCTCCATCCTGGGCCAGACACTTCATGAGAAGTTCCTTCCTTCCTCCCGCTCAACACCTCCCTTGTACCTTTGCTTTTGCCGTCCCTCAAACTGTGTCCATCCTTCAGGGTCTAATTCAAGCTCTACTCCCTCTGTGAGACCCACTCCATGCACTACAGCACCCACAATCGCCCCTTCCCTGGGCTCTCTACTTCTGCACATGTATAATTAATTTGCTTTTGATCACAGATTTCCCTGCTGAAAATCCTTCCAGAGCCTCATCATACACAGGGTAACTTGAAAACTCCTGAGTGGGCCTTTGGGTGGACCCTTCCTGAGCTGGCCCCTGCCAACCATGTTCAAGCTAAGGGAGAAGGTGGAAAGTACTGTCAAATCAACTCGAACACAAGCTGTTCAAACACAGGTGAGAACGTAACTGGTGGAGGCTTCAGAGAGGAAGTGACAGATGACGGACATAGGAGCTACTCCTGGAAAAATAAATAGAGATGGTGTTCCCTGGGCATGTTGGAATAACCTGCATAGATACCAAAAAACCAAATTCGTTGCCGTGGAGTCCATTCCAACTCATAGCAACCCTGTAGGACAGAGCAGAACTGCCCATTAGGGCTTCCAAAGCTGTAAATCTTTACAGAAGCAGACTGCCCCATCTCTCTCTCTCTCTGGCTGGTGGATTGGAACTGCCAACCTTTTGGTTAGTGGCTGAGCTCTTTACCACTGGGCCACCAGGGCTCCTAATTGATAACAATGACTAATTCATCCAAGGCCTCATTGTGCTCTGCTTTACAGGGGGGACAGATTGTGAGTTCTCGCCACTAGTCAAACACCCACTTTTTCTGTGCTGTGTACGTGTCATCAGATGAAACCACAATGCCTTAAAAAACCAAAAACCAAATCATTTGCCATCAAGTTGATCCTAACTCATGATAAGTCATGTGTTTCAGAGTAAAACTGTTCGCTACAGGGTCTTCAGACGGAGATCACCAGTCCTTTCTTCTGAGGCACTTCTAGGTGGATTCAGACCACTAACATTTCAGTTAGTAACTCTTGCTCTCAGTGGATTAGTTCTCCACAAGACCTTAATCAGTGTTCCTATCCTCATCACCTGTTCGGCTCTAATGGGCCCACCTCAGGGACAGCTCTAGGCTTCAGTCACTAAGGTTGCCTCAAATCCCACCATCAATACCTAATATTGACAACATCTACAAAGCCACAATGACAGCTTTGGTTCAATCAGGTCTCACAGTGCTGGGAACTGCAGATAAACTTCATACGCAGACCCAGGGCAGTCTCTAAAGGTACAGATTTGCAGGACAGACAAACTGGGATGATTATTGGTTTTATCAAAAAACTCAAAGTAAGATTCCTTTCAAGTTTCATTTTTTTAAATTATTCAACTTATAAATACTTAACGTATACGTATGTAAGCCTCAGGAAAGTGCTTTTCGGTTGAAGAGCAAAAGAGACTAACATTTGTTGAGTGTCTCCGTTTAGCCAGAAGCTCTAGAAGGCCTATTCCATTTTATACTTTCCACCGTTTGCAAGGAAGGTGATATTATCCCCACTTTATAGATGAGGAAATAGGCTCAGGAAAATTAAGTAACTCACCCAAGTTCACACAGCCAGGAAACAGGAGAAGCCGGGATTCAAACCCTGTCAGTCTGACCCCAAGCCTCTGTCCTCTACATAAGGGACCCAGAACACATTCCTCCCCCACCAACACCAGACAGAGATCAGGAAATGGACTGCCTTTGTTCAAGAATTTAAGCAGATGGCACCTTCTAGTTGTTATCTGCCGTCAAGTCGATTTTCTACTCATAGCTACCCCATGTGACAGAATAGAACTGCCCCATAGGGTTTTCTTGTGTAATCCTTACAGAAAGAAGCAGATCGACAGGACTTTCTCCCAAGGCACCTGCTGGGTGAGTTCAAACCACCAACCTTTCAGTTAGCAGTCAAGCACTTAACCACTTAGAAGGGACCTTTCTAAGCGCTCCTTGAATATGCAAACAGAGGCACCTAATCTCGTTTGGCTGTTAGAGCTGGAGAGAGCTTAATTATTCCGCATATAAATTTTTAAAAAGGGGCGGGGGGGGGGGGAGGAGTTGTTTATATATCCTGAGAGGGAGGGAGCTGAGAAAAGAGAAAGAAATGCCAGAAAAAAGGTGGAAGAAAAGAAAGACAAAAGAGAAAGCAGTGTCAATCAGCATGGTGGAAGGTTCAAGGTCAGCAGCAACAATGCCCAGGAACTGCTAAAGGCAGCTCCATCTAGTATCCCCTTTTAACTTGCTTCATATCGGTGATGTAAATCCCCCTCTCTCCTCCCAATGAAATGGGCTACACACGCAAATGCCTTGGGGGAGCTGTTCTGTAGAAATTTAAGCTTCAGGACTATGACAGGCGCAGTGGTGCCACTGCTGAGCTGAACTAATTCACCGAGAGCAAGAGTTAGAACCAGGAGGAAGGAAGAGAAAAATAAGCCCTCCAACAAGTCACTAAACCCTTGGGAGGTCTTTGGACTCTTCCCAATTTCTGGAATGAGATTTGAACCTATCTAGACCTTATGGGTTGGAAAGACTCCAGCTAACACCCAGAGTTAAAATGAATCAGCAAACTCGGGTTATGTACATACAAGGAAAACTCAGTATTAATTGGCTGCTAGCACTTGAATTAACAGCATCAGTTTCAATCAATAACAATATTTCTAACTGAGTTCATGGTTCTAAATCCTGGTAATTTTCTAGAGTATTTTCTAGTGATCTTAATGGTTTGAACTCAAGTAAATCACATTAGGATTGAATTCGTTCGTTTTCCAGTTTTTTATCTGTATTCAGGATGTAAAAGTGAAGATAATCCAGCCCATTAGTAATGGCTAGGTGCTGAGATAATGAAGTATCGAAACAGAAACACATAAGCTTAGCTTCGAAGACCAATGCATAATACAAATAGGGTAGAGATTCAACCAATACCAGCATCGTTTTGGGCCACAACCTTAAACTCAATAAGCATCATTTATTCACTTACCAGTTCAACCCTTATCAAGTTCAGAGAGGTCTTATGAGGATGAAAAAAAAAAAATTATGCTATATGTGATGTGAGAGCATCAAGCTTCTGGAAAGGGTACTGTAGACAAGAAGCATTACTTTACACTTTAATTTCCCCCATCCCTGAATTTCCTTTTTAGCCTTTAAGTTGGATTTTCAGTCCCCACCCAGATACCCAGTAAAAGATTCACGAGTGAAGGTTTGAGTGAATAACTGAATGAATGAACACACTCAAGTAATAAATTGAGGCACATGATCTTGCCAGAGGTGTGAGACGAAAGAAATTTGTGTCTTTATAAAATCAGACAAACACAAGACAGTCACTCAACAACAACAACAACAAAATCTAATTATTAATTTATTTCAAAAAAAGAAAAGGGGAGAGCTGACTTGCAGAAGAAAATCTAAAAGAATCTATTTCTCTGTCTACAGCTCGCTCTCTCTCCTCCCTCTCTCCTTCTCTTTCCCTTTCTCTCTCTCTCTGTCTCTCCTTCTCTGTCTCTCATTCTTTCTCCTCTCTGCCCCCCTCCTCCTCCCTTTCTCTCTCTCCCTCCCTCCCTCTCTCTCTCTGCACACATCCCCCAACCCCCGCATTAGGACCACCTAAGAGGTCGCAAAGAGATGCCGTGGCCTCTCACAAACTGCACAGAGGGAGACAGGTCTGAGGCTGAAGTGAAGGAAGAGAGGAGGGTGGCAGGTAACTCTTCCCCTCAGAGGGTCCCTCCAGCGCCTCTCGAGCTCTCATCCCATAAGGCATTGCTTGGCTGCGGTCGATCACTGGTCCAGACAGTGAGAGACTCCATCGTGAGTGTTAGCGCCCACTGGAATGAGTGATGACCCTCGGGGGACCACTAACTGCCTGTGGCTTTTTTCTGATGATCTGTGTGCTCACTGAAATCATCTGTTTCTTTATGTGACACCAAAAGAAAGACAAACAAAGGCAGAGCCACAAGCACTCAGATAGGCTGAAAAACAACTGATTCTTGCCATATATATGAACACTAATAGCTAGGGTGACCATATGATTTACTGTGCAAGCCTGGACACCTGCTGAGGGAAAGGCGGACAGGTGTAAACCAGGACATATGGTCACTTTGTTGTTGTTGTCATTGTTAGCTGCCATCCAGTTGGTCCCTGACTTATGGCAACCCCACGCACAAAGGAAGGAAATGCTTGTGGGACTGTTACGCTCCATAAAGTCTTCATTGGTTGGTTTTCAGAAGCAGATTGCCAGGCCTTTCTTTCTAGTCGGTCTTAGTCTGGAAGCTCCACTGAAACCTACTGAGCATCATAGCAACTTGCAAGCCTCTACTGACAGAGGGGTGGTGGCTGTGCCTGAGGTGCATTGGCTGGGAATTGAACTCAGGTCTCCTGCATGTAAGGCAAGGATTCTACCACTGAACCACCAACGTACCCATATGGTCACTTTACTAATAGCTTATATTACTGGGACAGAGGAAAGAACTTCATCCGAGGGTGTGACAGTGGCCTTGTGTCCACAACATTCTTAGTCCCTAGAAGGCACAGATACCAAAGGGATTTATGAATTAAATATTTCATCAGGGGTTGAAGGCTGGGGAGGGGGTGGACATGGGAAGTGGCTTCATAAATGTATGAAAAGTGAGCATACCCAGCCATTCAGAGATGAAGGAAAACCGTATACCCTGTGAGAGATGGAGAAGCAACTGGCAGATCACGTTCATTACCACTGAAAAATGCCCCTAATGATCCAAAACCCCAATACCAGGGTAGCAGCATCTTTGTACCTCCTCCGTACTTACACCCTTACAGCAGAAAGGCATTAGGTGAGAAATGGAAGCATGATAATATTTTGTTGGCCACCATTGCTATTTATTTCTCCTGCTTCAGAAGTATTTCCTAAATAAATATTTCACAGCAGCAGCAGTGAATATGCTGGGGCTGGGGAGAGGCAATTTGACATCCAAGTGCAAAGTCACATCATAATAGTTCAGATAACAGTGGGGGGAGGAGGGTGTCATAGAGGAGTGCTAAAGCCACACCCAGCAAGGCCCACCTGTGGCTGACTCAAAGAAGTCTTTGTTTCAGGTCAGACAGGCAGGGAGAGAGTGCAAGCACCTCATATGCCACTCTTACAGCATAGAAAGTTCTCAGATAAAGGAGCAAATGCTCAGAGTGGACCTCAGTTTCCTCATCAACAAATCCTGTTCTTGGGATTTTAAAAGGTGTCTGTGGCTTCTAGGGAACAAATGCTTAAGCGCTTGGCTGTTGACCAAAAGGTTGGAGGTTTGAGTCCACCCAGAGTCACCTAAGAAGAAAGCCCTGATGATCTACTTGCAAAAAATCAGCCACTGAAAATCCTATAGAGCACAGTTCTACTCTGACACACCTGGGGTCATCAAGAGTCAGAATCAACTGGTAATGTAAAAAAAAAAAAAAAAAATGACTTCCAGCACCATGCCTTGTCATTTCTTATAATAATAATATTAATAATGATAGGAATCCTTTCTGATTGCTGGCCAGTGCCTAGATTAATTCAGTTAACCCTCAAGACAACTCTGTAAGGTGGGCATGACTACTGTCCCCAGGGGACACATGAGACTTAGAATGGGGACATCCCTTGTCCATGGTCACACATCCAGTGCAGGGCAAAGCCAGCAAACAGATGCTGTTAGACTCATTAACAGGAAGAGTATCATTCTAAATGCTGGAAAGTCTGCTTCTCCATCCCTGTGTTCTTCTTTCTCCCCATCTGAGATGATAGACGTGCTTGGCCCAGCTCCCGGACCTAAAATGTCTATGAGAGGACGAGGGGAAGGGAAAGGAGATTCATGTACACGTACCTTCAGCGCCCCCAGGCAGACAGCCATTGTGGCAGCTAGGCCTGTGCTAAGCTGAGTGACTAGAGGTTTGCCACAACCAAGTGAGCATCCTCGGAGTCTCCCACAAACAGACACTCACAAAGACCATATAAAAGGCGAAGAGAAAGGCACCTTCAGTGGCTGCTGAGTAGTATCGTGGTGTGTTTATTTTCCTGCTGCTCTAAGCATCCAGTTATATGTAAATATTAGCCTTTGCTTGGGTCCCTAGGGGAGCCAGGCAGCAGGTTTTCATGGGAACTTTACAACCTGGTTATAAATCTACAGCGAAGGCCACCTGCAGAATGGACAGGACGAGTGGAGACTAAGAGAGAGAAATCCATGATAAGCTGGTTCCCAAGCTGGACCTCACATCCAAAACCTCTGGTCTTAGATAAGCTCACCACCCGTCTGTCAGTTTGTCCTGTTACGGTGGCTTGCGTGTCACTGTGAGGCCTGAAACTGCACCACTTGTATTTCAAATACCAGCAGGATCAGCCATGGTGGGCAGGTTTCAGTGGCACTTCTAGACTAAGATGGGCTAGGAAGAAAGGCCTGGAGATCTACTTCCAAAAAATCAGCCAATAAAAACCCTATGGATCACAACAGAACACTGTCCGATTTGCTTGCTTTGGACATGTCATCAGGAGGGATCAATCCCTGGAGGAAGACACCATGTTTGGTGAAGCAGAGGGCCAACAAGGGTGGGGGAGACCCTCCATGAGATGGATGGGCACAGTCGCCACAAAAATGGATTCAAACAAGCCAGTGATCATGAGGTCCACACAGGACCAGGCAACGTTTGTTCTGTTGTACATTAAGTTCTCCATGAGTCAGAGGCGACTTGACAGCAGCACTCTTTCTAGACAAGCTAGCTTGCCTTGCTACCCATTGCCGTGGAGTCAATTCCAACTCACAGCAACCCTGGAGGACAGACTAGAACTGCCCCCTTAGGGTTTCCAAGGCTGTAAATCTATACAGAAGCGGACTGCCACATCTTTCTCCCGGGGTGCGGCTGGTGGGTTTGAACCACCAAACCCATCAGTTAGCAGCTGAGCTCTTAACCTCTGTGCCACCAGGGCTCCTTGCTACCACTAGTTAATCCTTTGGGGGGAAGAATGTTCTAGAACTCAATTCATTGGCACTTTGAGTATACACTAATGATTCATCTATCTAAATATTGTCATGTGGGGCCAAGTCAGACTCACAGGAAGCTCTTCTACCTTCCAAATGGTGCCATACAACATAGAATTGTCTCTCTTTGACTGTATGACAGGATGAAATGAGAGAAATTTTCAACCCCGAGGAAAGCATCCAGGCCACTGAGGAAGGAGAAATGCGTGCTCTGATATGATCAATAAACTTTCAGACTCACTAACTGTCACCCTTTTATCTCAGTTTGGATTCAAGCTCTACAGAATGAATAACAAATTTGCTGAGTGATGTTGGAGTATCACGCTGGTCCTGAGAAGAATGCTTGATGTGCGCCCCACTACCTCTGCATTTGAGATTATTCCTCTCAAAGATGAGTCTAATTTCTGTTTAAAAAAAAAAAAAGTACTGGGCTACAAAAGCAGCTACAGGAATTCTGGATCATTGCAGTGTGAGCTAATGAAAGACTACTGTTCTTTTCGCTGCCACTGCATTGAAGACAACCTGAACTTTAAGACAATTAATTTTAAAAAAAGAAGAAAAGATAGGTCTGCTAGCTTGTTTTCATTGTAGCTATTTTCTTAGGGCTCTTTATTGCTCATGAGTGCTCAATATTAATCCAAAATTGATATCTCACTTCCTGTACCCCCTTAGAGAGTGTATCAGCACCTAATACTACCACCTCTCTGATGAGCACAGTTTGATGGTGGGCAGACATGGAAGTGAAGACAGTCCCAGAGACTTTGAAGAAAGTGCTAAAATACTCATAAAAATAATCATAGTATCCAGCATTGGTGAAGGGCCAGGTACTGCCTTCTTACCTTATTCAGTCCCCACAAAAACCCCAGAATAATAGATACTACTATTTTTATCCCACTTTATAGATGAGACAACAGAAAACAGAAGTAATCTGCCCACAGTTACATTAAGTGGCAAAGCTGGGACTGGTTAAAACCGCCCTTTTAACTCTCACCTTCTCCTGTCTCCCAAAAATAGCTCTCTGTCCAGCTTGCAAACACTTTCCTAAAGCTCATCTGTTAATGTTGCTTTCTTCCACTTGAAAAGGGACAGTACAGAGCAGTAAGAAATGTAATTCTGGTCCTCGCTTTAAAAAGAACAAAAAGTTAAACCATCACTAACTCACTATGATGAACTATATCCGCAAGATTTTCATCTTTTCTGCCCATTTCCACAGAGAAGGAGGAGAAAATATATGTTCTCAATATAGACTGATCTGCTACTCTTAATTGTAGACCTGAAGACTTTAGTTTTAAACAGAATATATTGACCCAGCCTCCACACAAGACACAAAGCCATGCCCCTCTAGAGAACAACTAATGGGTAATCATTGCTGTCTGCAGTCCTCACACAGGTAAATGAAGGAGACTCCTGCTCCATGAATAGGGGCCTCAGCTTCCTTGTTGTCTAGAAACAGTCACACTGGACTCTAACTGTGCAGACCAAGTTGGTCTCCATGACTTGGATGAAGAGCTCTTGTTAGGTGTCATCTAGCTGGCTCTGACTCATAGCTACCTTATGTATGACAGAACTTAACGTTGCCCAGTCCCGCGCCATCTTCACAATTGTTGGTATGTTTGAGTCCATTCTTGTGGCTATTGTGTCAATCCATCTCATGCAGGGGTTTCCCTTGTTTTCACTGACCCTCTACTTTACTAAACATGATGTCCCTTTCTAGTGATTGGTCTTTCCTGATGATGGATCCAAAGTAAGCCAGTGGAAGTCTCACCATCCTCACTCAAAAGGAACATTATGGTTGTATTTCTCCTAAGACTGATTTGTTCATTCTTCTAGAAGTCCACAGTACATTCAATATTCTTCGCCAACACCGCAGTTCGAATGCATCGATTTTTCTGTCTTCCTTTTTCATTGTCCAACTTTTTCATGCACGTGAGGTGATTGAAAAGACATGACTTGGTAGTTAAAAGGCACGGACTCTGGAGGCAGACTGCCTCGGTTTGGATGCCAGTTCTACCTCTCACTAGCTAGGTAAGCTTGGGCAACTTATTTAACTTCTCTATTCCTCAGTTATCTACCCCTACCTCAAAGGATCATTTGAAGATTAAATGAGTTAATATCCAAAGAAAGCATAGAGAGCAGTATCTGTCCATACTAACACTCTGTGTTAGCTATTGCTGTAATTAACACTAGGCTGTAAGCTACTTGTGGGCAGGATGTACACATCCTGCTTCTTCTTCTTTTTTTTTTTTAATTACTAGAGCCTAACACAGCACCTGCTTCATGACAGGCATTCAGTAAATATTAATTATCTCAATGAATACATTTGATTATAAATAATGAGAATAATACTGCAAGCTACATATCATCAAAATCTCATTATTCCACAGTGTGTCCAACAACACTTTAAACAAAAGCAAACACATGCACATTTGCATATAAATGTGGACACAGTGGCATTCATTTCTGGGTCTTTGTTTTATTTTTATGGGTTTTGTTGTTTTGTTTTGGAACAGTGAATTCTCGCTTGCAAATTCATTTTCCAGAGGCACGTCAATTTCCATTAGCTCTTTAATTTCTGGCTTAAAAGCTTTAGCTCTTCTTCACCACATAATGACGGAATCACCAATCCCAGGGATAAAACCAATAATAATAATGAAGCAGAGGCTTGTAGAGACAGGCTGGGGATTGCAGGTCCAACCTTGCACGCAGTGAACAATCTTTTGCGCGGCCGCTTCACTGGTGAAAAGGCAGCACCTACGACTTCAAGGCAACAGCCAGGAGGAGTCACTTCAACTTCTCAGAGCTGATGCCTCGGACACAAAGAAGCCAAACCTGCACTCGCTGAGGTCACCTGCGGCCTGAGCTGCTGCTTAAACTTCCTGGACAAAAGGCTGCTCGGAAGAGGGGGCTGGCATGGGCAGGAAGGGAGAGGGCAGATCTGGTTCTGCACTTGAAGTCACAGCAAGGATTCCCAAGGGCTGGTGAATGACCAGCTTCTTTGCTGCCATGCTTTTCCATGGTCTGCTCTCCTTAAGATCCTCAAGTTCCTAAATATGGAAAGCTTGTTGGACTACAAACCCCAAGGGAATCTCCTCAGGATCTGAGAAGAGTATGATTGACAACCAGACCAAAAAGAAAAGGATTTATATTCCATAGAAACAAAAGAATTTTCTGCTTCGTGCCCATGAAGGTTCTAAGTGAGGGGGATCTTGCTCTGCAAAACAGATACAAGAAACACCATTCATGCATTCCTCAAACTGTATACATCTTCTACCGGCCAGCCATTGCACCAGGCATGAGGGGTAGCTTGATAAAAGACACAGGCTCACCCTCAAAGAGCTCACAGTCTGGAGAAGGACAAAGATGAGTCGTGACAATCACCCAATACAATATAATAAGTGTAGCAGCAGATGAGCTCTCAGTGGCATGGGGCACAAGCAGGGAGGGCACCACCTAATAGAAAGGGTCTGTGAAGGCTCCCCCCAGATTTGAGTCTTGACACCACTGAGGATAAATCGGTTAGGAAATTCAGAGCAAAATACTAGCAGAGTGCCATGACTGGCACTCTATAAATGTTTAGTTGTTGAATGAATGAATGAGTAAATGAATAAATGACTTAGAACAAGCTTATAACTACCACTGCTACCCTTTGGGTTTATATGAGGGACCAAAATGGCAGAGTACTGACTGATAGATCGTGTCACCCTGCTGCTTAAAACATCACCATGGCTTCCCAGTGCTCTTGGGATAAAAACCAAAATCAGGCCCTGCACAATTGGCCCCTGCCTCTGTCCCCAGCCTAACCACCTTCTAAGTCCCCTTTGATAAATGACTCCCAGCCACATTTGCTCCCCTTCTCTCAGGTCCTCAGACATGCCATGCTGCTTCCTCCCACCACAGGGCCTCGGCACTCGCTCCCAATCCCTGCCCTGTGAAGTCAGTTCTCCTGCTCAAGCGCCCCATATCTCTACCTCTTTCTCCTTTGCAGCCATCATTGTGGTTTTATTTATACTTATTTGTGTGATTATATGTATAAGGTCAGCCTCCTCCACTAGCTAGAAGTAGGGTGATCACATAATTTATCTTTCAAACCAGGACACTTTTTGTTTGTTTGTTTTTGTTTTATTGTACTTCAGGTGAAGGCTTACAGAACAAATAGTTTCTCATGAAACAGTAGTACACATATTGTTTTATTACATTGGTTAACAACCCCACAACATGTCAACCCTCTAACTTCTCAACCTTTTTTTTTGGTGAAAATGCACATAGCCAAAGATACACCATTTCAAAAATTTCTACATGCACAGTTCAGTGACATTGACTGTGCTCTTCCAGTTGTGCTGTTATTCTCACTTAAGATAAAGGCTTACAGAACAAAATAGTTTCTCATTTAACAGTTACTAAAAATGTTGCCCTATGACAATGGTTAATAATCTCACAACACATCAACAATATCCTTACTCAACCCTGGGTTCCCTATCAAACCAGGACACTTTTAAGAGAGAAAAGGGGCACTATTAATAACTACTCCAGAACCACCAAAACTGAGTGTTTGGTCAGCTCAGTATAAGCTCCAAGAAGGCAGGGACTACATCTGTGTTTTATTCACCATTATGTCCCCAGGTCCTTGCCCTATGTCTGTCACACAGTAGGCAATCAATAAGTTTGTTGAATGAATGAGTGAATGGATGATTTGGGGCTTGGCAGAAAAAAGAGCCTTGGGAAATATCCATGGGGCATGCAAATTAACCAACATCTCCTGTGTCTGGAGAGAATGGTTTGGCAGCTCATGACCTCTGTTGTTGTTGTTGTTAGGTACCACAGAATTAATTCCAACTCATAACGACCCCATGTAACAGAGTAGAACTGCCCATAAGGTTTTCTTGGCTGTAATCTTTAAGGGAAGAGATCATCCGGTCTTTCTACCATGGAGCCACTGGATGGGTTCGAACCACAAACCCTTCAGTTGGCAGCTGAGCGCTAGCCTTTCCCTCACCTACAGAACAGCAGCTTTGGTCACCAGGACCACATCAAAGGAGTATGGGCCAAAGCCACGCCCAGAACACAGCACGGTACCAGGCCTTTCATGCAGCCACCCATATCTTAAATTAAATCTTCCTCAACCAAAGCAAATGAACAGGGCCAGTGAAACGAGCCGGAAGGCCAGAGGCCAACAGTCTAGAGTTCTGGCCTTGGCATGGATACTCCCTGGGAACTTGTATGTCAGGAAGGTTACAAATCCAGGGGGAGAAGGTAAAGGGGGCTCTGTGCCAGAAGACAAGCACTGACTCTCCCGAATGAGCTTTCCCATAATCAGCAAGGCATTTCGTTTGAGTGGATTTTCCCTTAGTCAGAAAGAATTTGTCTTGATGTAATGACACACTCTCTAGCCCCATTATGTCAAGCCAGGATAGAGCCGTGATTAAGCATGGGCTTTGAAATTGAAGAGATCCAGATTCCAGTGTTACTTTTGTCACTAGTTAGCTGTAAGAACTTAACCAAGTTACCTGTTGTTGTTGTTAGCTGCCATCAAGTAGGACCCCGGCTCACGGCAACCCCATGCACAACAGAGTGGAAACACTGCTCGGTCCTGCACTGTCCTCATGACTGGTTGCAGATCAGACTGCTGTGATCCATAGGGTTTTCACTGGCTGGTTTTCAGTAGTAGATCCCCAGGCCTTTCTTCCTAGTCTGTCTTAGTCTGAAAGCTCTGCTGAAACTTGTTCAGCATCATAGCACAACACACAAGCCTCCACTGAATGACAGGTGGTAGCTGCACATAAGGTTCACTGGCCGGAATCGAACCAGGGTCATATTGAGGGGTGGGGGGTAGAATTCTACCACTGAACTACCACTGCCCTCACCAAGTTACTTACCAAAATCCCAAACCCACTGCCGTAGAGTCAGTTCCAACTCATATGAGCCCTATAGGACAGAATAGACCTGGTGGATTCAAACCACTGACCTTTTGGTTAGTAGCCAAGCACTTTAACCGCTACACCACCAGGGCTCCTTACCGCGTTACTTAAATTAAAACCAAACCCGTTGCTGTTGAGTTGATTCCTACTCATTGTGACTCTATGGGACAGAGTAGAACTTCCCCACAGAGCTTCCAAAGAGCAGCTTGTAGATTTGAACTGCCAACCTTTTGGTTAGCAGCCTTAACCACTGCACCACCAGGGCTCACCAGGTTACCTAGCCCCTGTAAAATGGGGCCTTAACAGTGGCGACCCCTTGGGGCAATAGGGAGAGTCAAATGAGGCTTACTAATGCATGTAAAGCACTTAGCACCAAGCCTGCATACAGGCAGTGCTTAATAAATGGTGTCAAATAGCATTCTTCAAGCACAGCCTGAAGCCTGATGACTGAGCAAAGTGCTAAGAGTCTGAGAATTTATTAATAAAGCATAATAATCCCTAAGAGGTCATAAAATGAAGATCTGTGGAAAAGCTCCTGTTCACCACCATAAAAAGTCACTGAACCAGTGGGGGCGGGGGAGGCATAACGAGGCGAGAAGGAATCCCCAAAGGCTCATACCCATATACCCATTGCTGTTGAGTCAATTCCGAGTCATAGCTACCCTGTAGGACAGAGTAGAACTGTCCCATAGGGTTTCCAAGCCTGTGATCTTTATGGGAGCAGACTGCCCCATCTTTCTTCTGCAGAGTGGTTGATAGGTTTGAACCGCTGACCTTTGGGTTAGCAGCAGAGAGCCTAACCACTCCACCAGCAGGGCTCCCCAAAGGCTTATACTTCTAAGAAACTCTAGACGTAACCCACGCCAGGCAAATGAAGGCTCCAGGGCTTTCTTCAGACAAAGAGATACCATGAAGTGAAGGTGCCCATGTCAGGTCAAGTGGGTTCTGGGAAGTTAAGAAACCTGCCCGAGTCAAGGACTAAATTATGCCAGGGAGAAAGTCAGCCTTCAAGGCAGTGAGGCAACCTGCTCACTCTGGGGGGAATAGACCAAGCTGACCTCAGAAACGCCTTCTAGTGAAAGAGGGGTTCTCCTTGCCCATGTTCTATCAGGGAGCTTAGAATGGAAGATCCCACATCTGCCCTGGTGGAGACCTTGCCCAATACTAAGCCCACCCCCATTAAACCCCTGCCTTCAATGTGCCTATTACCAGGAGAAACAGCAGCCATGTGACCACACGAGCTACACAGAAGACAGTCAAGGTCTTAAAATGTCTAAGAATTCACAACCTGAAAACGACTGCCACAAATCATCATTTACACAGGCTGAAGCACCTTCCGCTCCTTGTCAGACAGGGAAGCATCCTCAGGATGCTATTCTTTGAGGATTACAGAAGATAAACGTTTTATTGCTTTTTCCAAGACTCAGCAGTACAGAAGCTTCCGAGACAATTGCACAGGGAAAAGGGACATAAGCGATTGTGGTTTGTGAAGCATCAAGGACAAAGAAGCTCTTGGGACAGAGTGGCTGTCAAACCAAGTTTGTGGGAACTGCAACTTGACCACATATTTCACTTACTTGATTCCACTGCCAAGGAAATGCGAGTACCCTAGGTGTGTTTATCAATGTCTGTTCAATTCCACTCCGTGCACTTAGCTTTGGAGAAGAAAGATTGAACAGGGGGAAGGAAATAACATTTCCTGAATACTAATTACTGTATATGCCAGGCATTCTGCTAGGCACTTTACAGAGTTCTTTTTTTTTTTTTTTTTTTCATTCACTCTTCCCAATAATCCAAAAGAAAGGGAGTGTCTGTCCCGTTCAATATGAGAAGGAGCCTTAGATTCAGTGGGGTTAAGGAACTAAGTCTGTCTGACGATAATGCCATGCTCCTTCCCATCCTTGACACACCCCTCCTCTTTAAAGACACAATATTCCATACCTGGAGTGCTACAGTACCAACTCAGACAGTCCAGTTTTCCCAAATCATTTCTCCTTCTCCCTCTAGTCTTTTCCTTCGAATAAAAGCTTTAAGAAAAGGCCAGTGGCACTGAGCTTCTGTTAAGGGTGATGGAAAAACTTGGGAACGGATAAGGCTGATGGTTGAACAACATAATGAACATAGTTAATGTCATTGAACTGTACAAGTGAAAATTGCTGAAGTATCAAGTGTTTTGTTACATATATTTAAATAAAAATAATAATAAAGGAACGAAAAATTTAATTTCTTTTTGATTTAAAAAAGACCATTGACACAAGTGAGCAATATAGCACAATAGCTAAGTGTATGGGCTCTAGAGTCTGGCTTTCCAAGTCTTAAATCCCTCATTTATAGACTGGGTGGCCTTGGGCGAGTTTCTTAACTCCTTAGAATTTATTTGTTCATCCATAAAATGGGATGACGATGACGATGATGATAGAACTACCTCCTAGGTTTGTTACAAGTTTACGTGAACTAAAAGATGGAAGCACTTAGAACAGAGCCCAGAGGAAAGTAAACAGCCAATAAGCAATAGCTATTTTTTATTCTTACAGCAGCTCTGCAGGAAGTCTCCTTATTAGTCATCGCAGACTCCTTGACAGTCTCAGGGGTGAGATTCCAGGGACAGATGGATTTTATATTTCCTTACGGGCTGAATTGCTCGGGTTAAGTGGCTTGCCCCAAGGCATCAAACGAGTCCTATTGGAATTGGATTTAGTGTTGTCTCCTGGCTCCTTTTTCCAGATGAGTCCATATTAAAGGGGCCTGACCCTTTCCCTAGAAAAATCCACATGCCTCAATGGCGGTTCATTAGCAACCAGACATTGGGGGAATAGACCGTTTTACCAAGTGCGAGGTGTGGAAACTCGTAGCAAACAATTTAGCCTTTGGTCCTGGTTCCTGAGAGCTGGTCCACACCTGAGGTCAATGAGTGAGGGCTGACCAGCCCAAGAGGGCTCACCTGGGGGCTTGATAATGACGAAGCCTCACAAGCCACGATCATGGCCATGTGGTGAGGCCAATAAAGGCTATGGAAGACTCAGTGGAAGAGCTCAGAGGAGCTTCCAGGTTGGAGAGAGCAAGCATTCTGTTCTAGAGGGTTAGGGTGTCCCCTGGGGGCATAGAAGCTCTGAGCCTAGACCCCTCCCAAACCTCGCCTGTGTTTTCATCCTTTTTTCTTCTAGATTAAAGATAGCCCTTTTCCTGCGGTTTGTGAGCCATTTCAATGAATTGTGGAACCCATAGGGGAAGTGGGAGCCAGTGGGTCAAAAGTTAGGGGGTGGAGGACTCCCCAGCTTGTGGCTGGTATCCTAAGGGGATTAGAGGAAAACCTCAAATTTAGGGACCACCTGGTCTGAAGTGCAGGGAGTCATGTGGACCCTTGTGTTTGCAGCTGGTACCCCTGACCTAGACCCGGTGGCTGGAATGAGAGAAAGGACTGCCTGGAGCAGTTGGTGTCAGGACTGACCAGGGACAAAAAGCTGAGATCTTTGGACCAGCCTCCCTGGATTGGTTTGGCACAAATTTGTGTCAGTAGAAGGTGAGATTAGCTAGAGAAAGCGACCCCTTGATGATGCACTGAGTCACACCTTGGAATCAGTGGTCACTCCATTGTTCAGGGTGACCTGTCATTGGGGGCTGCCTGAGCCTGCTGGATCCCTGGGGTTCTCTGATATCATGTGTCAAACCACGTGGAGAACAAGTAGAAGGAACAGAGATCAATAGAGCCATCCCCATGTCTACCTGATAAACTTGAGGCTGAGTCTTCCCACCAAAGCTCCAGATACAGACAATTACCTAGGTGGCCAGGTAAACCCCCTAAATGGAATAGAAACTTGCTGTGTTGTTTCCCTGGGCTCTCAGCTACAAAACAACGGTCTTGGAGTATAAGCACCCAGCCAAGCACTTGAGAGTGACTTTTGTGAAGGAGACAAATCTAGTAAAATCTGTCAATTCTAAAATTAGGGTTTGAAGCCCCAAAGGGCATTTCAGTAGCCTTCCTTGCTTTTCCCTTAGCAGAGCCCCAGGATGCATATAATTTAGGGGGCTTTCTGGGGTTTTCTCTTCTTTCCCCCTGAAATAAATTTTGCCCCCAACAACAGTTCACCCTGAACAATGGGGTGGCCATTGTTTCTAAGGTACGACTCAGTGCATTGTCAAGGGGTCGCTCTCTCTAGCTAATCCCACAGCAACCCCATGCACAAAGAGAACGAAATACTGCTTCATCCTGCACCATCCTCATAATATTTGAGCCCATTGTTGCAGCCACGGTGTCAATCCATCTCGTTAAGGGGCTTCTTCTTCTTCACTGACTCTCTACTTTACCAAGCATGATGTCCTTTCCAGGGACTGGTCCCTCCTGATAACATGTGCAAAGTACTTGAGACACAGTCTCGCCATCCTCACGTCTAATGAGCATTCTGGCTATACTTCTTCCAACACAGATTTGTTCGTTCTTCTGGCAGTCCATGGTATATTCAATATTCTTCGCCAACACCGTAACTCAAATGCTTCAATTCTTCTTCAGGCTACATTATTCATTGTCTAGCTTTCCCATGCATATGAGGCAATAGAAAATACCATGGCTTGGGTCAGGTGTACCTTAGTCCTCCAGGTGACCTCTTTGCTTTCTAACACTTTAAAGATGTCATTTTCAGCAGATTTGCCCAGTGCAATATGTCTCTTGCTTTTCTTGACTGTTGTGTCCAGGGACATTGATTATGAATCCAAGTAAAACGAAATCCTTGACAACTTCAATCTTTTCTCCGTTTATCATGATGTTGCTTATTGGTCCAGTTGTGAGGATTTTTGTTTTCTTTTTGTTGATGTAATCCATACTGAAGGCTGTGGTCTTTGATCTTCATCAGTAAGTGCTTCAAGTCCTCTTCACCTTCAACAAGCAAGGTTGTGTCATTTGCATATCACAGGTCTTCCTCCAATCCTAATACCACATTCTTCTTCATACAGTCCAGCTTCTTGGTTTACTTGCGCAGCATACAGACTAAATAAGTATGGTGAAAGGGTACAACCCTGACGTACACCTTTTCTGACTTAAAACCATGCAGTATCCCCTTGTTCTGTTTGAATGGCCCTCTCTTGGTCTACGTACAGGGCCCTCATGAGCACAATTAAGTGTTCCAGAATTCTCATTCTTTGCAATGTTATCCATAATTTGTTATGATCCACCCAGTTAAATGCCTTAGCATAGTCAATAAAACACAGGTAAACATCTTTCTGGTATTATCCACTTTCAGCCAAGATCCCATCTGATTCAGCAATGATATTCCTCATTTCATATTTTCTTCTGAATCCACCTTGGCATTAGTGCTTGGTGCATAAATTTGAATAATAGTCATATTACCTGGTCTTCCTTGTAGGCGTATGGATATTATCCTATCACTGACAGCATTGTACTTCAGGGTAGATCTTGAAATGTTCTTTTTGATGATGAATGCAACGCCATTCCTCTGCAAGTTGTCATTCCCCACACAGTAGACCATATGATTGTCCAATCCAAAATGGCCAATACCAGTCCATTGCAGTTCACTACTGCCTAGGATTCATTCATTCTATTGTACATGGGGGTTGCTACGAGTTGGAACCGACTTGACGGCACCTAACAACAATGCCTAGGATATTGATCTTTATGCACTAGTTCAATGCACTAGAGGTATAAGAATAAACCAAACAGACCATATCCCTGACTTCACAGTGATTACATACTAGCGAAGGAGACAGACAACAAACAAGGAAGAAACGAATACCTAGCATTATTTCAGGGAATGATAAATACTAAGAAAATAAAGCAAGGTAAAAGAATAAAGGTGTCGATGTGTTGTGAGATTGTTAACCATTGTCATAGGGCAACATTTGTAGTAACTGTTAAATGGGACACTATTTTGTCCTGTAAGCCTTCATCTTAAGTGAGAATAACAGCACAATTAGAAGAGCGTAGTCAATGTCACTTAAATGTGTATGTA
>NW_004443981.1:914129-916006 GCF_000243295.1 Trichechus manatus latirostris
AAAAAAAAAAAAAAAGAATAAAGGAAGAAATGCAGGCAGGGCTCTATTTTCAGTAAGACGGTCAACAAAGGAATGAAGTAAGGAAGCAAGCCATTAGAATGTCTGGGGGAAGAACATTCCCCTAGGAAGAACAGCTAGTGCAAAGGCCCGGGGATAGAAACAAGTTTAGAATGTTCGAGAACAGCCAGAAAGTCCATGCGTCAAACAGGAGAATGGTAGACTATGAGACGACACCGGGACTAGGCTTGTTTCCTTCCCCAGTTCTGTTATGTGTAGCCAGAGTAGACAGGCTGGTGATGGTGAAAGCACCCCATGCCAATGTAGGCTCTCCCTGACCACAGTCTGAGAGCTATAGCATTGGGCTGCCTGCCAATTTGGTGAATTAAATGTTTACGTTGAGAATGGGCTTCATAGTTATTTGTCCCAAAGGGTAATAAAATGTGTAAGACTAACCACCGTGCCTGCTTTCTTTAGGGAACTAAATTTTAGTGAGTGAGGGTCAACACTAATTATTTTATGGGAGAACAGCAGACACTCCTATTGCACTTTGACTTAATAACTACGTAGACCTCAAAGGAACCTTAGACATTCTGCCCAATCCATTCATTTTTCCAGTGAGGAATCTGAGGCTAGGACAGGTTTCTAAGTTGCTAACAGTCATACAGCTGGGTTATGCCAAAGTCAAAACTAGAGCTCAGGCCTCTTGAAACCCACATGGCCACTGCTCACCTAGAGATCATCACAGATTCTTCTGATGTGGAGAGTGTGGGTGTCCTTAGCCTAGGTTTAGAGATTAATAAATTAAAAAAAAGACTTCCCTGCCCACCAGGAGCAACTCAGCAAAAGGCAAAACTCAGAGACCCAGAAAGACAAAATGAATGCTCTCCTCTCTCCCCACAGGTTGTTCTATGGTTGACCCCCCACGCTGCTCACCTGGATCAAGGTCTCTAGCTCCTGGGGGCTCACACAGACATGATCCCGAAGGAATTCTGCCTTCTCCAAGGCAATGGTATTCTTCTGGCTGCTCTCAAAAGGCTGCTCCAGTGCCCGGAAGACGAGACCCCCTGTGACGAGGTAGACCACCACGACCACAAAAATGGCGACCACTGTTTTCCACTTCATGACAGTCTGCAGGCCCCCCTGGGAGGCACCTTCCATTCTGGCTACCACCGTGGCTCGGGAGGAGATGGCGAGGCGTGGGGCTGGGTAATGCCCGTTAGTGGCACTCTTGGGCTGACAGGCAGGCGCCGCTGAGGGAACAGCCACTGAGGAAACAAAGGTGGGGGAGAGGGAGAGGGGAAAAGAGAGTTTGTTTATAAATACGAAACACAAAACTTGTCAGAAACAAAGCACAGATGTCTTGCTTAAGCCAGCTTTCAAATTTGAGGATTAAAAATGTGTTCACCAAGGCTGCGGTTAGGGCATCGGATCAGTTGCTAGGTGATGATTTGAGTTCTAAAACTGAACCCCACCCCAGGAGTTCTAGTTTTAAAAAAATAGTATAAATTGAGCTTGAAATATTTATATTTTTTTCTACAAGGGTCCAAATTTAAAAGCCATCTCTCTATTATTTATAATTTAGCTCCTCCCTTAGCTTCTTCGTTTAAACAAAAGGTAAGATACGCGATAAAAAGCCGTATTTGAGAAACAGAAATATTGTTCAACTTAGATAGAAATAGGAGAGAGATATCTAGTTACCATGTCCAAGTACTGAAGTCTAGGTGATACCAAGAGCGAAGAAGAGATGAACATCTAGCAAAATTAAAACATTCTCTTATCCAGGGTTATGGGGACTAAAATAAAAAAAAAAAAAAAAAAAACTGAGAGCACTATGAGGGAGAAGCGTCAAAAAACAGACACGGTAAAACGAAAGTTCA
>NW_004443981.1:916215-932728 GCF_000243295.1 Trichechus manatus latirostris
AAGGTCAGTGGTTCAAATCTATCAGCTGCTCTGCAGGAGAAAGATGGGGCAATCTGCTTCTGGAAAGATTTACAGCCTTAGAAACCCTATGGGGCAGTTTCTACTCTGTCCTATAGGGTCACTATGAGTTAGGATTGACTTGAGAGCAACAGGTTTGGCTTTGGGCGTTTACTCCGATCCATTAGTAATCGAATTTTGCTTCTATTTTCCTTCACTGAGCCATTGGATAGGAAATTTCCTCTGGTTTACGAGACACATAGAATTCTCTAAGGTCACTGTTCTCTGTAAGGGCAATTTCATTACTTCAGAAATAAATATGTTAAGCTGGAGCCTTTTCTTTAATGGCAGGAAGTTCAGGGTAATATTGTACATGTAATGCTGCATAATACATTACAGAAGTCTGTGTTGTACAGCAATGAACGGCCATTTCTCTTAGATTCTGTTCTTCCTTTATTATTCTAATTCTTATGATGGCATCTGTCAGGGTGCAGCCCCAGTGTTGTATAAATAAGGTATTAGGAGATAACAAACCTAATTACCTAAATGGGGCAAACAATTCCACTCTAGTGGGAGTCGAACTGCTGACTCTCTGGCTTGGGAAACTTGGGGTGAATAGAAGATCAGAAATGTCATCCTTGTTCAAAACACCAATGACCCTGACAATACCTGGCCAGAGGGGTGGCCACTTAGAAGAAATGGGCTTGTAACCATCTGTGTTTTTCTTTAGAACCTCAAAATCAGCTTTTCACTTTGAAAACTAATCTAAGAATAAGCCTTTTACTGTCTATTACTCTATCAAATAAAATCATTAAATATTAAGTTTCCTTCTGACTAACAGGAATATAAAATTCTCTAGAATCTCTGATTGAATGATATATAAATTAGAATCAGCAACCTGGACATTATGTTCTTGCTTCTTGTTGTTGTTAGCTGCTCTGGAGTCAGCTCTGACTCACGGAGATCTCACGTGTAGCAGAACGAAACACTGCCCGGTCCTATGCTGTCTTTATGATCATTGGTATGTTTGAGTCCATTATCATGGCTATTGTGCCAATCCATCTCATTGAGGGTTTCCCTCGTCTTCATTGGCCTTCTACTTTTCAAACATGATGTCCTTCTCTAGTGCCTGGTCTTTCCTAATGACATGTCCAATGTAAGGCAAACTCCATCCTCGCTTCTAAGGAGCATTCTGGTTATATTTCTTCTAACATTGATTTGTTCATTCTTTTGGCAATTCACAGTAGATGTTCTTGCTAACCCTTCTCGAAAGATGCCACATTCAGGTTCTTAGCTGCCCTTGTTGATACTGAGAGGGTGATCCTTATCTAGGGTGGATTTCCCATTCATTTCACCTCTGTGCATTTCAATCCCTTGCACCTCTTACCTCCCTGAGACCACCATCATGTCTTGCCTGGGCCAGTTCTGCAGCCTCCTAAGTGTCCTCCAGCTTCCACTTTTGTCCAGCTTCTGACCCACTAAGTCTCGGGTTAAACACCACTTCTGGGACCACCTCCTCCCCTCCTCCTTGGGACCCTCTGTGACAAGCAAAATAATGGCTCGCAAAAAATATCCACATCCTCATCCCCAAACCTGTGAATATGCTACCTTGCATGGCAAAAGGGACTTTGCAGTTGTGATTAAGTTAAGGATCTTGAGATGGGAGAGATTATCCTGGATTATCCAGATGGATCCAATGCAATTACAGGGATCCTCATAAGAAGGAGGCAAGAAGGTCAGAGAGAGGAGATGTGACAGTGGAAGCAGAGGAGCGATGTAGCCACAAGCCAAGGAATGCAGTCAGTCTCTAGATGCTTGAAAAGTCAAGGAAATGGATTCTCCCCTAGAATCTCCAGAAGGAACCAGTCCTGCTGACATCTCAATTTTGGCCCACTGAGACTGACTTTGGACTTCTGACCCCCAGAACTGTAAGATAATAAATTTGTGTTGTTTTAAGCCACTAGATTTATGGTTATGTGTTACAGCAGCAACAGGAAACTAATACACCTTCCAACTAGGTAGGTCTACCTTGCCTAGCACTCACTGCCCTGTGATGGTGATAAAAACAAAACCAAAATCCATTGCCACTGAGTCGATTCCCACTCATAGTGACCCTATAGGACAGAGTAAAACTGCCCCATAGGGTTTCCAAGACTGTAAATCTTTGCGGAAGCAGAGTGCCACATCTTTTTCCTGCAGAGCTGCTGGTGGGTTCAAACTGCTGATCTTTCAGTTAGCAGCCGAGAGTTTAACTACTGCACCAGAGCCTGTTTACTTGTCCATTTCTTGCACTAGACTGAAAGTTCCATGAGGACAGACACTATGTCTACCCTTCACCTCTGTGTCCTCAGTACCACGCACAGTGCATGGCACACAGTAGGTATCTAATCAATAATGCTGAATAAAGGGAGGAAGGGAGGAAGGAAGGAATGTTGGTACATCCAGACCACACATACACTGTGGAAGAGTAGTGTCAAATGAAAAACAAACTTGACAAACTCAGCAGTGTTCTTTTCACACCTCCATGTTTTCGCAGAGTTTGTTCCTTCGGTCAGTAACCCCTTCCCATTCCATTTGCCTGGAAAATTCTCATCCTCCTCCATCTCAGCTTAAAGCTGCCTCCTCTGTGAAGTCCTCCTGGCCTTTACCAGGCAGACTCAGCCCGCCTTTCTCTTCCACTAGCCTCCTGGGGTCAGGAAGCTCATCTTATAATCACTGTATCTCCATGTCTTGGCATAGTGCCTGGCATGGAGCAAACATTTGTTTTCTGTTGTTGATGATGACGATCTTTCCTTCAGGCTATAAACAAAAGCTCCATCAGAATCACCCCCCACCCCCCGCACTAGCAGGCATTGATTTAGCACCAAATAGGCCCAAGGGGCTATGCTATGTCACAGTTCTTGCCAAGGTTCAGGGGTCTGCTGTTTACCCGGGGGACATACACCAGGTCACTGGCATTAAGATGAATCCTCACCAGGTAACAAACCGTGCCTGGGCATGGAGGCCCAGTAGAGCTGGGGCCATGTCCTGCACCAACCTGCATTGTGGAGGGTTCCAGAGCTTCTACTGGGGCTGGGCAGAACTGGTTATGAGAAAGGTCTTTTCACACTCGGGCCAGTTCCTCAGGCCAGTTTGCTAAGAGATCGTCCCTGGGAGCAGAGTTTGAACAGAATCCACCAACCCCTGAGTTTCCAAAGTACCAGAGCAAAAACTAGAGCTTCAGTCTCAAACCTGTCAGTCACTGAGTGACCTTGAAACTGTCATTTAGTTTCTCTGCTTACTTATCTGTGAAATGTGAATAATAACGCTCACTCTTTTCCCCCACAGGATTCTTGGAAATAACAAATGAGCTTCCCCAGTTTACTGACTGGAGAATATTTTTGATGTCAGAAGTACTGGCTGGGGTCGGAAGATGTTACAATACCTTTTGTGTATTTAATGAAACATGAAATTAGTTGCTTTAGCAAATAGGACTGCACTTTCCAATGGCTGGGAAAGGATTGGATTTGTGCCTTTTCCCTAGGTTGCCTACGTTCCCAAACGCGATTGTAATTAATCCATTTCTCCATCTCAGAAACCACAGCGACTCTCATGCTAATACAAGGTTGCCTTGTGGCTTCGGATATGCTTCTGGAGGTCTCTGTGCCTGGAGCCAACAAAGAAGTAAAACTGGCTAGATGGTGGTGGTGGTGGTGGTGGTGGTGGTGATGTTGGTGGTAGACCTTCTTGAGCACTTACTTTGGACCCGGCACTCAGACAAACACTCTGCTTACATCATTGCATTTGGCCCTCACCACAAGGTATTACCATCCTGTGCTGTTCATGCCCTCCAAGAAGCAAATGTCAAGGCAGAACTAAATATACATAGATTTTATTAGGGGAAATGCGTGCATGAGAGAAATCAAGACAGCCATCAGACACAGTGTAATTCTGGCCCCAGGTGAAGGAGAGAGGGAAGAAGGACAGATGTAAGCATGCTCAACTGCCTGCAGTCTAAGGAAGGTTCAGCAAGGCCATCAAGGAGCTCTGGAGCCAAAGTCAGCCATAGAGGAATCCTATGTCTCCCAGAAAGAGGCCGGTCTCAGCATCGTCCCCACACCTGGTCCCCGGCTGGGAGCAGCCCATGGGTGAGGTCTCCTCGGGACAAGCCTAGTGGGAGATTTCAGGGCAGCAGCCAGGGCTCTCCGTCAGCTACCCTCCCTGTAAGGGAGCTCGTGGCCACCACACATCCCCACTTAACAGATCGGGAAACTGAGCCCCAGAGAGGTCCAATGACTAAGCCAAGGCCAAGTAGCCAGAAAATGGTGGAGCCAGAATGAAAACTAGAATAATCTGACTTCAAAGTCAGTTCTCCTCTGACTATAGAAACAGGAAAATAAGAAGCAAAGCAATTCCAGGTGAAAGGGACCCTTTTTTTCAAAAATGGGAAAGGCATTTGTTTCCAAGGGACATAAAAATATTTTCCAGTCTACGAGATTGACTACTTCAGCTTCCTAGTGGTGACAGAGTTTTCCCCACATAATGTATCAATAATGGATGGCTCATATAAAGTAATGGGCCATCATCATTCATGACTCCAACATAAAAGTATCTGGCAGCAAAAGTGCTGCCAAGAATTGAAGAGAAAGGAAATGCTGAATATCCCTTCAGTTAATTTTCACTTTAAAATGCTTCCTTGGGAATGTTAGCATAATCCATCTTTACCTAAATATGAGCGGATACCAGGATACATGTAGAAATCTACTGTTTCTTGGCTGAACAAGTTCTTAGTAATTTTATTATTCTTTATGTTTATTACTATAAATATTATTCTTTATGTTTATTACTATAAATATTATTCTTTATATTTATTAAATAAATATTATTCTTTATATATTTTAAATAAATATTATTCTTTATATTTATTAAATAAATATTATTCTTTATATATTTTAAATAAATATTATTCTTTATATTTATTAAATAAATATTAGTATTGATATTACATTATTGGCTTTCCAATGCCCCTTAGACTTTACTCATTCATTCATTTGTTCAATCAACAAACATTCAAGTTTGCTGGGCACCATGCTATGCATTAGGAATACTATGTAAATGAATAAGACATAGTCCTGCCATCAGAGGTAGTGGGACAGGTGACAAAGATCTTTCACATGCTTGTGCTTATTTTATCTTCACAACAATCTTGTGTGGAGGGCGGTGGTCATTATTGCCTCCTTGACAGGTGAGAAACTGAGGCCCAGAGAGGTCACACCGGCTAGCCTACCACAAGCTAATATGCAGTGGTGTCCTTGAATACATCTTCAGACATTTCACTCCGAGTGCCTCCTCTCGCCAATACCACCAACACAATAAATGACATCCAAAGGCTTCAGGGTCTCTTGGAAACATGCAACGCAGCCACCTCAGAGGTGTCACCATCACACAGCAACATGACTCTGCCTATTGATCCGGGCACAGTACAAATGTGACTGCAGAAGGCAGAGAACGCGGCACCCGCCTCTCCCAGGTCTGGAATCGTTCCAGGGCCAATTGTGCCGGCAGTGCAAAGCTTACAGAAGGCCCCTGTTAAAGCCAAAAGGCTTCACTGGACATCCTCAGACTTCAGGCTGGTAGGTGGATGGGGAGTCGGAAGAGGGCAGGTGCCTTAGCCTCACCTTGTCACAGCAGCTGGTTTCAGCCATCACCTGCCTCTAAGAAAGCACAGAGAGTGTGTGTGCCCTTTCTTAATCAGATACTCCAGCAGTCAAACCTGTTTCCATGTGACAGCTGCACCTGGGAGACACACAAACTGGCCCCAGTAGGAATGGCGATGATGCTCAATCTACCACATCAAATGAGCAAGCCATGATCCTGAAATTCCACCACAGGAGAAGCTCTCCAGGTTAAGCACTACCCTCTCCTTCTAGCCCTCTTTAAAACTTCAGGCTTTGCTTCCAGATGGAAGAAACCATGGTAACATGAAATGACCAGGATCCTATGGGGACAAAGAGCCAGGAGAGAGGAAACAGCTGAGGAAGAGGGAACTAAGAATATTCTGCCGCCTTGTCTCGCATCTGTCCTCTCCTCTCTCCTTAGTCCAGGCCCTTGTCTTCTCTCACCTAAGTCACTGTGACAGCCTCCAGTCCTGATTCCCTGGAATCCATCCTTCACAGCCCAGTCGGGTGGCGTTCTCCAAGACACGAAGATCCTCTGAAGTCACCACAGAGATTCAGAATAAATTTCAGGCTCCAAGCTTGCACCAAGACTCTCCCTTCCAGGACCTGACACCTACCTGCCTCCCTTGCCTCACCTGCTGCCACGTCAACACAAGCAACCTTTGCCCCAACCAAACCCAGCGGCACCCAGGCCTGCACACGCTGAGCCACCGCCGATGTCCCTCTCTAGGCCTTCCCAGAGGAATGGGTCTCACTTCTTGGGTTGCTTTCTCCTTCCTACTCTTTATTTGGCTAACTCCTTCTCATACTACAAAATTCACTTCCTGTGTCACCACCTCCGTGAAGTCCTCCATGACTTCTCACTCCTTAGCCTGATTAACTGCCCTTTCTCTATGTATATTCCTCCAACATGAAACTTAGCGTAACACCTACAACTGGGTGGCTCCTAATTACAATTTGCTCCATTCTTGAATACATTTATTCATCCACCCACAAACTTGCCTTGGGCGAGTATTTATGAGATTAAGTTCACACACCTGCCTAAAAGAAAACTCAACTGCACAGTTATCTGGCAGACATGAGCATCCCTGGCACTACTGTGCGTTTTTCCACAGACAGGTTCCCAGAGTCAAGGTATTAAGGTTCTGGGAAAGCAAACAGTCCAAAGAGAGTTCTTCATGGTTTTCCCAATTGCTAGGGAAGAACAGAAAGGAGACAGAGCAGTAACTGACTTCACTGCACTCCAAACACTCAGTACTGGGTGTTCTTGTTCTCTTCATGAACGGCTAGACAGTTCTCTTTTACTCATTGGTACAAATCTTTGTTAGATTAAAAAAAAGTCTATTGAACGGTACGAATCACCCTTGGTGAGTCACCCCTTTAGTACCAGGCAGGCAGAATTTCCTTCCAGTCTTTCCCTTCGACTAGGACCAAACAGCGTCACCTTGGATTTGAAGCCTCCAAAGACCGAAAGGCTTTTCTTGCCCCACTCCATTAGTGCACTCCCCACCTGGGAAGAGGACAAAGGGAGCTGGGTTCACCTGGAGCCCAAAGGGCCAGTGACTTCCCTCTCAAGGCTAGTAAGCAAATGGCTTCTGATTGTCCCCAAATCTCATATTTATAAACAAAGGTCATAGCACAAAGTCAGAAGCCTTCTCCAGAAGCAGACAGAGTCAGAGAATGAGACTTTTAGGTTTAGGAAAAAACAGGGAAGGGTAGGACTTCAGTGGTCATCCATTCCTCCCCTCATCACAGGTCTGAGTGTCACTGCAGACCCCACTATTCCCCAGAAACATCAGCCAGGGCTCTTAAGAACGAGTGTCCTCTCTCTGGGCTTCCTTCCCTCCTACCTGGCAAGGTACAGAAGTGGTGGCACTGTTGGGAAGATCAATACAATAATGTAGGGCATATTGCCCAGTGCCTGGTTCAAAGCAAGCACTCAATCAACATGAACGATTCACATTATTAGCAGGTGGTAAGAAACATATGAACTATGCAAATAAATGCAACAAAGTATGCAGATACTATGCTAGACACATGTACAGTGTACAGAGAGACACAAAGAGGAAGCACTCAATACTAGCAAAGAGGATACTAGAAAAGACCTCAAGAAGGGGTGTCCGTTGAGCTAGGTAAAGGAAAAGGATGACATGTCTGCCAGAGGGCAGGGGAGGCAAAGAGGAAGACAGACTAGCAAAAGAGAGCAATGGGTGCAGACATTTAGCCATGGATCAGCCTGGGATGTTTGGGAAATTACACCAGATCTGTGTCAGGACTCTACGGTGTGAAGAGGGCTACCCAAAAATAAAGCTGGAGAGACAGGCAGGGAAGAGCATGGAGGGTCTTGTAAGTCATATTAACGAGCTTGGGAAGCCATCAGGCTAACATGGTTAGAGGGGCCACAGCTGACTCTGGCAATGGTGTGAAAGAAAGATTGGAGAAGCAAGAGACTATCACCAGGGAGCAAGGCTGGGAATTTTCTGGAATAGATTATGAGGGCCTCAACTCAGGAGGTAGCATAGGGGATACAGAGGAGGATCAGAAGCAAGGGTTGTTAAAGAAGTAAAATCTACAGGTCTCGGTGATTGATAGAAAGTAAGAAGAGTGGAGAGGGAGGGATCTGGGATGACTCCCAGGTACCTGGCTTGGAAGAGCATGGTGCTTGTCTCTAAAACAGGAAGTGCAGGAGGCTTCGAGGGACAGCTCAGTGTTAGACAATTAGGCTTGCAGCTCCTGTATCATATCCAGGTAGAGATGTCTAGTAGACCTTAGGCAGAAGGGTCTGGAACTCAGTGGGGAAATCTAGCTGGAACCCTAGGTTTGAGATTGGTTGGCATATAAGTAAGTGGTATGGAAGCCACAGGATGGGATGAAATAGTCCAGAGAGAGATGTAGAATGAGAAGGGAGTGATAGATGGTGCTCAGGGGAGCAGCAATGTTTAAGGGACAGCAGAACGGGGAAATTCACAAAGCAGAATGAGAAAGGACTAGAGAGGAAAGGGGGAGATGTCAGAGAAAGTGGGTCCTATTCTGGTTTGTGCCCCCAGCATCATTCACAAAGCTTGGCCCACAGGAGGTCTCAGTGTAGATTTGATGACCCAATTACTGTCCTACATTATCATTCTGTGGCTCCATTTTCTCTCCATGACTTCCAGAAAACCCCTCTTCAACAGAACCCCTGCTCCAGAACTTCTAGGCATTATAGGTCTGCTTCTGGTAGCAGATGGAATGCCTTTATTATTCCCACACTAAAAAGAACCCTCAACATACCCAGGACACAAAGAGCCCAGGACCAGAACTGTTCCTTGTGTGTTCTAGCTGTCAGAACGGCCCGTTGTATCTCACTGGACTGGTCATCTTTCAGGGCCCACGGCTGCCTACCTTGTGGTTCTCCCAACAGACTCTGCCATCTTGGCAAGATAGACTCTTTGTCTTGCCTCCGTCATCAAGGTAGCACAGCCACAGCTGGGGTTTTATTGTCTTATTCCAAAACGCTTCCTGAATAACATATGTTGTCTCCTGCCCTAAGCTTGCCCCCCACAGTTTAAATTAACTAGAGCATTTTTTAAAGGAAAGATCCTTTTCCTCCCTTTGGGATTAAAAAATAATATAGGCAGTCACAGTTCTCAAAATATCTCCTTTACCCAGGGGCAAGTGTTTTAAATCCTATTGTCAGGGTTCCATTCCTTTGAGATAGAGGTTTCTCCTTCCCAGGTGTCTTGTCGAAAGCAGTTACCTTTCCTCACCAGGCTTCATGCATCATTCACTTCCTAACCAGCCTCTGGAGTCCCTGGGTGGTGCAAACTGCTAACAGGCTCGCCTGCTCACTGAAAGGTTGGAGGTTCAAGTCCTGGTGATGGACTCCTGAAAAATCAGCCATTGAAAACCCCTGGAGCACAGTTCTACTCTGACATACATGCGGTCACCAGGAGTCAGAAGTCAGCTCAACAGCAACTGGTATCCAGTCTCCACACCGCAGTCAGGTGACCCTTCTAAAACTCCAATCTTGCTCCTACTTAAAACCCCTCAGTGACTACCACTGCCCTTAACACAGTTTTCAATGCCCTGTATGCTCTGGGCTTGGCTTCCTTCTCCAGCTTAACCTGACCCCCTCGCCCTCTACGTGCTGCCCACCCATGTTGCCCCTTGCCTGAGACCCTCCCCCAGCCACCACTCCTGGCTGGTTCCTTTTCATCCTTATGTCTTGGCGTGGAGGGCACTTCCTGTAGGAATCCTCTCCTGCTTCTTCCACATCTTGGTTAGTTGCTTCCCATGTGCACTAGGCTCCCATACCTCCTGCACATCCCCTCCCAAGAAAATTCTCACTCTATGTTGAAATGTCCATTGACTTCTATCTCCTCTACCCCATCGTAAACTCTGAGAGGGCAGCCCAAGCCGGTTGCCATGGAGTCAATTCTGACTCATAGCGACCCTATAGGACAGAGTAGAACTGCCCCATAAGGTTCCAAGGAGCAGCTGGTGGATTTGAACTGCTGACCTTTCAGTTAGCAGCCGAGCTCTTAACCACTGCGACACCAGGGCTCCAGAGCCTGTGCATATGTGGTTCATCAGCATTTCGCAGCATCGAGCTTTGTGCTGGGCACCTAAGAGCTGCCTACTAAATATTGGGTTAAGTTTTATTAACTTATTGTGATAATTATTAATATTATTATTGGTATGAATGAACTGACCACTGGAAAGTATAACAGAGGAAAAATTAATGGCCACTCTCTAAAAGGTTTCCTACAATTTCTTTTTTATATTTGAAACACTATAGGACAGAGGATAACTGCTCTATAGGGTTACTGATGAGCAGCTGGTGGGTTCGAACTGCCAACCTTGTAGTCAGCAGCCAAGCTTTAACCGCTGTGCCACCAGGGCTCCAATTTCTAGTCTTGTAGAACATGCGTTCTCTAGAATCACTTTACTTTTTTTTTTTAATTTTTTTATTGTACTTTAGATGAAGATTTGCAGAGAAAACTAGTTTCTCATTAAACAATTAATACACATACTGCTTTGTGACATTGGTTGCCAAACCCGTGACATGTCAACACCCTCCCCTTGTCGACCTTAGGTTCCCCATTACCAGCTTTCCTGTCGCTTCCAACCTTCAAGTCCTTGCCCCTGGGCTGGTGTGCCCCTTTAGTATCATTTTGCCCTATGGGCCTGTCTAATCTTTGGCTAAAAGGCAAACCTCAGGGTTTCTCCAGTCTCTGTCAGGCCAGTAAGTCTGGACTTTTTTTGAGTTGGAATTTTGTTCTACATTTTTCTCCAGCTCTGCCCGGGACCCGCTATTGTGATCCCTGTCAGAGCAGTCAGCGGTGGTAGCCGGGCAACATCTAGTTGTACTGGACTCAGTCTGGTGGAGACCGTGGTAGTCGAGGTCTGTTAGTCCTTTGAACTAATCTTTCCCTTGTGTCTTTAGTTTTCTTCATTCTCCCTTGCTCCTGAAGGGGTGAGACCAGTAGAGTATCTTAGATGGCCGCTCACAGGCTTTTAAGACCCCAGACGCTACTCACCAAAGTAGAAAGTAGGACATTTTCTTTATAAACTATGTTATGCCAATTGAGCTAGATATTTCCTGAGATCATGGTCCTCACATCCCCCAGGCCAGTCATTCGCTCCCTAAGGGAGTTTGGATTTGTCCATGAAGCACAGAATCACCTTACTTTTGATTAAAACATCGCTATAATTGTCACTGACAGCAGTGAAGGAAGCTGCAGAGCTATAAGAGGAGAAGCTGATGGTGTAAACTATATCCTGCAAGCTTTCATTGAGCTCTTGTCATTCTGCCAGGCCCTGGAGACACAAGGGTGCATATGGCTCCCTCCCTGCCCTCTAGAAGCCCACAGCATATAGTAGTTTTAAAATATGGCTGCAAATCCTTTGATACTTTTTCCATCAAGAGGTGAAGTCTATGTCCCCTCCTCTTGAAACCAGCTCCACACTTTACCTTTAATCAGACCCTTTTTTTATCCCCTAGGGGTCTCTGGGTGGCGCAAACAGTTAAGCACTCTCACACTAGCTGAAAGGTTGGTGGTTCAAACTCACCCAGCTTAGATTTCATGTTCAACATTTCACTCTTTAGCTAACAGACTCAACTTCCTTTCTTTTTGTCCTTTCCTGGAGCTACCTAGAAATAAAAAAAACTAGTTGCTGTCAACCCCCATGTGAGCCAGAGTAGAACTGTGCTCCACAGGATTTTCTTTTCTCGTCTTTAATTTTATTTTGTTATTGTTGTTGAGAATATACACAGCAAAACATACACCAATTCAACCACTTCTACACAGATAATTCAGTGACATCAATTACATTCTTCAAGCTGTGCGACCATTCTCACCCTTCTTTTCTGAGTTGCTCTTCCCTCATTAATATAAACTCATTGTCCTCTCAGGTTCCCATCTGATCTTTTGAGTTGCTGTTGTCACTTTGACCCCATATAGACGGTTCTCTAAAGAGTATAATGCTCAAGGCAGACATTTTTCACTAGTTAAGCTAAACTATTGTTTGGTTTTAAGAAGACTTCAAGGGATATTTTTGGTTTAAGTTTTAAAGATGCTCTCAGGGCAATAGTTTCAGGGGTTCATCCAGTGCCTTTGGCTCCAGAAAGTCTGGAGTTCATGAGAATTTGAAATTCTGTTCTACATTTTCCCCCTTTTGGTCTGGATTCTTCTATAGAATCTTTGATCAAAATGTTCAATACTGGTAGCCAGGCACCATCCAGTCCCTCTGGTCTCATGGCAAATGAGAAAGTTTTTCATGGAGGCAATTAGCTACATTTTCCATGTCCTCTTCCTATTCATTCCTGACTCTCCTTCTTTCTCTGTTGTTCCAGGCAAATAGAGACCATTGTCATGCCTCGGATGGCTGCTTACAAGCTTTTAAGACCTCAGTCACTACACAATGAACTAGTAGGTAGAACAGAAGCACTAAACATATTATTAGGACAATTAACTGGGGTGTCCTATGAAACCATAACCATAAACCTCCAAACCAAAGAACCAAATTCCATGAGGTTTTTGGTGGTATATAAGCAGCCTCAGCATCTACTCTTTCTTGTTTTTGGTGGTTGTTGTAAATATATCTATCACACATTTGCCAATTCAACTTTTTACAGGTGTACAACCTACTGACAGCAATTGCAATAATCAGCTGTGCAACCCTACCCTTAATCAATGCAATTTTTCATCACCGTCAACCTCCCTTCCTCACTACCTCCCATCCCTGGTAACCACTGATAAACTTGGGTCTCTATACATTTGTCTTTTCTTGTATTTTTATATAAATGAGATCATACAGTAGTCATTCCGTGACTGACTTCACTCAGCATAATGTGCCCCATAGGGTTTTCAATGGCTAATTTTTTTAACATAGATCTCCAGGCCTTTCTCCTGAGGCACCTTTGGGTGAACTCCAACCACCAACCTTTCAGTTAGCAGCTGAGCGTGTTAATCGTTTGCACCCCCCAGAGACTCTTACCTGGAAATACGCCCTCCTATATTATGCCTTCTCTCTGTTCAGAGTCCACATGCAGACTGCTAAATGCTGCTAGAGAAATCAAATGGCCTCAGGGACTGCTGCCACTCTGAATTCATAGATTGCTCCCTAGACTGGCCCTCAGTGACACAGAGCAATCCTTCCATGGCTCCCTGGTCAGAGACAGCCGTCAAGGTAAGTGTTGTGAAGATGCAGGTATACCTCACTGTAAAGAAACCTCAAGTCATATATGGAAATCCTACTCAGCAAGATCTGCATTTACTTTACCAAAGGATTTTCTGCAGAAAGCTTTTCAACAGCAAGGTGTGCATGCATCTAATACAGGCTTTTATTTATTTATTTAAAAAAAAAAACATTTATGTGGAATCAAGTGGACCCTCGTTTTTGCCCTTCTCCAAGGAGCCCCTAAGAGGGAGCTCAGCACCCCAGTACATCCTGCTTTGCAAGTAACCTCGGCCACCTTCATCTGCCAAGGTAGCTGCTCGGCACTCTCGGTTCATTTCATAGCCACTAAAGCCTCTTACAAACAACTTAGATGAAAAAAAAAATTTTACATGCTGCTTCTTTCGTTGAGCATACTGAGTCGCAAAAATGAACAAGATCCATCAAAGGGAGAAACGGGGTTTCTACAAAATACTCTACGAAACGGCTTTGCGTTTCAGCATCACCCTCTGGGTAATTTCCTTTGAAGTGGCTTAGTATCAGGGCTGCCGGCGTCAGCAACATTGCCGTGAATGTTGCTATCAGAGGCTGCAAGCAAGTGAGCGTGGGCTAGAGGAAGAGAGAAACCTAAAAGGAAAAGCACGCCCGCATTGTTCTTCATGAGGCTGGGGAGGCAGTGACATAGAAAACGTACACATCCATTCATCGCAGAAAGTGTTTTGAAACATTAGTAATAGCTCTAATTAGCGAGGTCTTCAAAGAATTGACAGACTTAGTAAAAAAAATTGGGAAAGTGGATTCCCTTCAACAAAACGGCTTAGTGTGCTCCCGACTCACCTAGGTTTGGGGGATGAAATGTGGTTGTCGTGTAGTTGCTGTAGAGTTGATTCCGACTCATGGTGACCCCATGTGTGCAACCGCTCCATAGGGTTTTCAAGTCTGTGATCTTTTGGAAGCAGATTGCCAGGCCTGTCTTCTAAGGTGCCTCTGGATGGGTTTGAACCACTAACATTTTAGCTGGTAGTCGAGCGCTTAACCATTTGCGCCACCCAGGGCCTCCTGGGGGATAAGATAGGGTCTGTTTAAGGCAAAGTTCAGAGCTGCCAGGAGTTCTTCGGGCTGAGCCAGCCTTCTGGGGGCTTTTCCACACCAGACACCTGCTGAACGCAGCTTAGACCTACTAACTAGACCAACACCGGACGCCCTAAAAGATATACTGTCCTGGCTCAGTAACATTTCCTCCTGCTAGAGGGTAAGTTCCTCTAGCTGCGCCTTGAAGATGGGCTCTCCCATCTCTGAATCTTCCATAATCCTAATCCCAGTGCAAACATATAATAAGAACTCAAATAATGTTCACAGAATGAACTGGACAAGCCTTTGCTGAGCGCCTATTGTGCTTCAGGCACAGAGGGCATAAGATGACGAGAAGAATCCCTGCTGTCCAGAATGGATGAAATGAGGAGCAGGTAGGTACCTTCACCCCATGTAATTCAGTGAAGGCCCAGAACTCAGGATCTGGAGAAGGCATCCAAAATCCTAGTGAGCAAATAGATTCTGACATGGATCACATGGAAGCCAGCCCAACTGCTGTGCTGGTCCTTCAGCTGCTCCCAAAGTAAAAAATGAACCAGTTGCCATCAAATTGATTCCAACTCACAGCAACTCCATGTGTGCCAGAGTAGAACTGTGCTCCACAGGGTTTTCAATGGCTGATTTTCAGAAGTAAATCACCAGGACTTTCTTCCAATGTGCTCTGGTTGGACTCCAATCTCCAATCTTTTGTTTGGCAGCTGAGCATGTTATTCATTTGCACCACTGAAGAACTCCACTCCCCAAGTAGTAGGTCATAAAGCAGGGTGTACAGAAGCTTGCTTGGGTGTTATTTTCAGGGTTTAATTCCCTCTCCCTCAGCACCACTCTCTCACAGATCCTCAGAACCAAATCTTTACCCCAGCAAAATCTCTATGTGATGACGTAGTCACAATTAAGTAATCAATGCAAACTCCAGTTATAAGAACCAGGGACATTATTTAAAAATCTACCACCAAAAGACAAATTACATGTTGAATACTGGCACGTAAACAAAAAAAAAAAAAACAAAAAACACATTGCCATCGAGTAAATTCTGACTAATAGTGACCCCATAGGACAGGGTAGAACTTCCCCATAGGGTTTCCAAGGCTCTAATTTTTACTGAAGCAGACTACCACATCTTTCTCCTGTGGAGGGGCTAGTGACCTCGAACCACCACCCTTTCAGATAGCAGCTGACTGCTTTAACCATTGTGTCCCCAGGGCTCCTGGGCACATTTTATTGCTAGGTGTCATTGAGTCAGTTCTGATTCATAGTGACCCTGTGTACAACAGAACAAAACACTGCCCGGTCCTGCGCCATCCTCACAATCATCGCTGTTGGAGCCCATTATTGCAACCTCTGTGTCAGTCCATCTCGTTGAGGATCTTCCTCTTTTTCGCTGACCATCTACTTTACCAAGCATGATATGTTCTTCTTCAGGGACTGGTCCCTCCTAATAACATGTTCAAAGTACCTGAGACAAAGTCTCACCATCCTCCTTTCTAAGATGCACTCTGGCCGTTCTTCTTCCAAGATAGATATGTTCATTCTTCTGGCAGTCTGTGGTATACACAGTATTCTTCGCCAACACCAATTCAAATGCATCAATTCTTATGTCATGGATTGAATTATGTGCCCCAAAAAAATGTGTGTGTCTGTTTGGCTGGGCCACGATTCCTGATATTGTGTGATTTTCCTATAGTTGTAAATCCTGCCTCTATGATGTTAATGAGGGAGGATGGGTGGCAGTTGTGTTAGTAAGGCAGGACTCAATCTACAAGACTGGATTGTGTCCTGAGGCAATCTCTTGAGATATAAAAGACAGAAGTGAGCAGAGAGACAGGGATACCTCATACCATCCAGAAAGCAGTGCTGGGAGCAGAGTGCGTCCTTTGGACGGGGGTCCCCGCACAGAGAAGCTCCTAGTCTGGGGGAACACCGAAGAGAAGAAGGCCGACAGAGAGAAAAGCCTTCCCCTGGAGCTGACGCCCTGAATTTGGACTTTTAGCCTACTTTGACTGTGAGGAAATAAACTTCTCTTCATTAAAACCATCCACTTGTGGCATTCCTGTTCTAGCAGCACTAGATGACTAAGACATCTTATTCAGTCTTTATTCATTGTCCAG
>NW_004443981.1:935459-937914 GCF_000243295.1 Trichechus manatus latirostris
CACTCCACAAAGAAGAACTTGCTCTTTCTTAAAATGCTTCCCTCTTTGGGCCTCTATGACACCACGCCCTCAAGATTTCCCTCCAACTTCTCTGCCTTTTTTAATTCACTCTGCCAAGTCTTCTTCTTCTACCTAAACGTTGGACTTCCATAGGGCTGTTTTCTCTACATTCCCTCCCTGTGTAATCTCTTCCAGGTCCATGGTTTTAAATACCACCACTTGCGGATGGCCCCCAAATCTATATGTCCAGGCCTAAAAGGTCCTTTGAGCTACAGATTCATATACTCAGCTGCCTGCTATTCATTTGGATATCTCAATTATATCTCCGACTTAGTACATCCAAATTATCCTCGATTGTCCAGCTCAATCGAAAAAGAAGGCGTATCTCCCAGGATGATATTCACATGCATCCAGTTTTCTCGAGTCAAAAAGGTAAGATCCTGACATACAGCCTTACTTTTCTGGGCTTCCTTCACTCTCTCCCCACTCCCCAATAATAGTCCATCATCAGATTCTATCATTTCTACCTCCAAAATAGATATAAAAACAATCTTTCACCTTCTATCTCCCTACCCCTACCCTTGATCCAGGCTACCATATATCTCTTAGGTTACAGCTATAGACTAGGAAGGCCTGGCAATCTACTTCTGAACATTAGTCAATGAAAACCTTATATATCACAACAGAACACGGTTAGACTAGCTTTCTTTGGACATGTTATCAGGAGGGATCAATCACTAGAAGAGGACATCCTGTTTGGTTAAGTAGAAGACTAGCGAGGGAGACCCTCAGTGAGATGGGTTGGCACCATAGCTGCAGTGATGGACTAGAACATGCTGGCGATTGTAAGCATGACGCAGGACCAGGCAATGTTTTGTTCTATTGTGCATAAGAACTATGAGTTAGAGTTGACTCAAGGGCTGCTAACTACGTAGGCTCCTAACAGGGCTCCCTACTTTTACTTTCACTCCCTTTCCATCCATTCTCATCTTAGCATTCAGAAAAAGTCTTTCAAAATATAAATCACATCACATCGCTCCATATTTAAACCTTTCAGTATCCCCCCTCGATTGCATCTAGAATAAAATGCAAACCCCTTACCATGGCTTCCAAGGTCTGATAAGAGGGCATCTTCCCACCTTTCTAAGTTCATCTCACAACACTACCCCTAGCCCTCTGTATTCCAGCCTTCATTTGGTATGTTTTGCTGTGTATATTTTCAACAACAACAAAAATAAACAAAATACATTATTTTAAAAAATATTCTGAGTAAATGAATTAAACCGAAGAAGAAAAAATTTATTGTAGACTAACAATACGATTTTTTACCTAAGACGGGTCTTAGAAAACAGCTAGTCCAACCCCCTCAGAGGACATAAATAATTAACCCAAGACTCAGTGTCCATCCAATTCTAAACTCCATGCTCTATCAAGACAGGCAGCTGCCTTCATGTTCTGTTACAAGAAATTCTCTGAAAAAAGAACTCAAGCCTTGATTCCGTATTAATTTTCACAGTTAGAGTTTCTTGATTTTGTTCTAATAAATCCTTCTATAACCCCAAATCTCAACCCTTGGCATTCAGAATTGTATTTATCCCAGTGGGAGCAGAGAGCAGGCAGCCATGCCATGTCTCAAAGCCCAAAGCCAGGGCTTTGAGGTCATGTATTTTTGCATGCATATTCCAGAACAAATCAGCAAGGAGTCACCAGTTAGCCACTGATAGGAAGGTGAACCGCATTTATCCCCAGGATCCTCCATTTTAGCACAATTGCACAGGGTCTCAAACAAAGTACCCTTTTATTCTTAGGCAGCCACCAAAAATTCCAGAAGAAATGCCCAAACTGGAAGTAATGTAGACTTATAAAAGCACTGTCTTGGAAATGATGCCATCTTATTCTTACTACCTTGAACTTTGACAGGAAGCACTATCATGCTTCAGAATCAACAGAGACTGGAATCCTGACCCCCTGACAGGGCTGCCGCGCCGCACAACTCCAGAAGGCGCCATTCACAGTTGTACAGTGCACATCCTGCACCGCTGTACGTGGCATCCCTACCTCTTGAGGCCTACTTCGGCTCTAAGGGTCAAGCTTACGAGCTACCTACAACTTGGGCAGGAACTAGACATTTTGTGTGTGTGTGCCAGAAGATTTACATTTCCTTTTATCACAAGTGAACAGCTGCTGGATCCAGCTATCAGACTCAGCTATCTGCTAAAGAAGAGAGTGATTATCACACTTCAAGGTTTTTTTGTTTTGTTTCGTTATTTTCCAGTCACTTTCCATCAAGAAAACTTGATGTGAAAAAGGCAAACTAAAAACAAGGATCACAGCGTTACCATTCTTTCTGGAACATGTGTATGCACGGAATCAGTCAGGAAAACCTGGCAGACATAAGATGTAAACTTTTAAAAAACGGAATAAACTCTCTTCCTTTTCTATGATGTTTGGTTTT
>NW_004443981.1:938968-982454 GCF_000243295.1 Trichechus manatus latirostris
ATTAATGAATAGGAAAAGTCTACAGAATGGGATATGTGTTCTGTATGCTGAACGCAATGCTAACTGAACATGTTTGCATTAAGTCTCTTTTGTGTCTTGTTTTGACTAGATTTATCTTAACTAACATTAGAGATTGTCAGTGGCCTTCTACCTCTCCAGAGACCAGTTAATTGAAAGCGAACGGTATTTGTCTTCCCTTGTTAGCTTCTTGACTTCTTGTGGCATCTCCATCTGCCCCCATGGCAATTAGCACACTATCTCGCAGAGCCTGTATTCAATCAGTGTTTGCTAAATGAATGGAAGTCTACCTGTTCCAACAAGTCAATCTTTCAATTCTAATGCAACTTAGATTAAGAGTGCTCAATTCCTTCAATAAACAAATAAAAACAAATCTAAAACCGTTGCTGTCAAGTCGATTCTGACTCGTAGCGACCCTATAGGACAAAGTAGAACTGCCCGATACGGTTTCCTAGGCTGTAGTCTTTATGGGGAAGGAGCCCTGTTGGCACAGTGGTTAAGCGCTCAGCTGCTAACTGTAAAAGTCAGCAGTTCAAACCCACCAGCTGCTCCGTGGGAGAAAAGACCTGGCAATCGGCTTCCATAAAGATTGCAACCTTGGAAACCCTATGGGGCAGTTCTACTCCGTCCTGTAGGGTCGCTGTGAGTCGGAGGTGACTTGACAGCAACGGATTTGGTTTTAGTAATCTTTACGGGAGCAGATTGACCGGTCTTTTCTCCCACGGAGCGGCTGGTGGGTTCCAGCCGCCGACGTGTCGGTTAACAGCCGAGCTCTTTACCACTGCGCCATCAGGCTCCTTGACCCTCCTCAGAACCCCGCTGCAATTAGACCATTCTTCTCTCCAGTCCCTGTCTATCCTATTGCCTAGCTTCTTTCTTCATAGTAATTTATCACTAGCTGAAATGATATTATGTACTTATTTACTCATATATTGTGACTCTCCCATTTAGAACATAAACTTCACATCTAGAGTATAAGATTTGCTCTGTTTTATTCATTACTGCATCCCAGCACCTAAATTAGCACCTGTGACATAGTTAAAAAAAAAACCACACCTGTTGCTATCGAGTCCATCCCGACTCATAGCAACCCTGCAGGACAGACTAGAACTGCCCGACAGGGTTTCCAAGGAGCAACTGGTGGATTTGAACTGCCGACATTTTGGTTAGCAGCTGAGCTTTTAACCACTCTGCCACTAGGGCTACTGTGACATAACACCCCCATTGCCGTCAAGTCGATTCTGACTCGTAACAGTTGCTCAATAAATATCTGTCAAATAAAATTAATAAATCTCTTTACTGGATTACAATTCCCTGTCAGTCAGATACTAGCAGTTATTCATCTTTGTATCTCAAATCCTAGCCCACAGTAGGTAGTGAAATAAAATGAGAGAGAGAGAGAGTAAGGGAAGGAAGGAGGAAGGGAGGGAGAGAGGAAGGGGGGAAGGAAGGAAGGTAGAATGACAGACGCATGGTGTGCCATTGAATTTTTCTGATTTGTAGATTTTACAGATGTAAAGTCTTGCAGTATCCACAAATTAAATCATATATAGTATTCATTTAATCAATCATCATTGTTGAAAAATAATTACTCAAAATCAAGACTATCCTAAAAAGTCCAGGGTGTATGGACACCCTAACTCTATCTGCCATAATTTAACACACATTTTTTCTGTTAGCCAATCTGTGAACATGTCTAAAATGCAATGTTTCCTAAAGTCAGGGATGTAAACAAACGGGTGGAGAGAGAGAGAGAGAAGTTGTCCCAAAAGAGAGCAGGAAGGTGGAAATCCAAACCCTACCCCTTGAACAGCCTGCCAGAACCAGCAGAAGGGAACCAGGAAACATTCATGTGACATCAGCTGCTTAGAGCAGGAAAGGCATCAGCACTCAGCGCTCTCTGCTTTCTCCTCATCAGCCCATCACAGACTCAGGTAGACCCTCTCCGTAACCACGCCCCCTCCTTGTCCTACTTGCATCTGACATGGCTCTGGTGAGCTGATGCCAGCCATTCTACTCTACCCAGCAGCAGGGTTGTCTCATTATAACACTATTCTATCTAGGTCAACCTTCACCACAACTTTGCCCTTCCTGTAAGATTGCCATTTCCACTGACAGAAATTCCAGCAAAGATTAAAAATAATGCAGCCTTTGATATTCGAATGCTTCCTTCCCCTCAGACTCACCTGAATGTACCTTCTTTTTACCTTTTACAATCACCAGGTGGTTTTTATATTAATTAATAAAAGAATTTCACTGGACTCTTCATCTGTTACTCACACGCAACCTTCGGTTAAGGAAGACCCCATTAGCATGATAAGAAATGATCTTGGGAAGGGACAAGTTCAGTGGAATGATTAACACATGCTATTAGATTCTCTTGAAGACAGAGTAGCATCTGCCCAATAGTCAGGGCCATGAAGTTGCAGCTTTGGTCCACAGCAGGGATGGGAGAGAAGTAGCATTTGCCTCCCCTGGGAACTCTGCCGACTGGTCCTAAATCACAGCCACTTGTGTGGTCTGCGCTACTGAAATTGGTCAGCCTTTACTTACATACAGTTAGGAAGACAATGGGAAAATTCTCACCTTCCATGTAGGAGACCCAGATTCGATTCCCAATCAATACATCTCATGTACAGCCACCACTCACCTGTCAGTGGAGGCTTGCATACTGCTGTGATGCTGAACAGGTTTCAGTGGAGCTTCTAGACTAACACTAGGAAGAAAGGCCTGGAAATCTACTTCCAAAAATTAGTCGAGGGAAACCCTATAGCCACCAAACACATGAAGAGATGCTCAACATCATTAGCCATCAGAGAGATGCATATCAAAACCACAATGAGATATCATTTCACTCTCATTATGATGGTTAAGATAAAAAATAATAATAATAACAAATGTTGGCAAGGATGTGGGGAAAGTAGAACCCTTATCTATTGCTGGTGGGAATGCAAAATGGTACAGTCATTGTGGAAAACAGTGTAGTGGTTCCTTAAAAAACTAAAAAAAAAGAACTACCATATGACCCAGCAATTCCACTCTTAGGTATATACCCAAAAGACTTGAAAACAGAGATTCAAACAGACACTTGGACACCAGTGTTCATTACAGCACTCTTCACAATAGCCAAAAGGTGGAACAACCTAAATGCCTATCAATAGATGAGTGGACAAACAAAATATGGTACATACATACAATGGAATATTACTCAGCCAGCAGGAAGAATGAATTCTTGATACATACGACAAAATAGATGGAGCTTGAAGACTTTATGTGGAGTGAAATAAGTCAATAACAAAAGGACAAATATTGTACGACCTCACTTATATAAAGAGACAAGAAAAGACAAATGTATAGAGACCAAAGTTTATTAGTGGTTACCCGGGTGGGAGGGAGGGGGAAAGGAGGTGTTAATGGTAATGGAAAATAGTACTGATTAAGGGTAAGGATGCACGGACGATTATTGCAATTGCTGTCAATAAGCTGTACGCCTGTAAAAAGCTGAATTGGGAAAAGTTGTGTGACAGATATATTTACAACAATGACACCCCCATCCCAAAAAAAGAATAACTGGTGAGGCTGATTATGTACAACCAACAACCTCATGGGATTTGGTTCCTTGGTTTGGAGGTTTAGGGTCATGGTTTCACGAGATGACCCAGTAACTGACCTATAACATGTTTAGTGTTTCCATTCTACCTCCTAGTTCATTGCATAGTGTCTGAGGTCTTAAAAGCTTGCAAGCGGCCATCCAAGGCATGAAAATTGGTCTCTATTCACCTGGAGCAAGAGAGAAAGAAGGAGAGTCAGGATATGAAATGGCAGGAGGATATGGAATGTGTGGCTAATTGCCTCCATGAACAACTGCCTCCTTTGCCATGAGACCAGAAGAACTGGATGGTGCCTGGCTACCATTACTGCACGTTTTGATCAAAGATTCTATAGAAGAATCCTGATCAAAGGGGAGAAAATGCAGAACAGAATTTCAAATTCTCATGGACTCCAGACTTTCTGGAGCCATGGAGGCTAGATGAACCCCTGAAACAACTGCCCTGAGATAATCTTTAACCCTTAAGCCAAAAATATCCCCTGAAGTCTTCTTAAAACCAAATAATAGTTTAGCTTAACTAGTAAAGAACATCTGCCTTGATTATTGTCTCTTTCAACATCTATCTATATGGGATCAAACTGACAACAGCAACTCCAAAGTTTAGATAAGAAGCTTAAGGGGTAGTGAGTTTATTTAATGGGGGAGGAACAACCCAGAAAAAGAGGACAAGAAGAGTTGCACAACACAAAGAATGTAATCAATGTCACTGAATTATTTATGTAGAATTGTTGAATTGCTTATGTTTCGCTGTGTATACTCTCAACAATGACAAAATAAATTAAAAAATTTTTTAAAAGCCTATGGATCACAACAATCCAGTCTGCAATCAACCATGAGGATGGTGCAGAACCAGGCAGCATTTTGTTCCGATGTGCATGAAGTCACCGTTAGTCTGGGGCCGACTTGATGGTAGCTAAGGACAACAAATTAGGAACACAATCAGAGGTATACCCACATGTCCTTTAAGACGCAGTGTGTAATATACTAATTAATTGTATAAGCTTAGAATCAGACAGTCCTGAGTTCATGTCATTAGCTATGTGGTCTTCGGAAAAAGTATTTAAGCTCTCTGAGCCTTGGTGTTATCCTTAAAACAGGAAAAATACCTTTCCCTTAGTGCTGTGGTGAGACATTAGCAAGATAATCACTAAAAGTGGCTAGAACAATACCTGGCATGTAGTAAACACTCAATAAATGTCAACAATTATGATTATTACCATTATCATCATCATAGACGTGTTTTGGTATAAGCATTGTATCTTATTTGGATTTTTTTGTTTGTTTGTTTTGTTTTTTTTTAATGCCCAGCACCCAGCAGAGGGTCTGGCTCATTGCAGATAGTTAAAAGATAATTTGTTAAAATAATTGGTGTGGTAGGCAGAATAATGGACCCCAAAGATGTCCACATCCTAATCCCTGGAATCTGTGAAATATATTTAAATATATAAACTCTTTATATGGCAAAGAGTCCTTGGGTGGTGCAAATGGTTAAGCACTTGACTACTAACCAAAAAGTTGGTGGTTCGAACTCACCCAGAGGCTCCTCGGAAAAAAGGCCTGGCGATCTGCTTCCAAAAGGTCACAGCCTTGAAAACCCTCTGGAGCACAGTTCCATTCTGCAACATGTGGGGCTGCCATGAGTCTGAATCAATGGCAACTGGGTTTTTGGGTTACACGGCAAAAGGGACTTTGTAGGTGAGATTAAGTTAAGGACTTTGAGATGAGGAGATTATCCTGGATTATCTGAGCGGGAACAATGTAATCACCAGGAACCTCATAAGAGGGAGACAGGAGGTTCAGAGTGAGAGAAAGAGATGTGACGACAGAAAGAGGTCAGAGTGATCCAGCCAAGAGCCAACGAATGCAGGCAGTGCCTAGAAACTGGAATAGGAAAGGAATGGATTCTCCCCTAGAGCTTCCAGGGGGAATGCCGCCCTGCCAACACCTTGATTTCAGTCCCATGAGACTCATTTCCAACTTCTGACCACCAGAACTGTGAGATAATAAATCTGTGTTGTTTTAAGCCACCTAGTTTGTGGTAACTGTTACAGCAGCAATCAGAAGCTAATACAATCAGTGACATGTACTGGATGTTTGTTCTGGGCCAGACACTGCTATGCTCTCATGAAGCCTCATGACAGTCCAGAACGGAGGTTCCATTCTCGGTCTAGTTTTACAGATGGAGAAACTGAGGTACAGGCTGGTTAGCTAATATTCCCAATGTCCCAAAACTTGTAAAAGATCGAGTGGGACTGACCTCCAAAGCACTCTACTATGTGCGAAGAAGAAAACTTGTGAAGAAAAACGTTCATAGAAAATCCTCGCTGATTTTCCAACAAGGAGCAAAGCCCTAGGCTACATGGCCACGAGAAAATGACAAAATTACTTCTGTAGGTGCTGAGAGTGGCTATTTTCAGAGCCACAGGTACATCTTTTCATTCACCAAAAAAGAGGCACCACCAAGCAAGTTTGCCCAGAAGCACAGCATTCTTCAGGAGCTTCCAGGTCAGGGTCGGGAAGCAGGGAGGCAGGAATCTGGGCCTCTGTTTCTCTATCTGTAAAATTGGACCAAGAATGGAACCTCCATTCTGGACTGTTGTGAGGCTTCATGAGAGCATAACAGTGTCTGGCGTAGAGCAGGCACCCAGTACTTGTCACCGATTGCATCAGCTTCTGATTGCTGCTGTAACAGTGTCAGGAAGCAGGTGTGACAGCTATGCACAGAGGCCACCACCACAGGCCCATCAGCCGTCCTCAGCAGGGGCTCTGGGGCAGCGCTAGGACTACTGTCATTCCCAAGCAACTTCACAAACTGTTGTTTTCATCAGAAAGTCAGGAACAGGCCAGACACTGCAGACCTGTAAATAGAGGAAACTCTCCTCGTCATGGAGGCTGTGATTGCTTTGCGAGATGCAGTGGTTTTCAGACTGTACCCAGGAGCCAGCCTTGAGCATCCCTCCACCTCCGCTCCCTACTAACAACCATGTAGTGCCATGTCTATCTCTGATTGATATATTGGACTTGCCGGCAAGGTTTTATTTGAAGAAAAGATTTATCTACAATGAGATGTTAAGTGGGGATTTTCCTGTTATCTCAGGGTTTAGACTGAAGTCCCAAAGCTGAAGATGGATCATTCATCTCTGCAGAACTTGCTAAGATGATGTCAGATTGATTCAGAAACCACCAACCACCTATAACCCATATAAGAGAATTCACTGGAGAAAAGGCATTTCTTAGGAGAAAAATCATAGCATTGGAAAGCACAGTGGTAAACGAAGGGGGCAGCAAAAGAGTGGCTCAGAGAGATCAACGGGATTGGCAGAAGAGGGTCTGGGCTCAGACCCCAGCTGGATGCTTGCTAAGCTGCAACCTCCATAGGTCTGCCATGCATTTTCACAGATGGGAGCGTGAGAGATGAGTTAGGACTCACGGCCACATCACTTGCACAACTCCAGGAGCTGTGGATGATAATGGTGCCCCCTGGAACTGTACAATGAGACAGCCCTGGAGAAGTGGACCTGGGCTCCCGGAGTTCTGTCTGTCGTGGCAGGCTGAGTGGAAACGGCAGCAGTGGGAGTGGCCTGCTCTTCCCAAGTTTGGCCGACAAAGATGCGTAATGATTTCCCGTGGGCCAAGTGGGCACTGGGATGAGGTAGAGGGTAGCTTAGGGTAGAGTTGGCATTAAAAAAAAAAAAAACCTTCTCCAAGAGTCTATCTACTAGAGCCAAAAAAGCTCAGGGTGCACTCAAGGCAGAGGCTGATGGAGGAGTCATAAGAGACCAGCCAGGGACGGTGTTACAGATTGAATTCTGTCCCCTAAAAAGATATGTTGAAGTCCTAACCCCTGATGCCTGTGAATGTGACCTTCTTCAGATATGCTGTTGCTAGCTCCTGTCGAGTCAGTCCCAGGCTCATGGCGACCCCGCGCGCCATGGGATTGCACCATTGTATTTCATAGAGTTTTCGTTGGCTGAGTTTTTGGAAATAGATCTCCAGGCCTTTCTTCCTAGTTTGTCTTAGTCTGGAAGCTCCACTGAAACCTATTCCACATCATAGCAACACCCAAGCCTCCACTGACAGATGGCTGGTGGCTGCACATGAGGTGCATTGGCCAGGAATCAAACCCAGGCCTCTCACATGGAAGGAGAAAATTCTACCACTGAAGCACCAAGTTACCAGATAAATTAACCTGTGGTCACATCAGAGTAGGATGGGCGCTAGTCCAATCTGAGTAGTGTCCTTATGAAAGAAAAGAGAGACAGAGAGACAGACGGGGAGAAGAGGACCATGTGACATTGGAGGCAGAAACTGGAGTCAGGCTGTAGCAGCAAGCCCAGGAACACCTAGAGCTACCTACCAGCAGCTGGGGAAGACAGGAAAGAGAGAGCATGGTGCAGCCGACACCCTGAATTCAGCCTTCTAGCCTCCAGAACAGTGAGACAATAAATGTTTGTGGTACTTTGTTACGGCAGCCCCGGGAAAGCAATAATCTATACCTGCCGCAGGAAACTTTGGAAGTCTTCACATGGGGTCAACCAAGAATGCACAAAAGCCCGAACGAGAAAGTCGGCAAGTGAAAACTCACGCAAAGACAGGGTAGTCCAGTCCTAGAGAGAACCACCCACTACATCAGCTAAGTACAACGGCTTTGCCTCTAATTTTGCCACCTGCCTCTGGAGGAACCAGAAGCAGCAAAGCAAGTGAGGAAAGAGTTTGGACAAGGCAAGAAAAAGAACAAAGTCCTCCCTTTTCCACTGCTGATCTGTGGCATCTTGGGTCAGGCATGACCCGTGGGGAAAGGAGAAGCTTTGAATCGGATGAGAGGTGGCTGTCTTGGTTTATATTGAACCGAAGTTTTTAATACCTGAAAATAAGTATCTTATTTCTATTTAATTTTATTTTAAAGGTGTCTAAAGAAGCTGTGGGATATGTCGGAGGTGTTTTCCAGAGGGAGATCTAACAGAGCAAGTATGAAGGCAGCAGCTGAAGATCAATAAAGCCATTTTCTGTTGGCACTCCCAACAAGTCCAGCCCATGTAATAAACCACTTACATGCTTTAAAAGGAGCCCTGGTGGCATGCAGGTTAAGAGCTTGGCTGCTAACCAAAAGGTTGGCAGTTTGAATCCACCTTCCACTCCTTGGAAACCCTATGGAACAGCTCTACTCTGTCGACTTGACGGCGACATTTTTTTGTCGTTGTTTATGCTTTAAAAATTCCTGCAGCCATCCCCTTCTTTATGCATTATTATACCTAACCCATTGCCGTCGAGTTGATTCCGACTCACAGGAACCCTATAGGACAGAATAGAACTGCCCCATAGTTTCCAAGGAGGGCCTGGTGGATTTGAACTGCTGACCCTGTAGTTAGCAGCCATAGCACTTAACCACCATACCACCAGGGTTTCCATTATTTTATCTATGACTCCCTAAATTTATATTCCCAGCCCTTCCCTCTATTTCCAGCTGCCCACTTTAAATTTCCCCACTTCTAACAAACCCCTCCAATTACACAGAGCCAAACTGCACAGCTGATTTAAAAAAAAAAAAAAAAATCCTTCTCCAGTCTTTCCCTTCTCAAAAAATGGTACTACATCCTCTCAATGGTTCAGTCCACAGACCTAGGAGTTATTTTTAATTCTTCTTTTCCTTACATTTATTCCATCAGCAAATCTTGTGTCTTAGTCATATAGTGCTGCTGTAACAGAAATACTACAAGTGGATGGGTTTAACAAAGAGAAATTTATTCTCTCACACTCTAGTAGGCTACAAGTCCAAATTCAGGGCATCAGCTCCAGGGGAAGCCTTTCTCTCTCTGTTGGCTCTGGAGGAAGGTCCTTGTCATCAGTCTTCCCTTGGTCTGGGAGCATCTCAGCGCAGGAACCTCAGGTCCAAAGGACGCGCTCTGCTGCCGGCACTGCTTTCTTGGTAGTATGAGGTCCCCAGTTCTCTGCTTGCTTCCCTTTCTTTTTATCTCTTGTAAGACAAAATGTGGTGCAGGCCACACCCTAAGGGAACTCCCTTTACATTGGATCAGGGGTGTGAACTTAGGAGGGTGTTATACAATCCCATGCTAATCCTCTTTAACATAAAATTATAATCACAAAATGGAGGACAAACACACAATACTGGGAATCATGGCCCAGCCAAATTGACACACACATTTCTGCAGGAACACAGTTCAGTCCATGACATCTTGTGAATTCCATTTAGAAAACACAAATCAAATCTGTCCAGCCGTCTCCATCTCAACTGCCAGCCTCCTTGTCCAAACCACCATGATCCCTTGCCTGGACTTCAATAACCTCCCAACCATTATCCCTGCTCCCATTCTCAACCCTCAATCCATTCTCTCAGCACCCATGACCCCTTGTTGTGGTACCCTGATTTTACTTAGGGAAATGCTCAGCCATGTGCTGGGGGCTTCACAGAGTTTCACCCCTAGATTCTGAAAGTGAAGCACATGACCCAGTCTAAGCCAATCGCACGTTCCATTCCCCTGGCCACAATGATTGATGATCGTAGGGCCCTAGCTAGACACACCAAACAAAGCCAAAAAGATTCAATTGCAAGACTATTGTTTGAGCTTAGAGAAGTGAGCTTTCTCTTTCCAAAGATGTGAATCTGGAAGGACGGAGCCCTGGAGCCATTGGCAGCCATCTTAGAACCACCAGGGAAATCTTGCCTAAGAAGAGAGCAATTCAAAATGGCAAATCAAGAAATGAAGAAATACTCAGTCCTGGAGACATCTTTTCAGCCCTGTACCTAGATTGTTCCATTCTAAGAATCAATAATTCACTTGTGGGCTGGATCCCATTTGGACTGGATTCCCTGTAACTTGCAACAGAACTTATCCTAACAGTACCCTGGCTGATTCAGTGACTGTTTATGCCCGTGAGGGTCAGGTTCTCAAACAATCCAAACATACTGATGGCCTCATGCTGTTGTTGTTATTGTAGCTGGGTGATGTCAAGTCAATTCAAGGCCCACAAAATTCTGATCACGCTTCAGAGCCCCAATTCCAGCAGCAAAGTGCTGCCTTTAGGATCAATTCTTGACCTGAGAAATGACCAGCCTTCTCTTTCCACACCTAAATTTAATATGCAGCTTCAAGTAAACTGCCTCAACCTCCCCCTCTTGAGTGTACTAATAATGTTGCTTCCTACTCTTATAAATCATTTAAATGCAGTCCCCTATGACTTTTACAGGCTATAAATTTCTCGTTGTGCACTCATTAACATCCTAATTCAGAATATTCACGTTCAATGTATTTCTCATGTTTCCTAATCCATATGTTCTTATATTTGAAACTGCAAAAGACAGGGAACAAGACTTTTGTAAGCCTTTTTGTGGGACGCCTTGTCCAAGGCAACAAGTAGTTAGGTACTAAATAAATGCTTATTGATGACAAAGACAGTGATGACAAGGATGACCGTGGTCATGTTCAGCCCATCATCAGAAGGACAGTTATTCTGAACATTCAGTAAGGATAGTTGCCCTAAACTAATAAAAATTCACTACATTTATCACCCTTGTAAGAAGTGATTAAGAAGCCCCGGTGGTGCAGTGGTTAAAGCATTCGGCTGCTAACCAAAAGGTCTGCAGTTCAAACCCACCTGTCACTCCTTGGGAGAGAGATGCCACAGCCTGCTTCCATAAAGATTTACAGCCTTGGAAACCCTATGGGGCAGTCCTACTATGTCCTATAGGGTCACATAAGTCAAAATCGACTTGACAGCAGTGGGTTTTTGGTTTTTGGAGGAAAAGATTAGAAATAGGCTAAGGTAAACAACTTAGAATTCTTACGTGTTCCTGGGTCTGAGGTTTGAACAGCTGTCTTTAAAAGCTAAGACTTTTATCTCATGTTGTTGTTGTCAGCCTGCCATGGGGTCGGTTCCGACTCATAGCAACCGTATGTACAACAGAACAGAACGCTGCCTGGTCCCGCACCGTCCTCATGATTGTTGTTATGCTTGAGCCCACTGTCGCAGCCACAGTGTCAGTCCATCTTGTTGAAGGTCTTTCTTTTTTTTGCTGACCCGCCACTTTACCAGGCATGATGTCCTTCTCCGGGTTCTGGTCCCTCCTGATAACATGTCCAAAGTATATGAGACGAAATCTTGTCATCCTCTCTTCGAAGGATCATTCTGGGATTTGTTCATTCTTTTGGCAGTCCATGGTCTATTCAATACTCTTCGCCAATACCACAACCCAAAGGCCACCACAACTCAAAACACCACAAATTCAATTCTTCTATGGTCTTCCTTATCCACTGTCCAGCTTTCACATGAATATGAGGCAATTGAAAGCACTGTGGCTTGGGTCAAGAGCACCTTAGTCCTTAAAGTGACATCTTTGCTTTTTAACACTTTAAAGAGGTCTTTTGCAGCAGATTTGCCCAATCTAATGCATCGTTTGATTTCTTGACTGCTGCTTCATAGGTATTGATTGTGGATCCAAGTAAAATGAAATTCTTGATGACTTTAATCTTTTCTCCGTTTATCATGATGTTGCTTATTGGTCCAGTTGTGAGGATTTTTGTTTGAAAGTTTGGACTTTTTCTTATAACTTGTAAAATTTGTTTTGGCTATTCATAGCTCTAAGCACGTAACATAGTGTTTTTAAATAATGAACCAACACATCTTAAATTTCCTTGAGATCTACATGGGATTAAAATCTAAAGGGAACCCATTACAGCAGAACATTCCCACAAGTATCAGAAACGTAATTAGAAATGTCATCAGCTCCCAACTATGGACTGTGAGCTCATCCTGACAGCGAGCTCCTCTTGAGATCACGGGCTTCATTAAAATAACCCATCACTGAGTTCTGGAATCTTAGCTACAACAGCACTTCTGCCTCTTTGGGGGTCTGATTGGAGTAAAGTAACCAATTCTTGAACCTCAGCACTTAATTCACCAGACTACCAAGTACTTCCCTGAGTCTGCTGGGCAACCGCCCCCTCCCAATTCGTCCAATCCATGCACCTAGGCTACAATACACAGGGACGTTACATCAATGCAATCCTGCTCACTGACCATAATTTTGGATTCTGGGGCTGCTTTACATAGCTCTCCATGTACTGGTCTCCCCTGGTTGGCTTCTGCGACCTCATATGACTGGACGTAAAGTCACTGCACGCTCTGAGACTTCGGGATGATGTGCAGCATAGTAGAAGTGGCATGGATGTTGATGTCTCATAGACAAAGTCTGAATCCTGGTTCTACTACTTACTTGACACTGGGCAAGTCACTTATCCTTTCTAAGCCCCAGATTCACACACAGAACAAAAATAAGAATGATACTCAATGAATACCTATCTTGCAAGATTGTGTATTTAAATGGGTAATAGTAAAACACTCAGTAAATGGATGTGCCTATCACTACCCACCACCCATCTGTCAGTTTGTCGTACTGTGGTGGCTCGCGTGTTGCTATGATGCTGGAAGCTATGCCACCGGTATTTCAAATACCAGCAGGGTCACCCATGGTGCAGAGGTTTCAGCAGAGCTTCCAGACTAAGACCGACCAGGAAGAAAGGCCTGGTGATCTACTTCCAGAAATGAACCAATGAAAACCCTATGGGTCACAACAGAATATTGTCCAACACAGTCCTGAAAGATAAGCCCCCTAGGTGGAAAGGCACTAAACAATAGCCACAACAATGGGCTCAAACACGCCGACAATCATAAAGGCGGCGCAGGGCTGGTCACTGTTTCATTATGTTGTATATAGGGACACCATCAGTCAGAGCTGACTCAATGGCAACCAGCAACAAAAACAACTCTCATTCTAATTTGCCAGTCACGTCACCGTCATCAGGTACACACACTGACCCAGTCTCTCCAGGAGTGAGTTCTCATCTCTGGGCTGTCACTCCCCCCACTCTGTTCTGATGCCTGGCAGAGGCAGGCTGCCCAGCAGAGGCATGCTGCCCTGAACTGATGTGGCAGAACAAGAAGGGAGGGAAGATGCAGAGACACATGGTAACAGAGAATTCGTCTTCATCCTGCTGTTACCGCTTACGCAGCTTGAACCCGATGCTTCTCCATCTGTCTTCTGTCTCTTCTCTCCTGGATCTGACCATCTGCACATTTGAGTCCTGGCATCCCTGGACCAACCTCAGTGCTTAAAACTAGAGGCTTAACATTAGTACAGAATTCCAAATGGGGCCATAATACTGGCCAAAGCATCGTACAATACAAAAAACAAACCAAACCTCTTGCTATGGAGTTGATTCCGACTCATAGCAACACTATAGGACAGAGGAGAACTGTCCCACAGGGTTTCCAAGGCTGTAATCTTTACAGAAGCAGACTGCCACAGCTTTCTCCTGTGGAGTGGCTGGTGGGTTTGAACCACCGACCTTCCAGTTAGCCGCCAAACGCTTAACCACTGCACCACCAGGGCTCCTTCTTGTACAATATAGACTGTGCGAACAGCTCCTATTTTCCTGGATCTAAGACACCACCAATTACAAAATGCATCATTATTTTATGTACCTCCAAAAAAGAATAAAATTGTCAATTAAACCATGACATGTCACTGGTAGTAAGCCACATTCTGATTTCAGAAATGTTAAACATTAAAAAAAAAAATACATCTTAGAATTATACAGTACAGTAGAACATTTCTCCTGAAAAAAAAAAAACATAAAAAATACAAAATATGGCTCTTATCCTTATTTCCCAGAGTCTTGCTCAGAGCGTGGCACACAGTAAATAAATATTTGTTAAATGAATCAATGGACTCACAAAATCAATGAATTTCCTAACAGCATCACTACAATGACACTCTACCATTTTAAAAGAAAATTTGATACAATAGAAAAATCACACATAAAAATTAAGGTTAAATACTCATCATTTCACCATACCATTCACTTAAATTCATTTTTAAAAAATAGTAAACTTCACTCTGAAAAGTTTGCTGCGGCTTTGGCAAAACGAAGACCCAGATTCAGTAAAAGATTCCAAAAGTTTAGTGTCTACCTAGTACCCAGTCTTAAAGTAGACACTGTTTACAAGTGTGAAGTATTCAGGACCATAAAATGAAAGGGGCCAATTGAGAAACAGCCGGCAGCATCCTCAAGTACATTCTGGGTATCTATTAGCTAGAAGACAGTGTTAGCACCTTCGATAACTGGGAATACCCGATCCATTTAACAGTACCTTCTCCCTTCTTTGTACCATTAAATTGGCTGCAGTCTTCTAGCTGTCTCTTGGAACGCAACCAATTCTTGCGTGGGGATGGGAATGAAGGCAAGTGAGTCATGGTCCCCAAAGACGTTTCCATTAGAAGAATTCAGCCTCCGCTTCCTGCCCAGAGCAGCTCCCAACAGTTGCTGTGCCCTATTCATTGCAATTAAAATTGGTGCTTTTCATCCCAGACACTACAGGGATAGGCATTATATAAATAGATGGGAGAATAAGAACTTGAGAAGCAAAAGTTCAACAGAAATGGGTGTATTTGGAAATTCATACATTTAGAAGGTTCTCTGGGAAATTTTCCGGTGGCTGGTGCCACCAGCATCAGAGGGCCACCTTCCCTGTGCTCTGCAGTGGAATATCAGCATCCAGACTCTGCTCTTGTTACACCTTCATCTGCTCTTTGCTTAAACATATTCACATTAGACTCTTGTCTGTTTAAAGGTAAAATTGCATCCACAGCTACTGACTGTGAGATCCTTTTCAGCTGGAAAACAAGGGATAGGAATAGAGGAATTCTGTCAGTTCAAACCAGTTGTCATTGAGTCAACTCCAACTCATGGCAGCCCCATATGTGTCTGAGTAGAATGGTGCTCCATAAGGTTTTCAATGACTGATTTTTCAAAAGTAGATCACCAGGCCTTCCTTCCGAGGTGCCTCCAGGTAGACTAGAACCTCCAACCTTTCAGTTAGCAGCATTAACTGTTTGCACCACCTGGGGACTCTTCCTGTCATATAAAACCAAAACCAAACCCATTGCCGTTGAGTCGATTCTGACTCATAGTGACCCTATAGGACAGAGTAGAACTGTCCCAAAGGGTTTCCAAGGAGTGGCTGATGGATTCAAACTGCCGACCTTTTTGGTTAGCAGCTGTAGCACTTAACCACTACACCACCAGGGCTCCCAAAGTAACCAAGTACCCCTAGATATAAAGAAATTGAACGAGAAAGATCTAGTTTATGGAGAAAAACAAGTCACTCAGACGACCTTTCACAGAATATTGTGGGCCGGTTTCCCAGGACGCTTTACCCTTGTACAAGTCAAGAGCAATAATGTCCGTTTTCAGCATGACCTTAATGCCTTCCTGGCATGAAAGTCCACACAGAAATTATACAGCTATTTATCCTTGAGTGTACTTACAGGCACAATAAAAGGAATTAAATACAGCATGAACTGTTCTTTCACAATGAAGGGTTAACTGTAGGACGCCTTCTCCTTTTTGCCCGTAACGTGTAAAAACTGCAATCATTATCTTCTGTCCCCCCTCATATAGTCAATGCTCCCAACTATTCCAAACTTCATGAATGACATCACTCTCCTTTTTGTGATTTAAGAACGATTGACTCCGCTATGCTGATGGCCAGTCAGTGCCCAGACCCCTGCATGGACCCTCTGTTAGACTTTTCTTCTCCGCTCTTGCAGGGGTCCCTCCGACCCAGACCTCTGTCACTGTGACACTCGGGACCTCATTATTCCTCACCCCAATGCCTCCACTTTCTTCCTAATAGTCTCCAGCTTACAGTTATCCCTCATATTATGTATACCTGCCAAATTGTTTTGTAAGGGCAACTTGTCACATACCATAGCCTTCAAGGATAATTCCATGCTCAGCCTAGCATCTAAGGCGCCCACAAGACGCCAGCCTTCATCTCCACACATTCCCACCAAACAGCTGGAGGCTTGCTCTTCCCCAAACAGATGCCTCAGTGTGCCTCACTGCTGTCTTATTGACGCGCTCCTTTCTCCCGGACCTTCTCCACCACTCAAATGGACAGCTCTTCATCCTTCGAAGTCCATCTGAAATGCTACGTCTTCTAGAAAGCCTTTCCTGGTCTCCAGAGCTGGCTATGCCCTCTTCCTCTCATAAACCCTGAGCGCAGACGCGTTGCATCTCACCTATGTCCTTATCCCCCCAGCCTCCCACTGTCAGCCTTTGGTTTCTGATTTAAAAACCCGTTGCCATCGAGTCAAAATGCTGTTTCTGTAAATACGAAGGAGATCATAGTGATTTTGCTGTTGTTGTTAGTTATTATCTAGTTGGCACCGACTCATGGTGACCTGTGTACAACAGAACGAAACGTTGCCTGGTCCTACACCACGTACACCACGTTTGTGATCGTTGGTATGCTCAAGTCCATTGTTGCGAGCACTGGGTATTGTGAGAGACTACAGCCTAGGGGGAGCTCATCTTCCAGCACCATATTAGACAATATTCTGTTGTGATTCATAGGGTTTTCATTGGCAAATTTTTGGAAGTAGATTGCCAGGCCTTTCTTCCTAGTCGATCTTTTGGATGAAACCTGTGTACCATGGTTGACCCTACTGGTGGCATAGTTTTCAGGTGATGATGAGGCTTCTGGTTTACCACTCCCTAAAACACTGTACCACCACCCCTCTGTCAGTTTGTCGTAACACAGTGGCTTGCATGTTGCTATGATGCTGAAAACTATGCCACCAGTATTTCAAATACCAGTGGGGTCAACCATGGTACACAGGTTTCAGCAGAGCTTCCAGACTAAGACCAACTAGGAAGAAAGGCCTGGCAATCTACTTCCAAAAATAAGCTGATGAAAACCCTATAAACCACAACAGAATATTGACTAATATGAGCCCCCTAGTTTGGAAGGCACTCAAAATACACAGTGACTGCCATAATGGACTCCAGCATACCAACGATGTGAAGATGGGGCAGGACTGAGCAACATTTTGTTCTGTTGTACATAAGGTCACCATGACTCAGAGTCAACTTGAAAGTAAATAACAACAACAAAACACTATAATCTCCCTCCTATGCACAGGAGCATCATATAATGCCTGGCAAACACTTGCTGAGGTGAATTGAATTTGAGGAGAGCTTGCCCAGTCCTGTTCTGCAGTGAGAACCCATTCAGCTGCCCAGATGTCATAATTAAAAACTGCTCCGCACAGCTGGGATTGGTTTCACAGAGACTGCAGCTCATCTTCTTATTGGTGCCGTTCTCTAAAATTCATTAAGAGCAAAGACTGCATCTAATTCATATTTTCATCTCCTCCATACATAGTAAGTTACAAATGTAGATTGAATCACATTTATTCAAGTTCATTATGTGAGACTAAAGAGCTGTAACAGTGCCCTGAAAGTTTCCAAAAGTGTAACATATGAACCATTGGTGGTACACAAGATGATGTTAGGTGACACGTGAATGAAAGGGTTTTCTAATGTGCACTAAGAAAAATTTAACCAGCACAGAATACCCATGATGCCATAGGTATTATTGCTTGAGGTAAGGCTAAATATTTGTTGGTTTTTGGTTTGTTTGTTTGTTTTTGGCAGGGGGTGTCAATTTAAAGAAAAATATTAAGCAAATAGTGGTAGATATTGCTTAGGGCAGAGCTAAATTTGTTCACATTTTTGAAACGGAGAATCAATTTAAAGAAAAACTATTAAGTAAACAGTGGTACAGGTAATATTGAAATACGGCAAAAATAAAGTGACGGTGGGCTAGGAAAGGCTGAAGTTTGAGAAGCTCTGCTCTAACTAGTATTTCTGGTTTGAATCTAGTTTTGCTGCCAAAACCCGCTGCAAGATTTATCCTTACAAATATTCCTTCCGTGTCACATCAGGTCTCTGAAACCCCAAGTAGCTCCCCAAGAAAAGCCTCATCTTACTTCCTCTACTGGCACTCTTGTTTCCCTAATCCTCTTTTCCAAGCCCCCTTCTGGCTCCTCTCCAGTGAGAATTGGCCCTTTCTGTCTCTTGGGCAAATCTTGCAAATGTGCACCGTCTTGCCTTTGCTTAGACCATTCTCCCTCCCCTTTCCTCTCCACTAATCCATGTGCATTCCTGCCCCCGAGTAATGGAAGTTCAAAAATAACCACTTCTTCCACTTCTTATCCAATCACCCTCGTACCACACGCTCCTCATCAGTTACATTAACGGTTTTCACTTGTGACTTTCTATTTACCCACATGCATGTGTTCCATCAGGTCTCTGGGCGGTGCAAATGGTTTGCACTTGGCTGCTAACCTAAAGGTTGGCCGTTCACACCCACCCAGCGGTGCTGCAGGAGAAAGTCCAGGCAATCTGCTTCCGTAAAGATTACAGCCAAGAAAACCTTATGGCATAGTTCTACTCTGTAACACGTGGGGTCACCATGAGTCAGAATTGACTCAATGGCAATGGTTTTGGGTTTTTTTTATTTGTTTGTTTTACAGTAAAACCTGGGAAAGCCAGAACCTGTGTAAGCAGAAACCTGTCAGAGAAGGAAAACCAAAATGTTTTTCACTAATAGCAATAGAAGAGTAGTAAGACTGCACCCTGTCAAAAGTGGAAAATACACGAGACCCAGAAAAACAAGGCAGTTCTGTTGAGTTCCGGCTCTCACAGGTTTCACCGTGTATGTTGCCTTACCCCAATTAGACTGTGAACTCAGCAAGAACGATCATTATATCCCTAATGTTTTGTGAAGTCTCAAACAGCCTACAAGAGTGTCAAGCCTATGACCAGTGCTAAACACGTGTCATGACAGAATAAACCAAAAACCAACGTGTTCAGTGCATGTCTAACACTAGGTGTTCTATGAGCTTCTCAAACATGGAAAGCGGTGTAGGGTGCGATCATCTACCACATCGTCCACGTGGTCTTTACTGTACTCCTCACAAAGACCCACTTCACCTGCAGTGAACGGCAGACTCATCATTAGAATGCACCTGCTGGGTACTTTAATGAGGAAATTACTCAATCTGGGCTCATCCCTAACATTTTTACAAAACTCAAATTGTTCCTTTACAAGAATTTGGAACAGTCCAAAACTGAGAAGAACTGAGAAGGTTTTTGGCCTAAAAATTAATTTTATTTATCATGTGTTTAAAATAAATGGTAAGAAATCACCTATCCTATATTATATTCCCTTTCTCAATCCGTTACATATTATTTCAGTATTTCAGACCTCATTTATCTGAGGAAGTGTAGCCTAATGGTTATAAAGATGAACTTTGGATCCACTCAGACTTAGTTAGGTTGGACTCTCAACTCTACCATTTACCAGCTCCAGGACCTTGGGAAAATTCATGTATTCACACAGCAAACATTAACCTCCCTAAGCCCCTTGAAATTCTCATCTGTAAAATGGGAATAATAGCATTCCTTGACAATAGAGTCATTGTCAAGATTAAATAAGATAATTTATGTCCTGGTGGTGCAGTGGTTAAGCACTCAGCTGCTAACCAAAAGGTCTCGATGGTTTGAATCCACCAGCCACTCCATGGGAGAAAGATGTGGCAGTCTGCTTCCGTAAAGATTACAGCCTTGAAAACCCTACAGAGCAGCTCTACTCTGTCCTATAAGGTCGCTATAAGTCGGAATCAACTCAGCGTCGATGAGTTTTGTGCACAATCCTTGGTGTTCTGCCAGGTTCGTAGTAATAATAAATGTTACTACTGTCATCCTTACATCACCTTCATTATTCTTATCATTAGCTTCAGTCTTTGTACAGCATTTGTTGTTGTTGTTAATAAAACAGTATTTAATGCCCTTAATTAAGTTCCTAGAGGGAGCCCTGGTGGCTTAGTGGTTAAGAGCTCGGCTGCTAACCAAAAGGTCAGTAGTTCGAATCTACCAGCCACTCCTTGGAAACCCTATGGGGCAGTTCTACTCTGTCCTATAAGGTTGCTATGAGTTGGAATTGACTCGATGGCAACAGTTTTTGTTTTTTTTTTTTTAATTAAGTTCTTCTTAAAACTCTCTCCTCCCTTGACTTCTGGAGATTTCATTTTAGTGTTTTTAGCTTATTAATTTTTTAGTTGTTGTTTTATTAAATGAATAAATAAAAAATAAAATTTTTCAGAGAGCGACAAGCATAATGCAGAGAATTATAATGGGTGAGAAAGCCTCTGTCAGGTGGCGATATTTGTGTAGAGATTTCAGAGGTAAAGAGCAGCCAATCATATGAACAGCAGAGGGAAGAAACGTCCGGGAGGAGAAAGCAGGTCCTGCAAAGCCCCTTGGATAAGGAGGAGCTTGGCTGACTCAAAAAAACAGAAGGAAGTCCAGAGTGGGCTGGGAAAGATGGAGCAAGAGGAGGCTTGGGGAGGAGATAAGCAGCAGCTGGTCACACAGGGCTTTGCAGGTCAGCGGAAGAAACCTGGATCTTATGCCGTGTGGGAAGGGGCACCATTAGAGTTTTAAGCTGAGGATGTGGTCTTGGTCTAATTCCCATTTTTAAAAGATCATTTTGGGTGCTCCATGGAACATGGATTATAGGGAGCAAGAGTATAAGTAGGGAGACCAATAAAAAGGCTATGTTAACCTCTAGCTGCAAGATGCTTTGAATTAGGGAGACGGGAACAAAACAGAAAGACATGAACAGATTCTGGATATGTTTAGTGATCATAGTTGACAGGACTTGCTGATGAACAGAATGTGGAATGGCAAGTGGCAGGAAAAGAGGAATCAAGCATCATGCTAGATTTTGGTTTGAGCAACTATGTAGGAGTCCCTGGGTTGTGCAAATGGTTAATGAGCTCGGCTGCTAATAGAAAGGTTGGAGGTTCGAGTCCACCCAGAGGCACTCAGAAGAAAGCCCTGGTGATTACTCCTGAAAACTCAGCCATTGAAAACCCAATGGAGCACAGTTCTACTCTGACGTACACGGGGTCACCATGAATCAGAATAAACTGGACAGCAACTGGTATGGTAGAGATGGTGGTAAAATTTATTGACATAAGAAAATCTTGAAGAAGACCAGGTTTGGGATAGAAAGTCAACAGCTCTGTTCTGGTCTTTGTAAACTTGAGATGGCCATTAGACGTGAGTGGAAACGTCAAGCAGGCAAGTCGGATGTGCAAGTCTGAAGATACACTCTTAGGAGAGACGTATACACATGGCATTAAGGGGCTGATGACATCATCTAGGGAGAAGGGCCTCAAGTCCAACTGCATGGGTATTCCACCATTTAGAGGTAGAGCAATGGAAACGGAGACAATGGGAAATTGAGGCATGTCCAGGAAAGTCGAAGGAAAACCCAGAGACAATAACGTCACAAAGCAAAAGGCAAGAGTGAAGTGCTTCAAGAGGAGGGAGTGATTGGATGTCAAAATTGCTGCAGAGTGTGAAGAAAGATGTGGCAGATGCTGCCAGGTACTTTCGCTTTTGTTGCTCACAGACCCCCATTTTCCTTAAATGCTGGTTAAATGGCCACGTGTTCAAGGAAGATGGGCCCCAGTCACAGCCTCACCAGATGAACCTGAACTGGTCCAAGCCAATACCAATACCATTCCCCTTTACCAGTGATTGGTTTAGGGGTTGATCTATAAGGGAAAGTATGCTATGGGAATTCAAGGGAAAAAGATCCTCCATAATAAAAGAGGAATCATAGGAAAACGGCCACTTCACCTTCCTCCCCGTGTTGAGATGGCATAATGCCTGGAACATCTGGAGTCCTCTTACCACACCACCCAGGGAGTCTTTTAAGGGAGGCATGGCAGGAAGCTGAACAAAGCCTGGGTCCTCAGTGGCATCACAAAGCAGCTGAGCCAACTCCAGAATCACCTTGATAAGTGAGAAAATAACTCTCTCCACAGTAAATGTCCATGTTGTTTAAGCCACTTTCAGTAGGACATTCTGCAACATGCAGCTGAAAGCATCCTAATTGATACTTAAGACAGAAAAACAGAAAGCTGATGGCATTGGCCACTGGTGACCCTGATAAAAGCAGAAGCCCAAGCAGAGTGTGTTAGAAAGAATGTGAGGCAAGGAAGTGGAGACAATGACTGTAGACACCTCTTTCCAGCACCTGCTCTGTGAAGAAGCATATAAGTCAGGAGGTGGCTGGAGAGGACACGGGGTGAAGGAAGATGATGGGAGATACTGAAGCACGCTTATATGCTAAGGAGAATATTCTAGCAAAAGGGAGAGATTGACAGTTCAGGAGAAAAGAGAATAACCAAAGGAGCAAAGTCCTTGAGAAAGCAAAGAGGTGGGGTCCCCAGCATAAATGGAGAGGTTGCCCTTAGATAGGAGCGGACACACTTCATCCATAAAGGAATAAACACAGGACTGGTGGGTACAGACCAGATAGCCTGGCAGACCTGGAAGAGGGAAATGAGTTTGTTCCAACCAATTGCTTCCTTTGTTTTCAATGATGTGTGAGGTATGCAAAACATGAAAGGTCTTTCAAGACCTATCTAAAACACTCTGTCCCCTGTGAAGTCCTTCCCACCTTGCCCTCTCCATTGCCTCCCTCACACTCCTATAGAACTTTTTATCTCTCTTTCCGAGTATGTATTCTGTCTTGTGTCATAGTTTTGGTACTCAGTACTACCAGATGGAAACTCGTCAAGGTCAGAAACCATCTTATTAACATCTCAGTATCCATCACAGAGCCTAGCACAAATGTTTAATAAATATACTGAATTGCAGTGGAGTCTTACTGTGCTGGCTTAAGAAATACTTCATGCTGTCTTCTTCTGAGAAGGGAATTACGGAAACGATATGGCCTGATAAGGCAGGAACGAATCTCATCTTCTCTTTCCAGGCCTTATGTAGCATCCACCAGCACTGGGATTTGTGCTGAAGATGTCTTGGTGACATCTGGTGATCAGCTGAAGATGGTGTCCCCTGAGAACCATTTAGCCTGCCTGAGAAGTCGAACATCTCAGGGGTACTGTACCATGTCCACTCTCTCCCGTCATCACAGCTCGCTAGCTGGGGTGTGAGGCAGAGAGGCAAAGGAAGGTTGAACTTTACCATATGTCTTAGTTTGAGTCCCACCAGAAGCTGAGCGTAAGACAAAGATTTGAGCACAAGCAGTTTGTTCAGCGAGTGAAGAAAGTGCCAGCAGGGGAGTGGAAAAGAGAGACAAGGAGGGGAGAAATAAAAAAAAACAGTTGCTGTCAAGTGGATTTCAACTCATAGCCACCCCATGTGTGTCAGAGTAAAACTGTGCTCCATAGGGTTTTCAATGGCTGATTTTTCAAAAGTAGATTGCCAGGCCTTTCTTCCTAGGTGCCTCTGAGTGGACTCAAACCACCAACAGTTCTGTTAGCGGCCGGGCACATTAACCATTTGCACCACCCAGGGACTCCCTCGCTCATGAGGACCAGTTTAAAACAAAGCAGAAGTTTCTGGTAGCTGGTGGTGGGATGGCTCCTACAGGCCTGTCCCACCACTCAGCACGAAGTCTTGGCGGTGGAAGCGTGTCCTCACCCATAACCCTGCCTCAGACACCAAGTAAGAGTCTCACTGCCCCCTGCATTCTCTGCGGACACCTCAGCCAGTCCAGCCAGCTGCTGCCTCCTTAACCCCTCGGGACCCAGGCTGGCATCCTGGATTCTCTGTTGGCTTCAGCAGCCCAGATCCTGCAAAGAGCCTACCAGCTCATAATCAACAGAAACCCCAATTCTCCCCTATTCAGAAGACATGTAAATTTAGAAACTTTGGAAATCATATGTGGCAAAAAAAATCCCATCTTCTAGAGAGAGAGAGAGAGTACGCACGCGTGAGAGAGCGCTTTTGTGTGTGTGTGTGTGTGTGTGTGTGTGTGTGTGCGTGTGTGTGTGTGAGTGTGTGTAGGTATCTAACATTTTGGACTCTTGCAATTCCTCGAGATTAATTTACATCTCATCATCATAGAGGAGACTAAAACTCTAGTCTAGTCCCAGTGATACAGGCAGAAGCCACAGCATCCTAATTGACAAAGGCTCTTAATAAAATTTAAATACAAACTAGGCAGTTCTGAGGCCTTCTTTGAAATCACTGAATTTTCTAACAGAAAGTTGCTGCCTTCGGTGGGATCAACATTCATCCCATACTAAATTACCAAACTAAGCACTTTTTGCAAAGCAATGTAATATCAGAGTAGTCTCGTTTTCATCCTTATTACAAAGTTGTTTAAACCTCCTTACTTGTCAAATAGGGGAGCATCGGTGGCTCAGTGGTAGAATTCTCACCTTCCCTGCAGGAGACTCAGGTTCAATTCCCAGCCAATGCATCTCATGTGCAGGCACCACTCTTCAGTCATGGGAGGCTTGCATATTGCTATGATGCTGAACAGGTTTCCACTTCCAAACAAAGACAGACTAGGAAGAAAGGCCTGGCGATCTACTTCAGAAAATCAGCCAATGAAAACCCTATGGGTCACAATGGTCCAATCCTTAACCCATCATGGGAATGGCGCATGGCACAGGACCAGGCAGCATTTAGTTCCATTGTGCATGGGATCGCCATAGTGGGAGACTGGTTTGATGGCAGTTAACAACAACTTGTCAAATGTGTGCCTGAAACAGATTTCTAAAAAGCAGAAGTTGACCTGGGTATCTGTAAGAGATGCTGAGTTTTGGCTAGAAGGGAAATTTTCATGAGGGCAGAGACTTCATCTCTGTCTCTCCAGAGTCCAGAACAGTGCCTGGCACAAAGAAGGCACTCAGTACATGTTTATCGAACAAATGAAGGGATGTTTTCTCCAAGAGGCTGGATGTATACTCACATCCATACTTGTTATAGACTTATAGAGGATTTGTATTGGAATCTCAGAACCAATATGCTCCTGGCTCTAGTAGAGCTATAAAATTCGCTGCTGTCTAGTCGATTCCCACTCACAGCAACCCTATAGTACAGAGTAGAACTGCCCCATAGGGTTTCCAAGGCTGTAATCTTTAGGGAAGCAGACTGCCACATCCTTCTCCCATGGAGCCAGTGGGTTCGAAATGCCAACCTTTTAGTTAGCAGCCAAGTGCTTAAACACTGTGCCACCAGGGCTCCTCAGTAGAGCTATACCAAAAAAAAAAAAAAAAACCAAGCCCGTTGCCATTGAATCAATTCCGACTCATAGCGACCCTAGCCCTACATTAATTCTTCTTCCTAAAGGATGTCTTCAGGGGAAGAGAAAAAGGGCACCAGCACGTGTTGGCATTACCAGGAAAGGCAATATTGAATAATGGAGGTTAGGGGATAAGAGTTCAAGGATGGGTTTGTCCCCTCTTTGCTGTCTGGCCAAGGACAGGTCGCCTGAGCCCTCTGTACTTCAGTGTTGTCCTCTGAAAAGTGTAGGGCTTGTATATCTCAAAGGTGCCTTCCAATCTCTGAGGCGAGTTTAGTGGGAACAGGGTGCACCCTGGGCAATGTTTACACGAGCAGAAGTTTGCCTTCAGTGCCCTTCCCATCTCTTCCCAGTGCCTTCTGTCCTCCTTCTGCACCTGTGCCCCTCCATCCCCACCCCACCTCCATCACACAATCTATCAGCACCATGGCCCTCAGTCTGCTCCCTGCACAACATCTCACCAAAGCCTGTTCCCAACTACAGTTTCACGTTCTGGATCTCTCCCTTCCCCACTTGACATCAACCCATCGATACATATCGGCCCACTGTCCCATTCCTTCATGGCCCAGCTGTCTCATAGAACTTGATTAACTTGGCTGTACTGACGGGTAATTGAGACTTAGTATGTTACTCTTAGAGTTCCTGGTTGGTGCAAACGGTTGATGTGCTCAGCTGCTAACCAAAAGGCTAGAGGTTCAAGTCCACCCAGAGGCACCTGGAAAGAAAGGCCCGCCAATCTACTTCTGAAAAATCAGCCATCGAAAACCCTATGGAGCACAGTTCTACTCTGACATGCAAGGGGTCGCCATGAGTTGGAGTCAACGGCAATTGGTTGTTTTGTTTTTTTGTGTGTGTGACCCTCAGAAAATATATTTGCATTTTAACAAGCTGTGTTCTGGAGATGATGTTTTAATCCATATCCCTATCAGAGCATTTATCACAGTTTATCATAATTACCTGATTATGCACCTGTCTCGGCGGATAGATCGCGAGTTCTCTGGATACACAGACTCGTGTCTTTATCTTTCTATGTTTAGTTCTTAGCCCCATTTCTGCAGGGCTAAATGCTTATGGAATAACCAGATGGATGAATGAAAGATTGCAATGAATAGAGACACTGACAGATGCGAGGCACCCTGATAGGCCTGGGAAGGAATGGTTTGAGTCGTTGGTGGAGAGGGACTTACAGATCTCCTCAAATCCCACCCCCTGTGGCTGTGCTCCGCCTGTCTTTAGAGAGGGAGGCTGAATGTGGAGATTACTGCCTGACAGAGCAGGCATTCATGCGCCTAGAGAAGCTGTGTTCTCACCCTGCCAGAGAAAGGGACCGGCACATCACAGGCTTCTGTGCGGCCCTCTGAGCCGGGTCCACAAAGACATGACTGGCAGGGGTCCCATTATAGTCAACAGAGAAATACCCCTAATGTCACAATGCCCCCGACACAGCAGAAACAAAGAGACAGCAGGCATGGAGGAGACGCCGGCAATTTCTATTAGGCCCATTATGCTGGACCGATAGCCGCATGCTTCTAAAAGGCGTTTGAAGTTTGAATACGGGCATGCCAGAATTTTGAGTTTATTATTAGTCAACTCCAGATATGCAAATTATCGCAGAATCAAGGGCTGAGTAACAAAGCCAAGGAAAGGGATTATTTTAATTAACGTCAAGTCAGTTCTGACTCCTGGAGACCCCATGTGTGTCAGAGTAGAGCTGTGCTCCATAGGGTTTTCAGTGGCTGATTTTTCAGAAGCAGATCACCAGGGCTTTCTTCCCAGCTGCTTCTGGGTGAACTCAAACCTCCTAGCAGTTGAGTGCATTAACCATTTGCACCGCCCAGGGACTCCATTTTTAATTAACAGAAATTAAAAAGGTGGTGGTCATTGGTTTAAAATAGACCTCCCATTAGCAACCAGAAGTTTGGAATCGGCTGCTTTAAACTAAAGGTGTCAGGAAAAGCTTTTCTCTGCCTAAATGTTTTTCGAAAATTCCTATGCTCCCTACAAGAAGACACAGGACATCCCAGGGGTGTCCTGCACCCAACATTGTGCCTGGTACGTAATAGGTATCTTCTGTAAACACTGACTGAATGAAGGAATGAATCAATTAATCAATTTATGAGTGGCTTAAATAATCTTTAAAGTACAAATCCGATTGTGTCGCTTTTCTACTTCAAACCATTCAGTGCCTGCCTTTTTTTTTTTTTTTCAGGAAAAAGATAAAACTTCTTACTAGGACCTACTACTTACTGGTTAGCGAAAAACAGGAAGGCCCTCAACGAGATGGACTGACACAGTGGCCGCAACAATGGGCTCAGGCATAACAACGATTGTGAGGAGGGCGCAGGACCAGGCAGTGTTTCATTCTGTTGTACACAGGGCCGCTATGAGTCAGAACTGACTCGACAGCACCCACCTCTCCGCCCTCCTGCTGCACCGCGCTCTCCAGCCAGTACCAGAATTCAGGTCTCCTGACTAGAGACCACTGCACTTCATGGGCTTTCTCTGTTTTGTTTTGTTTTTTTAATTTTTTTTTTTTTGTGCTTTAAGTGAAAGTTTACAGTTCAAGTCAGTTTCTGATACAAAAATTTATACACACATTGCTATGTGACCCTAGCTGCTCTCCCTATAATGTGACAGCACACTCCTCCTTTCCACCCTGGATTTCCCATGTCCATTCAACCAGCTCCTGCCCCTTATTGCCTTCTCATCTCGCCTCCGGACAGGAGCTGCCCGTTTAGTCTCATGTATCTACTTGAGCTAAGAAGCACTCTCTTCATGAGTATCATTTTCTGTCCCACAGTCTAGTCTAATCTTTGTCTGAAAAGTTGACTTCGGGAATGGTTTCAGTTCTGGGCTAACGGAAGGTCCAGGGGCCATGTCTTCCGGGGTCCCTCCAGTCTCAGTCAGACCATTAAGTCTGGTCTTTCTACTAGAATTTGAGTTCTGCATCCCATTTTTCTCCTGCTCCATCAGGGTCTCTGCTACTTTCTAATACGTCTAAAACTCAAGATCTCAACCAGCCTGCGAGTGAAGGAGTGTTATTCAAAACAACGAGGGCCGTGAGCCACCATCATTACGCACGGCTACAATTAAACCTAGACGAAGTACACTACGTGACTGATGGCTAATTTTTCATAGTTAAAATGGAAACGCTGAGAAAATGATGTGCGCATAGCTTCGTCTGGGTCATAATGAATCTGCTGTGGGCCTAGGGATTGAAAATGGGGCCTCAGGAAGTGTAGAGTTAGTCAGAAAGTGAAATACCCGTGTAGGAGCCACCCTAAAATTCAGTCACTGTGTGTAGGGGGCAGGGTATACAAGGATAGTTGGATGGAGGAATAGAGGAGAAACAGCAGAACCAGAAGGTGGGTGCAATGGCAGATCTGTATCCCAAGAATTTTTCGGCCCTTGGTTACTATGGTTACAGACGCCATGACAGTTGGCTCTGGAACATGACTAGGGCCTCAGGCAGCCTCATTCAACCCACTCTCCCCCTGTTGTAGGCCCTCTCTTTGCCATTTTAGTGTGGGAAGTGACATGTTCAACAATGTCCAGCTCCTGATCGTTCTCAAGTCCATGAGGATACAAAGGAAATCTCATCACTCTTTTCTCCCTGGGGACACAGCAGCTCCAAAACTTTATTCAGAATAAATAAGCCAGGCCTTCATTTCTGGAAACATGCCTCTAAGGCATCAAATGCATCCTGCTTCCTGGAAATCATTTTGTCTTCAAGAGTGTGTGGAAAAAGCAACGCGATAGCCAAAAAAGAAAAAGTTTACTCGAAATATGACACAGTGTGCTAACACCACCAACAGTGACTTGGCACCATGTGGTACACCCCGTCACCCCCAGTCACATTGTCCCTACCGTCTTGGCTGCATACTCACTTGCATTGCAGTCACCCAGACACGTGGCCTGCTGTCATTACAGAAACACACCAGACACACAGCAGACTCCCTGCTCCCCGACATTTCTAGTGCTCAGTCACCTGGTTTTTCTGGTTTTATTCAAGGAAACTGGGTTCTCAATCACTGAATCCATAACAGAAGGGAGAAGACTCATGAGTCACCCAAACTCTTGTTTCACAGTGAGAAAAAATAGGGTATTCTGTGGGGTCATTTCTCTGATAATTCCGCACAGGTTTACATGCAGCATGGTGCCCACACAAGATAGGCTCAGCAGACGCTTTTCAGAATTGAATAATCTGTTTAGACTGGTAGGTATACTGGGATCTGATATGAGACTATACATTCACATTTTATAATAAATTACCATCATCACCACCACAAGTTACCATCAAGTCAATTCAGACTCATGGAAACCTCATGTGTATCAGAGTAGAACCGCAGAAGTAGATCATGAGGCCTTTCTCTGAGGTGTCTCTAGGTGGACTCGAACCTCCAACCTTTCAGTTAGCAGCTGCATGTATTAACCATTTACGCCACCTAGGGACTATCATCATATTCCTGTCTTTCTAGAATATCATTTCCAACAGTGGGTCCAAAGGTGGGGTAAATGGAGTTAAATGAATTATGGTTCTGTGGTTGAGTAGGAAACTCAGGATTAAACAAAATTAAACATGTTTCTGTACTGCTCGGATTATCTGGAGAAGGCATACAGTGTAAAGGTGAAAATTCAGGCACTAATTCATACAGAGCCAAGTTTGAATCATAGCATTACTGGGCAACTGTAGACAAGTTACTTAAATTCTGTAGGCCTCAGCCTCCTCATCCAGAAATGAGGATATAATGCCACCTATTTCTTTGGACTAGGAAGAGATAATGAATGTAAAGCACTTAGCACAGTGCCTGGTACTTAGTAAGTATATAACAAATTATAGGGGGAATATGCATATGGTGGTTTTAAAATATATCCTCAAATTCTTTGACACTCCTCCTTTTAAAAGTAGAGCTTAATTCGCCCTCAGCATGAACGTGGGCCAAATTTAGTGACTCACAGCTAATAAAAAGAATGTGGTAGTGGTTGTAATGATGTACGATTTCTAAGGTTAGGTCATAAAAGGCATTGCCAATCACACCTTGTTCTCTCTTGGATTGCTTGTGCTAGGGGAAGCCAGCCACCATGTTGTGAGGATACTCAAGAGGAGTGAAGAGGCCCAAGTTGGGAGGAAATGAGGCCTCTCATCAGTTTGCTAGGTGAGTACATCATCTTGGAAGCAGATCCTCCAGCCTCAGTCAAGCCTTCAGAAGACAGCAGCCCCAAACAACGTCTGACCACAACCTCATGAGAGACCCCTGGCCAGACCACCAGCTAAGCTGGTCCAGAATTCCTGACTCACAGAAACTTTAAGATAATAAATGTCTGTCATTGATTTAAGCCACTAAATGTTGGGTTTATTTGTTACACAGCAATACATAACTCATAGCATGCTAATGTGCATGACGACTCTCCAGGAAGGACTGAGTACGTATCACTCAGCAAACTAACTTGACCATGAAACTATTTTTTCGTCAGAGCATCTGATGAAACCAGTTTGTGTCCCATGGAACATACTTTGAGAAGTGTTGGTCTAGAACTTAACAGTTGATAGAGCTCATTCACATTTATTATCTCATTTGCTCATCGCAACAACTGTGAAGTAGGTATCACTGTTACCTGTATTTTACGCAGGAGAAAACTAAGGCTCAGAAAGGTTCAGTGACTTGCCCAAGTTCCCACAGCTAATAAAATCAGTAGAATAATAATAACTCATACTCAAGTATTGTGATTTCAAACCATGTTCTTTCTCTGGTCTTTCCCCTGGTTTGGCCAGAATAGCCCAGGTGTGTTAAACACGGATTAAGAATACTGGAGAGGCTGGAGAGTCACTGGTAGTTCAATGGTAGAGTTCTGGCCTTCCATGTGGGAGACCTGGATTTAATCACTGGCCAATGCACCTCATGCACAGCAACCACCTGTCTGTCAGTGGAGGCTTGCATGTTGCTGTGATGCCAAACAGGTTCCAGCAGAGCTTCCAGACTAAGACAGAGTAGGAAGAAAGGCCTGGCGATCTACTTCTGAAAATCAGCCAGTGAAAACCTTATGGATCACAATGGTCTGGGCAGCATCTCAACATCTGACAACAACAACAAAAATACTGGGGGACCTAAGAGAGTCTCAGGACTCAGAAGGGTAGGCTCTGCTATGGGTCACTCTCCCAGATGTCCTGGAGAGGGAACAGGATGCTTCGGAAAATACTGGAGCTGGAGCCTGCCCTGACTTCATAGAATAGGTGCTCTGTAACCCTGATAACCACATACTGCAGGGACCACTCATGGAGCCCTTACAATGCCCTGGGAACTCTTCTAAGAGCTTTACACACATCACATTATTTAATCTGCATAACAAACCAAGGAAATACAGGCTGTAATTATCTCAGTCTTACAGATGAGGAGACCAAGTCACAGAGAGATGAAGCAACTTGCCCAAGATCACCCACTAGTAAGTGAAGTAGCTTGAATTGGGATTCATGCAACCTAAGAATGCCAGAGTAGGAAGAGATCTTAGCCATTAACAGCCCAATTCCCTCCTTTTCTATATGAGGCAAATGAGGTGGTGTGGCAAAGCAAGCACTAGAACCAGGTGTGCCCACCCTAAGCTCCTATGCTATACAGAGAGTGCTATCTTGTTCAGGGCTAAGTCCTATCTTCTATCAGGTTATTTTAAGGATGTATATGTTGAACTGTCCTTGAGTGACACATGTGGCTTGCAATCAGCAGCTAACCTAAAGGTGGTTTTGTGGTTCAAACCCACCCAGCAGCTCCATGGAAGAAAGGCCTGTTTCCATAAAGATTATAGCCAAGAAAACCCTATGAAGCAGTTCTGTTCAGTATCACATAGGGTCACCATGAGTCAAAATTGACTCAGTGACAACGGGGTTATTTTTGTTATAAGCTGAACCAGATCTACCATAACTACTTTCCACATGGCCTCAACTTTCACCATGAGAAATGAATGCTTTTGGCCTAAAGCAACATTCTCAACAGTGGAATTGAGGAGCTGACCCAGGATGGTCCATGGCTAAAATGGACTGACAATAGACTGTTCCCAATTAGCAAAGGGAAAAAATAAGTTAATGGATAGTACGTTTTCATCTCTAAGCTTTTCCTTCCACCAATTTCTCTTAAACATCTGGGGCCTGCCTTCTTGTCTCACATGACAAAATAAGTGAATGTTCAATTGTCAAGTATCACACCTGACACCAAGCATCTCCATTTAGCCTGTCTGGCTCATATCACATTAAATCTGGTAGGTTATACTGTTTGTCTTTATCCTGCTAAAATATGATGTGTTATTATTTGGGGAACCTAAAGGCCTGCTTACATATAAGAAACTCATTTCCCAGGTTGTAAAATTTTTCCCAGCTTATATGTCAGGATTACAAATATTCGTATGTGTAGGCCATTCTGCAAAGCTCCCTGTGACTTCCAGGTATTCCACCACTTGAGCAAATCTGGATTGTCTCTTCAAGCATCTTTTTTAAAACTGTAAATGCCCCAACACCAGGTTGTTGTTGTTAGCTGCTATCAAATCGACCCCTGACCCATGGCGACCCCATACACAATGGGAGAAAATGCTGCCCAGACCTGCACCATCCCCATGATCAGTTGCAGACCACACCATTGTGATCCACAGGGTTTTCATCGGTTGATTTTCAGTAGTAGACTTTCAGGCCTTTCTTCTTAGTCCATCTTCCCCTGTGACCCCTTCCATGCTGATAGCTCTGGCCCTCATCCTGCCCTCACCCTAGCTGGAGGATCAGAAATTCAAGTTTTATTTGAATTCATAGTACTCAGTCCCAGACACTTACAGCAGGGAAGAGGAGGCAGGGGGTCTCAAACTGTTCACAAACCACAAATAAATGTTCTAGAAAGTAAACATGAGGGTTTTGTTCCCCTATTCTGGGTGACAGTAATAAGTCTGACACAGATAAATAGCAGTCTCCCCTGAGAGTACTGCTAGGTCCTTTGACCACCATAATTCTTAAAGAGAGAAATCTGCCATGTGGGTGTAACCAACATGGCAACTGTGTTCCTGGTACCATGTTTGGGTAGACTCTGTAACCAAGTCATGCAGAGCTGACCCCCTAATCAACCCTAACTAGGCTGGGTCATCCAGTAAGTGCCCTTTATAAAAGAATCTAAGGACAATAGAAGATTGTCATTTTATTCACCTTTCTGCCACAGCCAAGAGAGCTCTCCAAACTGAAAACTCATAATAGCCTATTAGTAAAATGGCTTCACTCTGTTTTGTCATTAAACTCTGTCTAACTCTCTATGGGCCAAAAGTATATAGTAGTCCACTAGCTCCAAAACACCTTTTTGCCAACAGCCAGCCACTAGCACTGTTTCTATATTAGACACACTTTACATCGTATCTCCGTAGTGGTTGAAGTTGCTCAATTTGAGGCAAGATGGGGATTGTATTTTTCAAATACATCTGATTTAAGCTGATGTTCATACGGAGCCAAGGCACAAATGTTTTAGAAATGGTGTGGAATAGCAAAGCCAACTTGCCCGGTCTTAATTCCAACCAATAATCATTGGGATTGTAAAAGGATAATGATGCTCCCCTTAGACACTGCTAGAAAAGAACGCTGAACCAAATCTTGGCCCAGACAACCTTTGGAACATCTTTACTGTTTACTTTCTAGGGTAATTGTGGTGATTTTGGCACATTATTAATCCCATCTGGAAGGCTGTTCTCCTGAAAGTTGGATATTAAATTAAAAATAGATTATTTTCTTTCCAGAAAATCTAAGTTATGCAAATGTGTGTTTGGAAACACATTAATAAAGACAGCACTAAAGCGACTGTGCAAATCGGGCATACCTCGAATTCACAAGAGACCAAAATCTCCTTTTAGCCATCGGAGCACAAATGGAGTCCAAGGGTCTTCACTTGAACTCATGGGAAAAAGGAAGTGCCAACCTGCACAAGCACAATCTGCTGAGCACAGCTATTGTCTGAGGACTCACTGATCAGGGAAGACTTTCCTCTAAATCTCTCAGATACACTTTTGAATACACTTTTGCGTAAGACGGAATGCAAGAGTATGCAATGGACAAGAACCCTAAAACGAAGAAGAGCTTAAGGGAAATTGTCCTGGATTTAAGAATTAAAAGACTTGGCCTCGTAAACCCACCACCATCAAGTCAATTCCAACTCATAGCAACCCTATAGGACAGAGTAGAACTGCCTCATAGGGTTTCCAAGGAGCGGCTGGGGGATTCGAACTGCCAACCTTTTAGTTAGCAGCTGAGCTCTTAACCACTGTGTCACCAGAGCTCATACTTTGAAAACAGCAATGCAAACAGACACATGTACATCAGTGTTCTCTGCAGCACTATTCACAATAGCCAAAAAGTGGAGAAACCTAAGTGTCCATCAACAAATGAATGAATCAATACAACGTGGTACATGTATACAATGGAATATTCCTCAGTCACAAAGCGAATAGAAGTCCTGATACATGCTACAACATGGATGAACTTTGAAAACATTATGCTGAGTGAAGTAAATCAGTTACAAAAGTTCAAATATTGTATGATTTCACTTATATGAAGTATAAGCGCATAAAACCTGTTGCCATCAAGTCAATTTATGACAGAGTGGAACTTCCCCATAGGGTTTTCAAGGAGCAGCTGATGGATTTGAACTGCTGACCTTTTGGTTAGCAGCCAAGCTCTTAACCACTGTGCCACCAGAGCCCCATAAGTAGAGACCAAAATTTATTGGTAGTTACCACAGCCAAGTTATTGTTGTCGTTGTTGTTAAGTGCTGTCGAGTCGGTTCCGACTCATAGCAACCCCATCTACAACAGAACAAAATACTGCCCAGTCCTACTCCATCCTTACAATTGCTGTTATACTTGAGCCTATTGTTGCAGCCACTGTGTCAATCCATCTCACTGAGGGTCTTCTTCTCTTTTGCTTACCCTCTACTTTACCAAGCATAATGTCCTTCTCCAGGGACTGATCCCTCCTGATAACATGACCAAAGTATGTGAGACAAAGTCTCACCATCCTTGCTTCTAAGAAGCATTCTGGCTGTACTTCTTCCAAGACAGATTTGTTCCTTCTTCTGGCAGTCCATGGTATATTCAATATTCTTCACCAACACCATAATTCAAAGGTGTCAATTCTTCTTCAGTCTTCCTTATTCATTGTCCAACTTTCATATGCATATAAGGTGACTGAAAATACTATGGCTTGTTGTCTGGGGTCTTCAAAGCTTGTGAGCAGCCATCTAAGATATTCCACTGGTCTCATCCCGTCAGGAGCAAGAGAGAATGAAGAAAACTAAAGACACAAGGGAAAGATTAGTCCAAAGGACTAATGGACCACAACTACCACAGCTTCCACCAGACTGAGCCCAGCACAGCTAGATGGTGCCCAGCTACCACCACTGACTGCTCTGACAGGGATCACTATAGAGGGTCCTGGACAAAGCTGGAGAAAAACGTAGAACAAAATTCTAACTCACAAAAAAAGACCAGACTTACTGGCCTGACAGAGACTGGAAAAACTCTGAGAGTATGGCCCCTGGACACTCTTTTAGCTCAGTAATGAAGTCACTCCTGAGGTTCACCCTTCAGCCAAAGATTAGGGCTCATAAATCAAAATGAGAGTAAAGGGGCACACCAGCCCAGGGGCAAGGATGAGAAGGCAGGAGGGGACAGGAAAGCTGGTAATATGGAACCCAAGGTCGAGAAGGGAGAGTGTTGATAAGTCATAGGGTTGGTGACCAATGTTACAAAATAATATGCGTACTAATTGTTCAATGAGAAGCTAGAATTTGTTCTGTAAACCTTCGTCTAAAGTATAATAAAAAAAGAAGTCTGATATGAAATTTATAACACTGATTCACATTCAAAGTAAAATAAATAAAAGTTTTTAGAGCTCCCTACTGTCTAAAAAAAAAAGAAGAAAAAGAAAATACTATGGTGAGTCAGGTGCACCTTAGTCCTCAAAGTGACGTCTTTGCTTTTCAACACTTCAAAGAGGGCTTTTGCAGCAGATTTGCCCAAGGCAATACAAGTGTTTGACCAGGGGCAGGAGGGAGGGGGGAAAGGAGGAGTCTCGTTTAGGAATCATTGAGTATCTGTTTACGGTGATAAAAAATTTGGCAGCAGACACTAATGATGGTTGCACAACATGATTAATATAATTGGTGTCGCTGAATTGTACGTGTAAAAAATTTGAATTGGCAAATGTTTTGCATATGTATTTTTATAACGATTTAAAAAAAAATCAAAAGACCTGGGTTGGGCCCAGCTCTGCCCTGTTTGCCACTTTAGGCCCCCAGATAAGTCATGTACTCTTGCTACGTCTTAGTTTACCCATCCACAAAGCTAAGATTCTAATATCTACAGAACTAGAGTTGTTTAAAGAGCAAACGAGATAATTTGTAAAAAGTGTTCTGTCAGCTGAAAGGTGCTACATACTCACGGTAGAGGCCTCTCCCAAATTTTGCATTAAAGTATGCACTAGAAGTACAGCTTTTTAAAAATCCACCTACTGCTCTGCGTCTTTGCTTCCGTCTTAACTGGATTCAAATACCTAAAAATGCTCCAGTGGTGAATATGAACCAAATTACTCACTGGACACTGATCGTATCTTTATCAGACTAGATCAGCACAGCCCCCGTTAGACTTTTCACTCCAGTGAAAGGGGAGAAAAGAAGGAAACCATCCTCTGGAGGCCTTGAAGAGCTGGGAGACTTCAAGAAAGTGGGAATATTGGCGTGATTTCCAACATCCCAGGTCCCTGAGCAATGCAAACAGTTGCGCTTGACTACTAACCAAAAGGTTGGCAGTTTGAACCTACCCAGTGGCACTTCAGAAGAAAGACCCCAATCTACTTCCATAGAGATCACAGCCAGAAAACCCTATGGAGTAGTGCTACTCTGTAACACACGGGGTCGCCATGAGTCAAAATCAACTTGATGGCAACAGGTTTGTTTTTTTCCAAATGTCCTACTATTTAGGGATATTCTTCCTTTCTCCTTATTCGTACTTCACCATTAGTAGTTCAGAGGGGTCCTGGAATTTCTGTGATGCATGAAGCCTTAGGGATACTCTCCAACCCATCCCACTATCCATCCATTCATTCAGCAAAGGTTATTGAGTGTCTACGATGTGATTACTGAGTGTCACCTTGAGGACTAAGGTGCACCTGACCCAAGCCATGGTGTTTTCAATTGCCTCATATGCACGCAAAAGCTGGACAATGAATAAGGAAGATGGAAGAAGAATTAATGCTTTTGAATTATGGTGCTGGCAAAGAATATTGAATATACTATGGACTGCCAAAAGAACAAACAAATCTATCTTCGAAGAAGTACAGCCAGAATGGTCCTTAGAAGCAAGGATGGTGAGACTCCGTCTCACATACTTTGGATGTGTTATCAGGAGGGACTACCTGGAGAAGGACATCGTGCTTGGTAAAGTAGAGGGTCAGCGAAAAGAGGAAGATGCTCGGAGAGATGGATTGACACAGTGGCTGCGATAATGGGCTCAAGCATACCATCGATTGTGAGGATGGCACAGGACCGGGCAGTGTTCATTCTGTTGTACACAGGGTCACTGTGAGTCGGAACCAACTCAATGGCACCCAACAATAACAACACTATGCCAGGCACTTCCCGAGGCCCTGGGGATATGGCAGTGGACAAGGCAGAGACAGTCCAGCTCATGGAGCTCACGTGCCAGTGAGGGAGGAGGCAACAAACATGACACATGAGGAAGTAAGGTGGTTTCAGATCATAACAAGAGTCAGGAAAACAACTGAGTAGGTGACATAACAGTGATGAGGCTGGAGAACAGGAGGAGAGGTCTTCAGATGGAGCAAGAAAGCTCTCACTAATGAGGTGACATTTGAGATGAGATTCAAATGATGGAAAGGTACCAGCCATGTGAATATGTGAGGAAGAGCATTATAAGCAGTGGGAACTGCAAGTGCAAAAGCCCTGAGACAGAAAGAAGTTTGATCTGTTTGAGGAACAAAAGAAAGCTAAGTGGCCCAAAAATCAGATCAAAGGAGGAAATTGAGGAAGGTCAAAGAGGTAAGCAGAGGCTATGTCAATGGCCCCTTTCCACGAAGAGAGGCTAAATGAGCAGCTTAAAGTCACACAGCTAATTAATGGTACAGCTGGTTCTCAAACCTAATTCTTTTGTCCCCAAATCTAGAGTTTCTTACAGCATATTGATCTGCTTCCCTCAAGCTGTAGAAATACTATTTGCTGATTTTATTGGTTCTTAAAAGCCCTTAACATACATAGGAGTCCCTGGGTGGTGCAAACGGTTAACACCCGTGGCTGCTAACTAAAAGGTTAGAGGTGCGGGTCCACCCAGAGGCATCTTGAAATAAAAGCCTGGTGATCTACTTCTGAAAACTCAGCCATTGAAAACCCTATGGAGCACCTTCTACTCTGACATACATGAGGTCACCATGAGTCAGAGTCAACTCAACAGCAAGTGGTTTGGTTTTTTACTGGTCAATATACATAAGTGCCAAGCCAATCCCAATTTTAAGCAGAAAATCATCAACAAGTGATGTCAGTGATTTAAATGCACCTAAGTTGTGGTATTCCAATCTACTTTCGTGTAGGTTCTACACACAGTTACCCTGTTTACTGAAGTCTTGTTTTTATGAATATGGAGAAAGGCCATAGCCCACCAGAAGATAGTCATCTTACATTAGGTCTTACTTTTACACCTAAACCTCTTGACATTGTTTTCCTTAACTCACCCAGGTACAGTCAAAACCAATCTGTTCTCAAACCACCTTCATTTTGTGCTATTAAATTGTCAGGTAACGGGGCTGTAAGCACAACATCATGATTACAACTTCCTTCCACTACCCACAAGCATCTCCACCTGAAGGGTCAAGTCTGTTAATACCCAAAGCTTACAGTCTATGTAAGGCAAACTGTCCCTCTGATTTTTCCACTGTGATACTAGGGTCCCTTTCATCTTTGCCCTGCTAAACACATTTTGGTCTGTGTAAACACAAATCACCGAAGAACAGACTCAAAATCTGTTCAGTGCCTAGTGACTGGCCCACCAGAAGCAAAAGTGGAAACGTTATTTGGCTAGATGGGTTAGTGGAGAAAGGAATGAGTGAGGAAGTGCTGACCACTGCTCTCCCTCCCCATCTTCCTCCCTCTTCCTTCTCCTCTCCCTCTTCCTCCTCCTCTCCCTCCTCCTCCTCCTCTCCCTCCTCCTCCTCTCCCTCCTCCTCCTCTCCCTCTTCCCCCTCCTCCTCTCCTTCTTCCCCCTCCTCCTCTCCCTCTTCCCCCTCCTCCTCTCCTCCTCCTCTCTCACTTTCTCCTCTGTCTTCTGCTCCTTCTCCTCTGCTCTCTCCTTCTCCTGCTCCTCCTCCACCCAGCAAGCTACTCCTGTCCCTGCACTCTGGGAGCCTCACCAGGCAAGAGTCAAAAGTTCAAATTACTTAAGACACACAGACTAGAAGAGTGTTTAAGAGCCCAGATTCTATTCGAAAGTCACCACCTACTGGCTGTGTGACCTTAGGCAAGTTACTCAACCTCTCTGTTCCTGAGTTCCTTTGTCTGTAAAATTAGGATAGTATCTTCCTCCTAATTTTTTTTTGTGAAGATTTACTAAATTAATATATGTAAAGCACCAGACCAATGCCTGGTATATAGTTCTATATAGGTGAGAGATCTGCCACCCTCACTTCCCACACTGCCACCTCTGTCTACTGGCTAGAAAGACTACTGCTACCTCCACCTTCAAGAACAACCATGTGTGAAGCCAGAGCATGTCACTGGAAAGCACCTTGGTGGTGTCATGGTGGCAATCACATGTCAAACAGAGACAATAACACTCATATCATCCGATAACTACTGTGAGGGTGAAATAAACGGGTGCAGAAAGCACCTGGCATAAGATGATTGCTTTCTGAATGTTATTTTTATTGGGCTCTTTTTACTAGCAGCAGCCATTGGTTGTGACTTCAGATGCTTCTTGCATGTTTCTCCACTGTCCCAGACTATAAAATGTTGATGGCTGGATCTATCACTGCGACATGAAGATTTAGAATGATTATCATACAGAAATGTATTTTAAAAGCCAAGGCAAGCTTCACAAAATTCTCCCCACTTCCCTTCTCCCCCCGACCCCACCAAGTTCCTCGAAGATTCCGACCCTTTAGACAACTGTCCACATGACACACTCCTTGAATGACTCATGGACATCTCCTGCTCAACAAGTCCTAGGGCAAACTCATGAGCTTTCCCTCAAGACTGGTCCTGCCCTGGCTACTGTCCAGTCATTCCAATTCCTCCACCTGCATACTTTATTCCCACAAAGCCTGTTGACTTCACATCCTCTATAGCTCCCAACTCCGTCCACTTCTCCGTCTCTACGGCCACCATGCTGGTCCATGCCACCATCGTCTCTGGTCCCCTCCATCCATGGGAGCCACACATCACGTGTTTTGAAACTTAGTTTAGATCATGTCCCTCCTCTGCCTGAAACCCTTCATTGGCTTAAGATAAAGGCTACACTCCTTCCCCCACCCCAGAATCCCAACCCACCCCAACAGCACAGCCCTTTGACCACTGTGGACCACCCCCCATCCCCAACCACATTTCAAAATACACATTCCCTCACTCCCCATGCCAGCCATGGGGACCTCCTTTCAGTTCATCATACACAATGCTCCCTCCTACCTCAGGGCCTTTGAACTTGCTGGTCCCTCTTCTGGAACACCTTCCTCTCCTCATTAGTCTGTTAACTCCTGTTCATCCTCTAGGTCTCAGTGTAAGTCTCAACTCCTCAGGGAAGCCTTCCCTGACCACGCCCATCTCCTGGTCCTAGACAGTCTGCTCAATCAGACACTTTCTTAAAGCACTGATCTTCTCCTTCAAGGAACATATATAAACTTGTCAACATGCACTCTTCTGGGCAGTGATTGTTTTGCATCCATCTCCCTCACTGTAAACTCCAAGGATGCAGACCTTCTGTCTGTCTTCTTCTGACTGTATCCCCAGGGACTGAGACAGTTCTTGGTATAGTATGTAGTAGGTTTTCAATAAATATGTTTTGCAAGGATTTAAAAAAAGAAAAAAAGACACAGCATACCTCCATATTTCCAGAGATTAGAGACAAAAAATTGAAGGTTTGCATTGTATATAAGGTGTAAGAACCTTGGTGTTTAAAAAAGCCAATACCGCTCACTCGTAAATAGCCAGTCAATTCGTAAGACATTTAGTCAAGATGTGAGTGGGTTTCTTCGTCTTCAGTCCGGAGAAAAGAAGAAATGCACTCATAAAGAACATTACACACATGCTTGGTTGAATTTCAAGCCAAACACACAGAGGCATTGCCTAGCCCAGCTCAGCCGAGCTAAGACAAATGCTGAAGAGTATTCTTGTCAAAACTGAACACTCGGTTTCAACTTGTTCTGCTCCCATCCTGATACTGAGGAGGAGCCTTAACATTTGTATGCTAATTAAAGGCACGGTGGCCAACACTGGGAACAACACACAAATCGGTCTTAATCGCCCTCTTTTGCGTCCAGGGAACATTATCCAACACTCATAAGCGCTTATAAATGACACCCCTTCTCCAGCAGGCACACTGCATGCCCCCTCCCCAGCCCCTGCCAGCCCCACCCTTCTCGCCAACCACTCCTCGTCTCCTTCCTACTATGACCTGAACCAAACCAGCTGCCTGGTTTGGTAGTAAGACTGAGCCAAGACTCGGGAGGCCCCCGTGGGCTCCATTATTCCGCACGCTCTTAGAGAAGGGTCACCCTCAGGGACCGCTGCTGTGCAGATCCGCTCTCCACTTGCTGCCAGGAAACCTTTCCCACTGAGGACACCCGGGCAGGCGGCGCGGCTCCGGGTCCAAGGGGAGCCACCCCACCCATCTGCCAGAGAGACAAAGATCACCAGAAACAAAGGACACACACACATACACACACAGTCGCACAAAGTCAAAAGCAAATACCGACACTTTGTGCTATGTCAAGCCAAACAGCGGACTTAGTGTATCTTTGAATAGATTTTAAAGCCATCCAGGAAGGACAATGATTATGTGATAATGACAGGCAGTATCTGGGTTCGGAACCCACGCTGCCTCCGCCCTCCTCCCACCAGTGGTGCAGTTCCCAAGCTCAGATCCCAGCCTGAGGACACACGCTGCGAGAAGCGAGTCCTCCGCTCACGGAGGCGCGCACATGCAGGAGACGGAGGCAGGGTGAGGGCGGCCAAAAGTCGGAGATACCTACCTTTAGGATCCCAGTTCACCTGTTTCCTTGGAGTCTCGATTGGAAATTTCATTGCTCCGTTGCTCAGAAGGGGAGGAACTGAAAAGAGTCTATTTTATAATAATAAAGTCCTCAAGCTTTGCACGCCTCGGTACAGCAGTCCAATAAAACAATTTCCAAGAATGGGGGAGCCTGACCTGGCTCAAAGAGAAACCCCAGTGAGAGATAAGTGGGAAAATATTGGCTTAGGGGAGAACTGGAAAAGGCTTGGGTGTTTGTACCGATTAGGGGGGTGGCCGGCTGTGGCACCCTGGGTCAAGGGAAAAGTAAGCTAAGCGAGGTGTGGATGCAGAGGAAGGCTCCGGAAGATGACAGAGCCAAGCTGTTTCCTAAATGCGGTGCAGGTTGGCTGGGGACTGAGCAGCCCGAGGGCCGGCTCAACGAAGAAGCCCACTGCAGTGTCACCGGCCCCCGAAGGCGTGTACGCACACACTCCCGCACACACACACTCGCTCACACCCGCCCGGGCGCGCGCTTCGGCGGGCACGTCGGCTTCGCTCGGCGGCGCTGAGCGCACACGCCCCACCTCGGCCGCGCTCCTCGCCCCCGGCGACGCCCCC
>NW_004443981.1:982752-1012654 GCF_000243295.1 Trichechus manatus latirostris
GGCTCGGCGGCCGGCAGGCGTGGAGGCGACCGGGGCGCGCTCCGCCGAGTTGCAGCTGGAGACACGCTCCGCTGCCTGGAAGGCGCTGCAGGAGGCGGAGGGAGGGCCGCGGCGGCCCCGCCGCAGACCTCGGCCTCGGGGGTGACCTCTTCTCACCGCTCCTACCCTGGGCGCCCCCCTTTCTTGTCTCACTTCATTTTCTCACTTCAGTCTCTTTCTGCGCCGGCCTCTCCCGCCTGCGCCCCGCGCCCAGGTCTCCAGCTCGCTCGGAGGAGGCCGGTGCCAGCCATGAGCCTTTTGTTCTGGGACGGCTCCTCATCGGCCGCGCTCTCCCAGCCCGGGAAAGCTCGCTCCCCAGGCGCAGCCCGGTCCCTTCCCCAGCTATCTGCTGCCCGCTGGGGCCGCCGCTAGGAGGCCGGGGAGGGGAGCTGGAGAGAGACGCGGCGGCCCCGGAGGAAAGAGGAGTTGCCGAGCTCGGCGACTCTGGGGAGCGGCGGCCCCGGGAGCCTGGGACCCAGCACCGGCAGGTGAAGGGACCATTGACGTGTTCTAGGGAAGAGGTTGCCCTGCAGCCTTTCCGCACCCGGCACTCCCCTTCCCCTGTCCCCACCTGAAGCCGCACAGGGGTTCGCGGTGGGTCCTCGATCTCCCGAAGAGTCAGGTGGGGCTGAGATGCTTCTGAAGGGGCCACTGGAAGTATCAATATCAATGAGGTGTACGAATTCCGTCGGATGACTAGCAACGGAGACTAGCACGTAGTAGATGCTCAAGAAATACTCGCTAAATGAAGGCATGAATTGCTTGGAGCAGTGTTGGAGAGGGAGTAGCTTGAATCCTACTCTGGGTTATAGACGAGATTTCTAAAATTCAGTGTTCATTCAACATATATATACTGAACTCCTACCTATGAGCCATCACCGTGCAAGGTGCTGGCGAGATGGCAGAGAAGACAGATATGGATCTGGCCTTCATGGAGCTTACTGTCTAGTGCTACGACGTTGGAATAGATTGTCGTTGTGTTTACTTATGAAAGAGAAAGTGACTGCCAAGGTCATCCCAAGCTGCTGGCAGTGGCTCTAAACCCTACACTAACAGTTGTTCTCTGAATTGTACACCATTCTAGGGCGCCTTGAGGCCTCTGGGGAGCGCTGTGTCTACAGCACATTTCTCATCACCCACTCCACCCCACCCCACCCCTAATGTCACAACCAGGCTCCTAAGTTCCCCGCGTGAGATCCACAGAAGGTTGGGCTGTGGGAAGGTTGGTTCGTGCTTTGTCACTGACCCTACAGGCAGCCCTGGCTGGAGCCCTGAGTTCTCTGCAGACCTTGCTCAGGCAAAACTGCGGATGGCCCTACTCTGACTCCCCAGCCCTCTGGGCAAGCGCAGGTCTCCCAGGTGCTTCTGAGCCACCTTCTCTGTGACTGCATTCTCACACTTTGCCTCCCTCCACTAGAAGAGGGCTGAGGGGATGATGGATAAGGTGCTGCAATGAAGCAAACAACGAATTTCTGCGTCATCACTCAGTCACATCCCAGAAACACCAGTATGTGTGTAAATTCTGTTGCCCAGCCCAGAGGCAGCTCCGGAGCTGCTAAGCTCCTGAGAAAGGCTCCAAGCTTCGCGCTGCCTGCTCCTCCTTAACTGTTTCTGGGGCCATAACTGCTACGCAGTGTTTTGACCTACACCAGAGTGAGTGAAGTGCCAACAGAGAAGTCAGCAAACCCAAGATACCCTCTCTCCTGAATCCTCCAAGACAAGACTGACATTTATCAAATGCCCTCCTCACCTTCTCTGATTTCCTCTCCCTTAATCTTCCATCACTTTAAGGAAGCTCTAACTGGCCTCATTTTATAGATGAAGAGACCGAGGGTCAGAGAGGTAAAAGAAGATATCCAAGGTCACAACATCAAGATCCAAACCCAAATCTCTGACCCAAAGGCCTGTGCCTGCTTCACTATGCCAGAACCTTGTGAATTCATCTGGTCCCTGGACCCATAGATCTGACCCTGAAGCTGTCAGATGGGTTCTTTTGGAAGATAAAGATCTAAGTACTATATTATCTAAGACTCCAGCTCTTTGCCTTTGCAAAATGAACTGGACTATCCTGGTGCCCTGGGGTCTACGTCAGGGCATCAGTTCACTGTCCAAAGAAAATTCCTGTGGCACAAAAGGCAGCCTTGGGATGTATCATTCAGTCAATCAGCAAACATTTCCTGAGCACCCCCTATATGCAAGGCAGGTTGCAGATCCTCATAAGAAGCCACTTTGGCCCCTGGAGAGCCTTTCTCAGGGAGGCATCGGCATGGTTATTTGGATGCTGGGGTGGTTTGGGGTGGGTGCCATTGGGGTGGGAGAGTACGACCAGGGGGTTAGAGCTCCTGGTCTGGGTTAAAGGCTTGCTCTAGTCATTGGCCCTTAGGATCAGTTCTCTGCTAAATCATTCTGGTGCCAGCCACCCCACCCCCCACCCCAACTCCTGGGGCTTTCTCTTGCATCCACTTTCATTCTCCCTTCTCAGAACGTGGACAAAGACAAGTTTGCAGCAAAAATAAAATAAATCCCAACACCTCTTCCCCTAATGTGCCTGCAATCAAGTCCAACTCCTAAACTGTGTATTTCCAATGGACCGCACTAGGCGGGAACCCCACCCCCAGGAAAACAACTTAACATATTAACCCTCTGTGCTACTGCAATCCCCTTCCTCAATTCCACCCTTTGGTTCTTAAAAGCTGGCTTTCACTTACCCCAGGAAGGAGGAAAGAAATGATCTGTGCAGAGAAAAAACATCCAAAAAAGATGCCGCGCCAAGCGGTTCCCTGCCCATCGGTGCCGCCGCAACTTCCATGGCTACTGCTGCAGGCGGGTTAAGTCTGCCGAGGAGAGACCGCCTCGGGTGCCTGCGGCAGGAAAACAAAGCATCGTGGCTCAAAGTCGCCCTGCACTAACCGTGCTCCGCCAGCAGCCCCGGGCTGGCGGCAGCTGGGTCCCGGGAGCATTCGGTGGGAAAGGGCGCCGTCCCTCGCGGGGGACGCGTCGCTGCGAGTTGTCCGGGTCTCTGCAGCTCAGAACCCGCCGGGCGGTAGAGCACCAATCGCCGCCGCACCACTTTAATGAATGCCGTGGTGCCCGGCGTGGGAGGGCTGGGGAAGCAGGAGCACCCCAGTCATCTCGGGCAAGGAAGTTTTCCTGGAGTTAGCTGGCTTCTCTGCCTCTTCGCTACGCTGCAGGCCCGGGTGGGTGTGAGGCCGAAGGGGGTGCTGCCTGCTGCGCGGGAAGCCTCGAAGTGGCTGGCAATGAACCGCTCTGCCAGGGGAGAGTGGAAGACGGACTCGGGTGAGGCAGGAGAATTTCCTGGCACCGCGAATCGCTGGGAGTGATGAAGCAGCTTGGCGAATCTTGCTTAGGGCTGGCTCCGCAAACCGAAGGGGGGGGGGGGATCTGATTAGAATCTACTTTGAATTCGCGAACATCACAACGAGTTCATCAATCAGCCTTAGTACTGTTTTCCTTTGGTTTCATCATTTCTCCCAGAAGTCCAGAAGAAATCCCAGTGTCGCAACCGTTCCCCACCCTCAAGGAACCTCCAAACCCTCTTCTCGAAAGAACTGCAGAGAGCTTCCCATTTCATCTCGTGAAGATCCTCCACCCTCCTACCCTTCCTCTTTGGCCCTGTGTATACCCACTTAGTGGCAAAACTGATAGGGTTAGTTAAAGTTAACTAAAGCTTCTGGTTCCAGAAATATTTTCTTCTCCCAGCAAAGTTCGCACTTTGTTCTCAGCATTAATCACTCCTACATTTGTCTTCATGTCCCAACCAGCATCTGCAAAAACACACCCTTAAATATACGTTGCTCTAATCTTGGGCTCTGCCTTTTGGCTTGGAAGGGCTGGGACACCTCAGCACAAAGGGCAGAGGATGTCAAGTAACCTGCCCCTGGAAGCGGAGGCTCTGTTCAATAAGAAACCCCGTGTGCGTAAGTCTTGCAGCTTTATTTTGGTGACTCAGTCCTCTGATTGGGGATTAATGAAGACAACATACCATGAACTCCAAAGAGGTTATAATTAAAGCGTCAGGCTGATGAACATGTTTCATAACCAGGAAGGGCTTCTACTACCTTGTAAATTCCCCCATTCCCCCTCCCCCCCCCCCTTTTTTTTTTATCTTAGCCCTTGAGAAGTATTGTTTCAACTCCTGTAAGGCACTGTGGCAAACATTTTACCAAAGATGCACAGAGCTATAATGGTGCCCTCAGTCACCACTGCTTCTCAGAAAACAAGTTTTAAGGTAGTTCCTTTGCTCTGGGTTACCACCAAAACACAACCCCAGGCAATACTTTCAGAGGTGAAGCTGAAATTGTATTGTTTTGTTTTTCCCCTTGACTTTCTGCTTTGAAAATTTCAAGCACACAGAAAAGTTATAGTTGTTTGGTAAAAACCAGGATGCAGTCAAAGATTGCATTTGATTGTTAGCCTGTTTAGTATATTTTATTCTATAAAAGTCCCACCACCTTTTTTTTTTTTTAAGAGTCCAAACCCATTTGCTTTCTGGTAATGTTTAATGTTATGATGTAGCTAAAGATAAAGTGAGTCAAAAGGGGAAAATTATTTCCTGACTATACAGCAGGTCATTAAAATAACTCAACTCCTATAAATTCATTGCCCATGCCCATATCCATGGAATAGAAGTCCCAGCTTTAGTCAAAGAAGTTATCTTTGTTTCTTATCCCCAAAAAGGCCATGTTTCAGGGATGGATGAGTGTTTTCACACATACACACCAAGCTGACAGGCACATATGGTATTTAGTAAACTTAAAAATAAGAACTTAGCAAGGTTACATGCCATTCATAATGAATGAGCTCTGATTTACATGTCATTCTAGAAAGGTTGTAATTTGAACCAAAACTTGAAGGCATATGTGCTTTCAATGCCCCATTTATTTATGGGCAAGCCTTAACTCCCAGAGTCTTTCAGCTTGGCACAGGGTTAGAAATTCTTTAGTGGGTCCTACCATCTGAGCATATTGACAGATGCTTCTCCCAGGCAACTAATGGAAAGCCTGGGATAGTCTCTAACCAATAGAAAAGGTTTTATTCAGTAGGGAGTGGGGCATAGTCTCAGAATCCAGGGGGAATGTTTGGAATATATTCATTTCATTTTTGCTGCTTTTAAAGCAAGTGTTTGGTTGAAAACAATTGCGACAAATGTAATGTTAGAACTTTCCTCTCCTACCACTAAGTCATCTAAATCTTTGCTGAATCATGGAACCAGATTTGGAAGAGGTCATTTTAAGATGCTTCCTGATCCAGTTGTCCGCCTCTGAATAGGATACCAATTTATATGGCCATACAAGATTTCTAAATATATCCTGTGAAAGAGATTCCAAACCCTGAATCAACAGGCTTTCTCAAGACTTAAGAAACTTCGGTGCAGCCAAATCTTTTCTTGTTTCCAGTCTAAATCTTGTCCTTCCTTAAGTTTTCCAATATTTAAGTGAAGATAAAGAACAGCAGAATCCTGACAATGTTTTCATCTACTGGAGATTAAATTGCCCATTGTTCTCTTCTGCATGTGAGGTAACTCTTTTTACCCAACTTTATTACTATGTAGGAAACGTTTGTCCAACTCATGCTTTTTTTTATAAGTGTCTTTTTCACTCCAAGTTTCACAAAAGAAAATCAAAATCACTCTGAACCACACTAAGTTTCTCCATCTATAAAATAGGAATAAATAATAAGTACAAACTTTGGTCAATTTACGTACATTTTAGCCAGCCACCTTTTTCAGTAGGAAGTACATCTAAGCAAGTGAATCTTGCCAGGCTTCTTTCGCTTCTGTCACCTATAAAACGGAGCACCAAATACCTGGCTAGTTATGTCTACAGAGTTGCTGTAAGGAGACATGAAAGTGTTTTGCAAACTGTATAGGGATTTACAGATTTAAAAGGTCATTCTTATGATTACTTGCTCCATAAAAGTTTTCTTACTCTGTGCCAGGCACATAGCAAGCACTTTTAAGATCATTGCATTTATTTCTCCAAACACCCCTATAATGTGGGTACTACTATTATCATGATTTCATATAAAACAATGTCTGACACAATGCCAGGCATGTATTAGTTAAGGAGAAAATTGGAGCTTGAGGAGGTTAAATGACTAGTCCAAGTACACATGACTAGTTAGAGATGGAAGCAGAAATCATACCAGAGCTGTCTGACCCAGCCCCACTCATGTCTAAGTCAAATTGTCATTCCCTATGCAGAGCTTGGAGCCCTGGTGGCACAGTGGTTAAGAACTCAGCTGCTAACCAAAAAGTCAGCAGTTGGAATCCACCAGCCACTCCTTGGAAACCCTATGGGGCAGTTCTACTCTGTTCTATAAGGTTGCTATGAGTCAGAATTTACTCAAGGGCAACAGGTTTGGTTTTTCAACGGGTTTATGCAGAGCTAATTACACGTAAAGTTGCTTTGACCACCAACACAGGGTCAAATTTCAAGGTCACTCAAAATTGCAGCTGAAGTTGTATTGGTCCTTTCCCTGTCTCATTGACATCTTTCAGGAGTGTTGTCTTTGCCGTTAGCTTCTGCCCTCAAATGTGCCCCCGACTCATGGCAACTCCAGGCACAATAGAACAAAATGCTGCCTAGTCCTGCATCATCCCCATGATCGGCTGTGGGTTGGACCCATCTTCTGGAGTACTGTGCCCTTATATTCTTTCCCCTACCAAAGCGCGCTGTCTGAGAGAACAGCCCCCTAAGGATGAATGTTCTTCCCAAGCCAGAGGTATCTGCATTTTAACAGTAGATGAACCTTGAAGTCATGAATAAGAAATCTTAGACCATCAAGCATCAGTAAATAAGTAAAAGAAGTACTGGGAAAGAGATGGGCAGAGAAGGAGACAGGAAAGTCTTTGTTATGTCTCTGAAATAACACCAAATATGTGTCATCTTGAAGTATCTACTCACGTAAACAATCTTGGGATTACTTCGACTTTTCCAGGTCTTACCCAGTTCTCCACAACCACATTGCATTGTTCTGCGTACTCTACTCTTCAGTGGTTGATCAATAATGCTGAGTATAGGAAGAGAATCTCTTCCCAATATATGTAATGCCCCTATATTTAGATTTCAATACTATATATTTTTTAAATAGTCATCTAATGTTACTGATACACATTGAACTATTGATTGTCTCAAGGCTGCAAAATAATTGATGATCTGCATCACTATTTTTTTTTAAATCAGGAATCAAAGTTAAGCTGACAACTGTAATTTTTAGGAGTCTTATTGTGTCTTATAAAAGATTGGGGTTTTGTTGTTGTTTGTTTGTTTTCATTTCCTTCCAAATTTGGGGCATTATTTTTCAAGAAGTTGCAGAAGTGTCACATCCTTGGGTTCCAAAACAAAGCAAGTGACCATAATCTTTGATCAGGAAGAACCCACTTTTAGAAAACCTTCTACTCTGTTATATAGGGTTGCTATGAATCAGAATAGACTCAACACCACAGAACAACAATATCTAATGCAACATAGTAAAATGTCAGCTAGTCAGACTCCACCAATTAAATCTGCCTCCAGCAACCTCTTGGAAGAATAGTCAAATACTATATTTGCCAGTATGTAAACAAGGCCACTGCAAGCTTTGGTGACCACTGCAAACCTATATGGTAACTAGCTTATATATGCAAGGCCACTGCTAGCATGTATGGCAATTAGAGCAAGATGCCCCTGGAGGTGGAAAAGAGACCCATGGACACACTGGCTTGACTTGCAGACTGTATTCGTGCAAGTCAGAAGACATGCCTTCCTCCTTCCCTAGGAGTGGGAGTTGGGGAGAAGCCAATGCCAGGAGCACAGCATTGTGTTCAGAACTTGGACTGGATTTCAATCTCCACTTACTCGTTTAGCCTCGTGGCCTGTGTTCAGTGCACAAACTTCACAACCGTATGCCCTGGCCTTTGTATAAGATATACGATGTATACAAAGAGCAGGAGTATATGATGGATTCCAATTATTCATGGTCAATTGTTGGAAAAGATATTTAAGAGCTTTGTGTCATGCATGAATTCAAATTAATTTTAGAATAATTTTGAGGGGGAAATATATTAATGTTTGTCACCTCTGGCTATTTTCAGCTTCTCTTATTTTTTTCAGTTAGTAGAAGATCAAAATATTATAGCTCTGCAACACTGTTACTATGTTCTTTCTTGAAATCCATAACATTAAGCTTGAACTTAATATCATTGTGATGCCTCCATTGCTTTTCAGTCATGGATGACAAAAAATAATAAATTTAATTGTAAAATATGAGAGGGAAAAATCCACACTCTACCTCTGACCAGCTAGGTAACTTGATATTTTAATAAGAAAGTTACTCAGAAGATGTGAAGCTCATACATTTGCAGTGATATTTTGCTTTGCTCTACTCCACTCCCTAGGAGATAATATCATCTATTATTTTCTGCCTTTGGTGCTAGGACTTTTATTTGTAATATAGGCACACTGGATATAGAGTATTTTTTCCTAGCAAATAGAATTCTTTTGAAGCTGACATCAGAGACCTCATCTATTAAATGTTATATTCAAAAAACGATAACGTGAGGTTAGGGCATTCATTCATTCCCCTGTCCTTTCTCCATGAAAAGCTGCAGCCCATGACAATGATTATAATTTACATTCACAGTGATCTCTGGGAGTCTTGTAAGACCCTGAGTCCATAAAACAGAGATGCAGTTGCTTTGGGAATTCGGTGCTTACTCTGGTGAATCACAGACTGTAATCATTAGAAGAGACCTTAGAGATCATGCAGTGAGAGCTTCCCAAGCTTTGCTGGTGACAGACAGCAGATTGCCTGGTCCAAGTGTTTCAGTGGGTCTAAGATGGGACCTAGGGATGGATTTCTTTAACTAGAGCACTTGGTGATTCTTTTATGCAAAATCTAGGAAGCTTTAATGTACTGAAGCCCTTTGTTTTACAGGGGGAGGGGAAAGTCTTGAGAGGTAAGACAACTTTCCTAAGGCCAAGCAGCTGCTCCATGACAGAGTTGGGTCTGGAACAGAAATAGCCTGGCTGGCGTCAAGTCTTCATATTTGAAAGCATTCTCAACCATTGCATTTTAACCTCATAGCGACCCTACAGGACACAGCAGAACTGCCCTATAGAGTTTCCAAGGCTGTCATCTTTCCAGAAGCAGACTGCCACATCTTTCTCCCGTGGAGCAGCTGGTGGGTTTGAAGCACTGAATTTTTAAGTCGAGTGCTTAACCACTGCACCACCAAGGCTCCTTTTGTGTGGGTTAGAGGTTGTTAAAAAAGCAAATATTGCTCTCAGAATATTCATCAGAAATTACAGTTACATGAAACACCAGATGTGTTCTGGTTAATCAAACAGTCACGATACCTTTATCCTTTATTTGCTGAATGTATTCCTCTCCCTCTTCTCTGATGGCCGCCCAAACCTGCTTGCATATGGTTCACTGGGCTCCCCTGGGTAACTTTGGGCCCATCCTGACCTCTGTCTTCCTCATGCCTCTTGGACAATGCTTTTTATCTCCTTAAAATTTCTATCAAACCAGACATGTGCCCCTCATGATGCATAATTCCTTCCCATTTCATTCACTTTATCATCATTTCATTTTGCTACTCTATTTTTCTAGTCCTAATTTTAGTGTACACTTGCTTATATGAATATTAAAGGTTTTTTTACCTGTGAAACAGTTATCATATATTAGAAAGACCACCAAGATAGATAGATATTAGACTACTAATTTCTGGTCCCAGCTCTGCCATTAATAAGCTCTGTGACCTTGAGAAAGTTACTTTACTATTTCTGGGTTTCTGTTGTTTGATGAAGGGGTTAAACTGATATTCTGTGTCCTTTCTTTCTATATGTCTGCCCCATCTCTTTAAGAATGGAACCATCTTTTCAAATTTAGTTTCCTCTTCTCACTGGTCCCTTTCCATAAAACTACATGGAATGCTCGCTCAATGAACGCTGACACTTCCTCGGTCTAGTTTGACCCATGCATCTGCATGATCACAGATTGTGCATGAACCACACTTCTGATCCCAGCTGACCTTTGGGGTTCTTTTTGTGATTTTTTTTCCCATAGAGACTAGATTTTTTAAAATAGTACAAAGTGTGTGCCTTTCCAATGTTATGATTCCTTCCCATGGAACGGCAAGTCCTGTTCTGTGGTCCTTCACATTTGTTATTAAAATAAAGCATTGTTTCATGCATCCCTTTTATCTTGCAGGTTCTTTTTAAGTATAGCACTCCTGGTTTTTGCATTTATTGAGTCATACTATTTTTCATATAGCTGATGACTTGGTCTGGTCACCTCTTTGCTTCCTATTTTCACTTGCAGTGAGGTCTCTATTTAGCTCTGGGCTATTTGGTTTTCTGCTTTTGAGTTTTTTAAAAAGACACTTGGTCTTGTGACCACAATCATAGTTACGTTTGTTTGTTTTGTTTTGTTCTGTTTCAGAAAAGTAGTTCTTAAACCATGACACGCTATCACATATAAAATCATTCTATTCACTCAGTTGATTCACATTTCAAATGTATTAACTTCAGATAAGCATAAATAAAAGAGGACATAAGAAGTATGGAATGATAGTAACTGTGTATTCGGTGAACAAAACACTCGAGTTCAAAGTAATACACAAGACCGTAAACCAAAAATAGCTGGAGATTTCAGGACCTTGGACAGTTAAAAAATACTCGATGCTGTAATCTCTGGTTTGTCACCATGTAAGTAATTATGCTACATTTTTAAATCTACAGTACTATACCAGACATGGTGTCTTCAAAATATTCTGTATTTTTTCAGATGAAGCAAAATAAAATAACCTATTCAAGAGTAATGCAGAGAACAGGTGCCAGTATCAGGTACCATTTCCTTACACTTTTTCTCTGACCTTCTTGCTGAAACAAATATAACAGGAAACATTATTATTGAATATTCTGATGCATCAAGTTACTTGAACTCCAAGCTGAAACCTGAAGATGATCATAACCCCAAACAGTAACATGCAAGTGCAAATTGTTGGGCCACATTATGAAACTTAAATCCTACATCTCATATTTGTTCTCCCCACGTTTTCAGAAAATGCAATCAACCAGCTTTTAAAGTGATCATGCAGAATTTCGTAGGGAATGGTGGGGAGGGTCACTGCAGTGTGGCACTGAGTGGCTGACAAAACACTTCCTTAGGTAGTAAGTCGATTCTGACTCATAGCGACCCTATAGGACAGGGTGAGTAGAACTGGCCCATAGAGTTTCCAAGGAGCACCTGGTGGATTCAAATGCCAACCCTTTGGTTAGCAGCCATAGCACTTAACCACTACACCCCCAGGGTTTCTGTGCGGGGTAAAGGACCTAGTTTTACCCTAAGTAAGATGCCCTTTGTCTTTGGCTCTGGAGAAATAATCTTTGGAGTAATTGGGGTGCTTTGGTCTGGGACTTCCAGAACACACCTGAGAATCTGCACCGGTGGATGGGAGCTGGCAAGACCAGAAATGACTCACCTGGGAGGCCAATATCCACCAGCCTCAGGAAGCATGATTTAGGCTACCACGTAGGACTGGTTGATAAAAGCCCTGAACATGGAGGCTTGGAGAGCTTCCTGGTTGGCAAGAACATCTGCTCTCAGGAAGGTAGTGGGACATGGGATTTTCACTCCCAGACCTTATCCTATGCATCTCTTCATTTGTATCCTTTTTGGCTATAATAAATCTCTAGCTGTAAGTGTAGTATATTCTCTGTGAGTTCTGTGAGTCGTTACAGCAAATTATCAAACCCAAAAGGGTAGTAGGAGCCAGCAGTTCAGAAACAAATGGTGACATGTGGACTCCCAAGCTTTTGGCTGGCATCATAAAGGAGTAGAAGGAAACCAGCCCCAAATTTGTGGCCCACAGGCCAGAGGACTGAGGTGTCATGTGGACTTCCCACACTTGTGGCTGGTTTCTGCCTATTAGGACAACTGAAGTACGATGTCCTTTAAACTTGTGAGCTCTGACGTAGCTCTGGATGGCTAGTGTCAGAGAGAGTGCCATGGAAGCATCTGGTGACGAGGGTGGAGAAGTGGGAAGGTGGGAACTGGAGCCATTGCCACATTTTGGAAATTGGATTCACGCTGATCCTTATGCTTTCTTTTTAAAGTGTATGCAAACACTTTTAATTACACAATTATGAAGAACTACAGGTGAGCAGTATCAAAAGAAAAAAGTTGAACCTCACTATCATCCAAGAAATGCAAATTGAAACAATAATGGGACGCTACTTTTCATCTCTCTGATTGGCAGAAATTAAAAGGGAGAAAATGAGCATTTTCACGCACTGCTGGTGGGAATGCAAATTGTTACAAGTTCTTGGGAGGACAATTTAGAAATATGGATCAGAAGCCTAAAAAATGATGAAGCTGTACCTGCAATAACATGAAAACGTACTCTCAATTCATTTTTAAGTGAAAAAAGCAGGTTACCAAGTTACACAATCATATATTTACGATATTTAAACATATATCTGGAAGAACATACCAGACATGGTGCCTTTGAAATATTCTGCTAGTATTTTTTTCAGATGAAGCAAAATAAAATAACCTGCTCAAGAGTAATACAGAGAACAGGTGCAGGTATCAGAAACCATTTCCTCAACACCATTATTTCAGGGGGTGAGTATTAACATTTTGTTTACATGTTTTGCAATGTATTCAAAATGAATTACTGCTTCTGTTTTAAAAGCAATTCGTCCAAACTCAGTGACATGTATTTTGACTGAGGAGAAGGATAAATCTCATCATCATTGGGGTTATCAACAATGGGCTGGCTCACTTCACGATGCAGTGAATAAAGACTGCAAGAAAACGTAGCAAAGAAACAATAATGGGATTCCTTCATAAGATAGAAGCTTGAACCAGAGAATTTCTAAGGTCTCTTCAAGTAGTAAAACTACATATAGTGCCAGTACACAAATATACAGTGGAGTCACAACTTACACAGAGTTAGGTTTAAAAGTCAGCGTGTGAGGTTAAAATGGCGAATTGTCAAAATTTCCCTTGAAGAGCCTCTAAGAAGGTCCCCTTGTGGGGATACAATACAATGTTGTATCTTAATAAACCCAACCCAACCAGCTTTTTCTCCACTGATGAAATGATTTGCTGTTTCTGCAGTTGGGCACCAAAGTAGACAGCTAATGTTTAATCTCCATGTTGAACAAAAGCCCTAGAATCACAGTTAATATGGTAAGATGATCAAACCATGACAGGACCACAGGAACTGAGACCAATTAATAGGACAATTGTTGATTTGCATCTCCAGTCTCTCCATCTCACACTCATCCATGCGTGAGCAAGTCAACGGAAATGATCTCAATATTTAAACTGCTCTCTCTCTCTCTCGCTCTTACTCTCTCACTCTCTCTCTCCGCCTCTCTCCATCTACCAGGCACATATAGCTGAATCTGTGCTAGTTAAATGCATGTTTGTTGTGATTCTATTGGATTATTATAAATAAAACTGTGACTGCTGTTACAACTTGAAAGCCATTGGCACTTGAGAAGACTCTGCCCTGATGTCCTCTCCGGTGATTCCTGACAGCATGAGAGAGCTGTCCTCTATGCTCCCACAATACCCTGTGCATTACTCCATTAGAGCACCTTCCACACTATGTGGTCTATCTTATCGACTTACAGGGAACTGCTGCTGTTGTTGTTGTGTGCCCTCAAGCTGATTCTGACTCATAGTTACCTTGTAGAACAGAGTAGAACTGATCCATAGGGTTTCCAAGGCTGTAATCTTTATGGAATCGGGTTGCCACATCTTTCTCCTCTGGAGCGGATGGTGGGTTTGAAGCTTCGACCTTACAGTTAGCAGTTGAGCACTTAACCACTGTACCACCACGGCTCCTTTATAGGGAATTCCTGGTGCCTAAATTTTAAAACAGTATTTTCCTTTCAGAGAGAAGGCTTTGCTCAAAACCATATCATTACCTTGCTCTACATATCACATGTAATGCTGAAAACCACATCTGAGACAAATGCTTGCATCAACCAAAGCTACTGAGATTTCAAGTGTCAGAAAACCCAGCTCAAACCATCTTATGTAGATAAGGGATTCACTGCATCACATTACTGAAAAGTCCAGGCATCAGTGACTCCAGTCATGGCTTGACCCAAAGGGCTCAAAATGTTACTCCAATCCCATTTTTCTGTCCATCTCTCAGCTTCACTTCTTCTGGGCTGGCAGTATTTTCAACAAGATTTCCTCACAAAGTTGCAAGGTGGCCACAGTACTCCCACACCACATCTTCCTAAGGTCAAGTCCAGTCAGCTTCCTCTCCCTGTGCAGTTCCAGCACAAGCAGGGCTACATATCATTGGTTCTGCCTGGGCCACATGGCCATCTCTGAACCAGTTACTGTGCCCCTAGGAATTTGATGCTCGGATTGGCCAAGTCTGAATGAGTAACATATGCTCTCTACTGGAGCTGGTGGTGGATAACTGTATGTCAAAGGTATCAAAGGTAGTTTTTCACCAAACAAATGCTGGGTGCTGTTATCAAAAGGACGATACTAAACAACCAAAAAACACAAATGTCCTCCCCAGTATATGTTGTTAGGTGTCAAGTCATAGTGACCTTATATACAACAGAATGAAATACTGCCTGGTTCTGTACCATCCTCACAATCATTGTTATACTTGAGCCCATTCTTGCAGCCACTGTATCAATCCCTCTTGTTGAGGGTCTTCCTCTTTTTCGCTGACCCTCCACTTTACCAAGCATGATGTCCTTCTCCAGGGACTGATTCCTCCTAATAACATGTCCAAAGTATGTTAGATGAAGTGTCACTATCCTTGCTTCTAAGGAGCATTCTGGTTATACTTCTTCCAAGACAGATTTGTTTGTTCTTTTGGCAATCCTTGGTATAGTCAATATTCTTTGCCAACACAATTCAAAGGCATCGATTCTTCTTCGGTCTTCCTTATTCATTGTCCAGCTTCACATGCATATGAGGCAATAGAAAACACCATGGTTTGGGTCAGGCGCATCTTAGTCTTCAAGGTGACTTCTTTGCTTTTCAACACTTTTTGCAGCTGATTTGCCCAATGCAATGGGTCTTTTGATTTCTTGACTGCTGATTCCACAGGTGTTGATTGTGGATCTAAGTAAAATGAAATCCTTGACAATGTCAATCTTTTCTCTGTTTATCACGATGTTGCTTATTGGTCTATTTGTGAGGATTTTTGTTTTCTTTATGTTGAGGCATAATCCATACTGAAGGCTGTGATCTTTAATCTTCATCAGTAAGTGCTTCAAGTCCTCTTCACTTTCAGCAAGCAGGGTTGTGTCATCTGCATAACACAGGTCGTTAATGAGTCTTCCTTCAATCTTAATGCCCCGTTCTTCTTCATTGAGTCCAGCTTCTCAGATTATTTGCTCAGCATACATATTGAGCAAGTATGGTGAAAGGATACAACCTGATGCACACCTTTCTTGACTTTAAACCATGCAGTATTCCCTTGTTCTGCTCCAACGACTGCCTCTTGATCCATGTACAGGTACCTCTGAGCACAATTAAGTGTTCTGGAATTCTCATTCTTTGTAATGTTATCCATAATTTGTTATGATCCACATAGTCGAATGCTTTTTGCACAGTCAATAAAACACAGGTAAACATCTTTCTGGTATTCTCCACTTTCAGCCAGGATCCATCTGACATCAGCCATGATATCCTGGTTCCACATCCTCTTCTGAATCCAGCTTGAATTTCCAGTAGTTCCCTGCTGGTATACTGCTGCAGCCGCTTTTGAATGATCTTCAGCAAAATTTTACTTGTATGATATTATTTGATAATTTCCACATTCAGTTAGATCACCTTTCTTGGGAATAGGCATAAATGTGGATCTCTTCCAGTCAGTTGGCCAGGTAGCTCTCTTCCAAATTTCTTGACATAGACGAGTGAGCACTTCCAGTGCTGCATCCGTTTGCTGAAACATCTCAGTTGGTATTCTGTGAATTCCTGCAGCCATGTTTTTCACCAATGCCTTCAATGCAGCTTGCACTTCTTCCCTCAGTACCATTGGTTCTTGATCATATGCTACCTTCTGAAATGGTTGAACATTAACCAATTCTTTTTAGTATCGTGATTGTGTGTGTTCCTTCCATCTTCTTTTGATGCTTCCTACATCATTTAATACTTTTCTCATAGAATCCTTCACTATTGCAACTCAAAGCCTGAATTTTTTCTTCAGTTCTTTTGGTTTGAGAAATGCCAAGCGTGTTCTTCCCTTTTGGTTTTCTATCTCCCGCTCTTTGGACTTCATTATAATACTTTACTCGGTCTTCTCGAGCCACCATTTGAAATCTTCTGCTCAGCTCTTTTACTTCATCATTTTTTCCTTTCACTTTAGGTACTCAACATTCAAGAACAAGTTTCAGAGTCTCTTCTGACATCTGTCTTGGTCTTTTCTTACTTTCCTGTTTTTTTAATGACCTCTTGCTTTCTTCATGTATTATGTCGTTGATGTCATTCCACAACTCATCTGTTCTTCAGTTATTAGTGTTCAATGCATCAAATCTATGCTTGAGATGGTCTCTAAATTCAGGTGGGATATACTCGAGGTCATACTTTGCCTCTCATGAACTTGTTCTAATTTTCTTCAGTTTCAGCATGAACTTGCATATGAGCAATTGATGGTCTGTTCCACAGTCGGCCCCTGGCCTTGTTCTGATCATGATATTGAGCTTTTCCATCATCTCTTTCCACAGATACAGTCGATTTGATTCCTGTGTATTCCATCTGGCAACATCCATGTGTACAGTCACCATTTATGTTGGTGAAAAAAGGTATTTGCAATGAAGAAGTTGTTGGTCTTGCAAAATTCTATCATGCAATCTCTGGCATCATTTCTATCACCAAAGCCATATTTTCCAACTACTGATCCTTCTTATTTGTTTCCAATTTCCCCCACGCATCTGTCAGTTTGTTGTACTGTGGGGATTTATGTGTTGCTGGAAGCTATGCCGCCAGTATTCAAATACGAGCAGGGTCACCCATGGCGGACAGGTTTCAGTTGAGCTTCCAGACTAAGATAGAATAGGAAGAAGGACCTGGTGGTCTACGAGGAAGAAACACTATTAGTAAGATGCAAAACTGAAACCTAATCCCAGGATTTTAATCTTTTTATGAACTTCAATATAGATACTTATCAAAATGAGAGACATAGTGATCTATTCTAACAAGTTCAAATCAAGATCATTATCCTCTCATGTTTGTTTATTTGTATGTTTTTGTTTTTTGTTTTTTGTTTTTTTTGTCCTTTGTCTTAGGCTGGGCTCCCTAGAGAAGCAAAATCAGTGAAGCATATATATACATAGAGAGGAAGAGATTTAGATCAAGGAAATGGCTCACATAGTTGTAGAGGCTGGAAAGTCCCAAGCCCATCGGTCAGGCTGGAAGCTTCTCCTGGCTCAGAGAGCTGCAGTGACTGGCAAACCCAAAATCAGCAGGTCAGACAGCTGGCTCACAGATTGAGAAGGCCGATATCTTAGTCATCTAGTGCTGCTCTAACAGAAATACCACAAGTGGATGGCTTTAACAAAGACAAATTTATTCTCTCACAGTCCAGTAGGCTACAAGTCCAAATTCAGGGCATCAGTTCCAAGGGAAGGCTTTCTCTGTTAGCTCTGGAGAAAGGTCCATGTCATCAATCTTCCCTTGGTCTGGAAGCATCTCAGCAAAGGAACCTCAGGTCCAAAGGACGCACTCTGCTCCCAGCACTGCTTTCTTGGTGGTATGAGGTCCCCATTCTCTGCTTGCTTCCCTTTCCTTTTATCTCTTGTAAGGTAAAAGGTGGTGCAGGCCACACCCTAGGGAAACTCCCTTTACATTGGGTAAGGGATGTGACCTGGGTAAGGGTGGTGTTACAATCCCAACCTAATCCTCTTGAACATAAAATTACAATCACAAAATGGAGGCCTACCACACAATTCTGGGAATCATGGCCCAGCCAAATTGATACACACATTTTTTGGGGGACATAATTCAAACCTGATAGCCGATGAATCCCAAAACTGGCAGGTAAGATGGCAGGCCAATGGCTCACAGGCTGTGGAGGCTGACAAATCCCCAAGATTGCAAGGTAAGACACTAACTCAAGTACCAAGAACCACACGTCAGGTCAGCTGCAGGATCCAGAATGAGCAAAAGCGGTGAGCTTTGGGAGAAATTCCACATATATTGGATGTAGGCCACACCCCCAAGGAAACCCCCTTTCAGCTGAATGGCTGCTAATAGCAGATCTCACCATGGAATTGATTACATTATATCAAATCTCACTATGGAGGTGATTACATCATTACATAGCTGCCAAACTACATCATAACTGCCGAACTAATGAGAATCAAGGCCCAGCCATGTTGACACACAGCCTTAACCAGCATAGCCTCATCTTTATATTCAATTTTAAGAAATGAATCAAACAATATGAAGAGCTAAAAAGTAAAAACGGATAATGAATTTAAATTGTTATTAAATAATGTTGATTCATTTTATGGTAGCTGATTGCATACAGTACATTCAATTCTTGAATAAAATTACTTTTTCTACCTAAGAGTTATCAAAAGCATTTCAGGCCAGAGGAAAATGTGGAACAGAACCTCAAATTCCTAAAATCAAAAAAACAAACAGACTTACTGGACCAGTTGAAACCGAAGGGCTCCCCAAGACTATTGCCCTGAGACACTCTTTAAACTTTGAACCAAAACTAGCCCCTGAGGTCACCTTTTAGCTAAATAACAGACTGGCTCACAAAATAAAGAATATCACCCGTGAGTACCGTGCTTCTTTAAAAAATCATCTATATAAGACCAAACAGTCAACAATTACTTTAAAGCAAAGATGAGAATATAAGGGGGCAGAGGAACTAGATTAATGAAAATGGAATCATCAGAACAGAAATAGTGAGGATGTTCGCACATTATGAAGAATGTAACCAATGTCACTGAACAATTTGTGTAGAAATTGTTGAATGGGAACATAAACTGCTGTGTAAAACTTCACTGAAAACATGTATCAGTGTCCCTTGATGTCAAATATCAAGAAAATCAAGGCAAGAGTTTTTCTAACCCATAAAATATTATTTTAAAAAAACCTTTCAGACCTCAGTGTACAGTGGTATGAGGTGCATAGTAAACAGAATATCTGAAAACATAAAAAATACCTAGTATAAACCTGAACATTTAAAACCACATTCTACATAAGAAAATGAAGAAATTATCCACTATATACAAAGAACTCCAACAAATCAATAAGAAAAAACATCCAACAGAAAATTGGACAAAAACCCTGATCAGACACTTCCCAAAAATGCTATCCAAATGACTGATACACATGCGAAATGGTGCCAACTTCATTAGCCATCAAGGAAATGCAAATTAAACCATGTGATACCACTAGACAGCCACCAGAAAATATCAGTGTTGGCAAGTATATACAGCAACCAGGATTCTCATCCATTACTAATGAGATGCAAATTGGTACTACCATTTGGAAAACTATTCGGCTGTACCTATTAAAGTAAAACATACAAGTAAAATTTTGCCAAAGATCATTCAAAAGCAGTTGCAGCAGTATATTGACAGGTAACTGCCAGAAATTCAAACCAGATTCGGATGGATACTGGCTGAAAGCAGAGAATACCAGAAGGATGTTTACCTGTGTTTTATTGACTATGCAAAGGCATTCAACTGTGTGGATCACAAGAAATTATGGCTAACACTGCAAAGAATGGGAATTCCATAACACTTAATTGTGCTCATGAGGAACCTGTACATACACCAAGAGGCAGTAGTTTGAACAGAACAAGGGGATACTGCATGGTTTAAAGTCAGGAAAGGCGTGTGTCAGGGTTGTAATCTTTCACCATACTTATTCAATCTGTATGCTGAGCAAATAATGTGAGAAGCTGGACTATATGAAGAAGAATTGAGCATCAGGATTGGAGGAAGACACATTAACAACCTGTGTTATGCAGATGACACAACCCTTGCTTGCTGAAAGTGAAGAAGACTTGAAGCACTTATTGATGAAGATCAAAGACCACAGCCTTCAGTATGGATTACAATTCAACATAAAGAAAACAAAAATCCTTACAACTGGACCAATAAGCAACATCATGATACATGGAGAAAAAACTGAAGTTGTCAAGGATTTCATTTTACTTGGATCCACAATCAACACCCACGGAAGCAGCAGTCCAGAAATCAAATGACATATTGCATTGGGTAAATCTGCTACAAAAGACCTCTTCGGAGTGTTAAAAAGCAAAGATGACACTTGAAGGACTAAGGCATGCCTGGCCCAAGCCATGGTCTTTTCTATCACCTCATATGCATGTGAAAGCTGGACAATGAATAAGGAAGACCGAAGAAGAATTGACACCTTTGACTTATTATGGTGTTGGCGAAGAATATTGACTATACCGTGGACTGCCAGAAGAACCAACAAATTTGTCTTGGAAGAAATACAACCAGAATGCTCCTTAGAAGCAAGGATAGCGACGCTTCATCTCACATACTTTGGACATGTTATCAGGAGGGATCAGTCCCTAGAGAAGGACATCATGCTTGGTAAATTAGAGGGTCAGTGAAAAAGAGGAAGACCCTCAGTGAGATGGACTGACACAGTGGCTTCAACAATGGGCTCAAGCATAGCAATGATTGTAAGGATGGTGCAGGACCGGGCAGTGTTTCATTCTATTGCACATAGGGTCGCTATGAGTCAGAACCAACTTGACAGCACCTAACAATAACAACAACATTAAAGTAGGTACGTGCTTATCCTACGACACAGCAATTTCACTCCTCAATATATACTCAACTGTGTACTTGTTCACCAAAGATATGATCGAGAGTGTTTATTAGAAGCACAATTTGTAGCAGTCACAAACTGAAAACCACCAAAATGCCTACCCAGAATAAAATAGATCAATAAATTGTGGTAGAGTCACACAATTTAATACTCTGCAGCAGAATGAACAAACAACATGGATGAGTCCCACAAAGTTGAATTAAAGAAGCCATACACAAAGGAATATACATTATCTGATTCCATTTAGATAAAAGATGAAAACAGGTAAAACTAATCTATGCTACTAGCAGGCAAGATACCAGTTAACCTTGGGAGAAGGGTAGTGACTGGAAGGGGAAGGGAGAGCTGACGGGGTCCTGGTAATATTCTGTTTCTTGATATGGGTGCTGGTTACACAAATGTGTTCAGTTTGTGAAAATTCAGCTAACTGGTACTTATGTGCACTTCTCTGTATGGATACTACATTTTAAATGTTAAAAATAAAAAAGGAAGAAACAGTTAAGTCTCCAGCCTGACATTTTCTCCCATTTCCAATTCCCTTGCTGTTTTACAAAGTTGCCTTTAGTGTTAAAATACTTGCTCTGTTTTAACAAGTGGTGGGTGTTTGATGTGATTTCTCTATAAATAGTTTGCATAGTGGTTTAGGAAGCACAATATAAATGTTAGCTCTGAGCATCTGTGGGTGTACACATATTTTTTCTCATAGAGATTACACTATTAGGTCATAGAACTTCTACTTAGCTTTATTTCATAAGGGTAGCATAGCACCCAGAAGTACTTACAATTTCCAGCTTCAGATTATACCTCAATTGATTCTTTGAAGATCATAGTTATTAGAACTATTAAATTAAGGCAAGAATCAGATAAAGCCTCCATTGCTGTCCTGAAATCTCTTTTGAAATAATGAAGAAAGTCTGAGAAGATTTTCTATCATTTTTCATACTACTGTCTTGCTATTTCCCATGTCTAGTAGATTTACAGTAACTCAAGTTCAGGTTTTAATAAAAATCTCCATTTTACGGCCCAGACTCCCATTTCCTCCACATAAGTCCACAAATATTTTATCCAACCCGAGCTCTTCTCAGTGCCGCAACTTCCTCTGTAAATAAAAGGAAAAGAAATTTTCAGAAATACAGATAGAGGCTGGATTAGCACTGAGAATCAACAAGTTATCCCTATAAGCAGTTTTCTATTATTCAGAATAATGGCATTCGTGGCTCATGCAAAGCATAAAAAAATCTCAAGAGAATGTAAAACTTAAATAAATTATGAAACGAGTTAATGGATGGACATTTGTAAAAACAGACAAAGTAGTAAAGGGTAAGCACCAAGCCGGAGGTTGTTTTATTTAAAGACCCAATAACAAATAGGGGTGGAGAGAGGGCTCGTGTCAAGAAAATTGTCTTAGGCTGCGTTCTCTAGAGATGCAAAACCAGCAAAGTGTACAAATATATATATAGAGAGAGATTTATATAAAGGAAATGGCTCACGAGGTTGTCGAGGCTGGAACGTCCCAAATCCGTGGGTCAGGCTGGAGGCTATTCCTGATTCATGTAGCCACAGGGGCTGATGAACCCAAGATCAGCAGGTCAGAAAGCAGGGCTCTTGCTCACAGGCTGTGAGGACTGAGGAATCCCAAGATCAGCAGGCAAGACCACAGATAAGCTGCTAGCTGAAATCCCAAAAACCAGAGGTCAGACGAACAGGAGCCAGCTGCAGAATCTAGAGCGAGCAAAAGCCCAGACTCTTGCCAGAAAGTCCACTTATGTATTTGATGCAGGCCACACCCCCAAGGAAACTTCCTTTCAACTGACTGGCTACTCACAGCAGATCTCATCATGGAGGTGACTGGATTATATCAAACCTCATCATGGAAGTGACCACATCATCATACAACTGCCAAACTACATCAAAACTGTCAAACCACTGAGAATCATGGCCCAGCCAAGTTGACACATAACCTTAATGATCACAAAAATCAAGGCAAGAATTTTTCTAGCCGATGATGTTGAGAATAATGCATCTTTTGGAAGTTGCTATACTTTATTTTTGTTGATGCAATATGGAGTCTCTCTACCTCTAAAAATTTCTTACGGCATTATTTTTGTAATTTCTCAGAACCATAAACTGACTTTTAAACTTGAATAAGACATTAAAGCTTGTCTAAACCAATGGTCCTCAAATTGTGCTCTCAAGTGCCCTGGGGGCTCCTACTAGGTGTTTCAGGGGCAGGCAGGGATTGGATGGGGAAGGGTCATGTGGGGACCAACCCAGGCCAACTTTGACAGGGGGGTCCCCAGCTTTCCTGTTTTCATAACGAACTTCCACCTGAGGTTTCATTTGAAGGAAGCATTCAACTATTTAAAAATTTAAAATACTAAGATTTTGAAAGTTTACAACTCATCTGGTCCAAGTCTCCTCAAAACTGAAGAGTTTACAGTCAAGGAAATGAGGCCTAAACAGGTTAAATGATTTGCCCCAAATCCCAGATGGAGCCAGGCACAGGACTGGACCTTTGTTTTCTGACTCCATTTAAATGGGCTTTCCAAAGCACCTACAAACAGCCGATACAGTTTCTCAAAAGAGGGGTGGGAAATCTTGAGTCTGAAAATATCATGTGTTTATTTCTCCAGCCTTTATAGATTCCTTTACTTTCAGTGTTAAAGCCCCTGGTACAGAGACTGCCTGCATTTTAATAATAGGGATAATAAAAACATGAAATAATAGGGATAATAGAATCAAAGATAAACTATTAAGGGTCCACCTCCTGTTTGCTCCAAAGTGCTATCTGCAAATGGAAAAAGAAATTAGCTGCTAAATATGTTAAACTGGTTCCAATCTGAAATCTTTCAACCTAGTAAGGCTGCCATGGGAACTGACAAGCTAATTTTAAAGCTTAAAACAAGCCTTTTCAATATACACCTGAGGTATATTTTTTTTCAAGCAGGAGATTGGTTCCAATAATGCCTGTATAATTAGACACCAGCTTTCTTTCTGCTGTGCCTAGCTTTATTTTTAACAGAGAATCTCTTGCATTTAATTCTTTACCGACTTCGGTAGACAAAGGGTTAATTACAGATAGGAACTTCTATTTTTAGCTGTTAACTATAGCCAGGCTCCCATTCAGTCTAAAAATAGCCTTGTCTTTTGCACCATTTTTAACCCTGCAAAGCTGAGATTCACATCTACCCAAATTAAGGATAAGCTTAAATAACCCATCCTTGCTCAAAACCATGGCAACCAATACACAGTACACATCCTGCATCTTGCCCATTAGTCCTTAAAATTCTTTCATCAGAAGACAGGAAATCTGTTTTGTTTGTATGTCATTTCAGGGCAGAGTTACACTCTAGGAGAGTCAATCATCTGCTTTTATTTAGGAAAAAATGGGTCTAAGCTACTGTAAGCTTTACAATTGGGAAGAGCCAGAAGTAATCTTTATTATTTATTTATTTACCTACTGCTCTATTTCAGAAAAAGATATGAGGCAAGGCAGCCAGAAGATCTCCAAGAGGTGCGATGGATAAAATGAGAAAGAGTATTGGGGTGTGTGGGCTTTTGACATTAATGGCTGCACAAAACAACTGATTTGAGAGTCAGGATGAATAATAATAATAAAATTGGATCCTGCACTGTGACACTGTCCAAGTATCACTATTACTGGAAAACAGGAAGAGATCTTTCTTTCTTTTTTTGTATTTTGTTTCCAAATGAAAATAGCTTTATGATTTTTTTTTTCTGATTATAAAACTAATACACGCTCAAGCAGACAATCCACATACTTTGAAGTTAGTTGCCGTCCAGTTGGCTCTGACTCATGGTGACCCCATGTATAAAAGAACAAAGCATTGCGTGGTCCTGGGCCATCTTCATGATTGTTGGTATGCTCAAGTCCATTGTTGCGGCCACTGAGTATTTTGAGTACCTTCCAACCTAGGAGGCTCATCTTCCAGCACTATATTGGACAATATTCTATTGTGATTTATAGGGTTTTTATTGGTTAATTTTCAGAAGTAGATCACCAGGCTTTTTCTCCTAGTCTGTATTAGTCTGAAAGCTCTGCTGAAACCTGCCCCCATGACTGACTCAGCTGGTATTTGAAAGACCAGTGGTATAGCTTCCAGCATCACACAAGCCAACATAGTACATCAAACTGACAGACAGGTGGTGGCCATGCCTTTTAGAAGTGTACAAAAAAGAAAGTAAAAATCAGCCCAAATCATCCAGAAGCAGCTGTTAAAATTGTGCTGACCATCCTCCCAACAACCCTCTATGATGCAGCACATGCATGCCCTAATAACTTTGTACATGAGATGGTATATTGCATGACATTTTGTGACTTCTTTTTCCATTCATTTCATTGAGAAGATCTTTCCATACCAATCAATATACATTGGGCATATATTCTACTGCATAGGTGTACCATAATTTATTTAACTAAACTTCTATTTAGGAATATTTAGAATGTTTCCAGCTTTTTGATATTATGAACAACACTAGAAAGAAGATTCTTTTACATATATGTATCTTTGTGCAACTGGCCAAATATTCCCCCACAATAAAATCCTAGGTATGAAATTGTTAGGTCAAAGGGTATGTATATTCAGATTTTTGATCCACATCAACCAGATTGTCCTATAGAGAAGTTGAGCCAATTTATATACCAACACAATGCATGACAGTAAAGTTTCTCTACACCAGCACTGTTACTAGGTATCTCAGTCTTTTTTTTCTCTTTTCCAATTTATAGACAAGATGTCGTCATGTTTTGATGGTAGCAGCTCTTTTCCCATCATTAAGAAAAGGAGAGATATGATTAAAATCAATGAGATAGTTGAACTAGATGATTTTGAAAACCTCTTCCAGTTTTAACATTTTACGATTCTACAAAATGTCCTTAATTCATTCCTCTGTCAAGCATCTACAGAGAAGGGAAGCTAACCTTGAGCATCTAAAGTATGTGAAACACAATTTTTTGTGATATCTGTTTTTGTTTTATAGCAATATAGGACTCAGAAGGGGTTAAATAAGATCAAGATCAGAGCAGGTTAATCTGCCTGGAAAGCTAAGTGTCTTAGGCTGGGTTCTCCAGAGAAGCAAAACCAGTAAAGTATATATATATTATATATATATAAAGAGATTTGTATCAAGGAAATGGCCCATGAGATTGTAGAAGCTGGAACGTCCCAAGTCCATGGATCAGGATAGAGGCACCTCTCAATTCACATAGCCTCAGGATCTGGTGAACCCAAGATCAGCAGGTCAGAGAGCATGGCTCTTGCTTACAGGCTGTGAAGATCGATGTCTTAGTCATCTAGTGCTGCTGTAACAGGAATACCAGCTCCAGGGGAAGACTTTCTGTTTCTGTTGGCCCTGGGGAAAGGTCCTTGTCATCAATCTTCCCCTGCACAAGGAGCTTCTCAGCACAGGGACCCCGGGTCCAAAGGACGCACTCTCCTGGCTCTTTTTGCTTGGTGTTAGTGAGGTCCCCATGCCTCTCTGTTCACTTACCTCTTTTATATTTCAAAAGAGATTGGCTCAAGACACAATCCAGTTTTGTAGATTGAGTCCTGCCTCATTAACATAACTGCCTTTAATCCCACCTCATTAACATCATAGAGGTAGGCTTTACAACACATAGGAAAATCACATCAGATGACAAAATGGTGGACAATCACATAATACTGGGAATCATGGCCTAGCCATGTTGACACACATTTTGGGGAGACACAATTCAATCCATAACACTCTTGGACATGATAAGTCCTAAATCATGGGCTAGCTCACTGTAAGTTTAGCCTCTGCAGGAGACAGAACAGCCGCTCCCAGGAAGAAAGTGGGCCTCCTATATTTGTTGCAATAGACTTATGCTCTTTCTAATTTGCCATCTTTTTCTTTTTTTTAACAAACAAATTACTCAACAACAAAGGATATGACAAGGATCCCACAGAACTCACACTATAGAGCCGTATAAAAGCAGGAGGTGACAAATGTTAAGTGTTCTGGCTTGATCTGGCTTAATGACATCACTTCCAAGAAACACCTGGGACCAGTACTTGTGGCATTAGAGATATGTCCTGACAGCTGGGGTTTATTGGAACAAGTGCGGCTTTGTTCTCTTTTATCTCCATTTGTTCCGATGCCTCTGTCATTGCTAACTGCTCGCACAGAGGGCAAAGCAGAAGATGACACAACAGAGCAAAGAGATGAGAGATTCTATCCAACTAATGTGGAGGAGGGACTAGTTGTCAGGAGTTCTATTTTTAGTGGTTGCTACTATGATGATTTTGAGAGTGCTAAGTCAGCCTGTCCCTGCAAATGACTTCATGTTTGGGCATCAATATGCATGTGGACAACAAAACCCACAACCTCCTCCTCCTGTGCACATTCTACTTCCCTGCCTCCTTTGAGGTTATAGGCAATGGAATGTGAGAAGTGATGTGGGCCACTTCCAGGTCTGGTCCATAAAAACCTCCCATGGGTTACTCTCCTCATTCTCTCTTCCTCTTAGCTAGATGTCCATGCCTAAGTCACCATGAAAGTTGTGTTTGAAGAATAGTGGTGCCTCCATATGCCAAATCCTTGAATGGTTGTGTGGAGCATAAAAAACACCAATACCAATATTCCTGTCAACTGGAATTAACATAAGGAAATATAAACTTCTATGATATCAGACCCCTGAAATTTGGACCAGGGGTGGAGGTTGTTAGAGCAGTTAGCTTTCCCTAATACAGCATGCAGGAGCCCAGTGGACATGCATACTGTATATACCCACTCTGGCAGACTTTCTGGTTATCTTTTCTTGGACCTATCCCTCTGCTTATAATGACTCTCTAATAACTTACCCTGAGCTGGAGAATAATGGAGAAAAACATATTGGGTTGTTACACACTAGCATGCTGATATGACTCTGGAAAAGAGAAAGTGAAGATGGTAAAGAATGTATATTCTTGAGGTGAGAAATGTTATCCCAATCAACAAATGTTTGCAGGACATGTTCTCTAAACAAGTCATTCTTTTAGGTGCTGGGAATACAAAGGTATAAATCCTCATCCCTACTTTGGAATTAAAACAAAAACAAAAAAGATATAATACTAGCCCTCAACAAGCTTACAAACTATTTGGGAAAACATGACTTGAAAGATAGCTGGCTGATGAAAGAGGATGAGCTTCACAGTCAGACAGAACTGAGTTGAAATACCAGATATGTGACTTATTAAATCTATGGAAAATTAATCACTCTGTGCTTTCTCATCTTTAAACTGGGATGATAACTGATAAATAGGGTTAATTCCATAAACTTTTTATTTTGGAATAATTTTAAACCTACCAAAGAGTTGCAAGAGAGTTCCTATCTACCCTTCACCCACCTTCCCTAATGTTAACAACTTATATATCCATGCTACAATGACCAAAAAGAAGAAATTAACATCAGTACAGTACTAATAGCTAAATGACAGACTTTATTAGGATTTCCCCAGGTTTTCCATTAATCTCCTTTTTCTGCTCCAAGATACAACCTTGCATTTGGTGGTCATGTCTCCTTAGGCTCCTCCTATCTGTGACAGTTGCCTTGTACTTCATGACCTTGCCGCTTTTGAAGAGTACTGGTCACATTTTTTGTGTAATGTCTCTCAATCTGGGTTTGTCTGGTGTTTATTCTTGATTAGACTGAGGTTACAGATTTGAGGAAAGGATATTACAGAGGTGATGCTCCCTTTACATCACATTGCGTCAAGAGTTAGGTGATAACAACATGACTTATTGCTGGTGACATTAATCTTTGTGTTATAGACTGAATCGTGTCCCCCAAAAAGATATGTTGAAGTCCTAACCCCTGGTACTTTTGAAAATGACCTTGTTTGGAAATATGGTCTTTGAAGATGTTATCAGTTGAGTTTGCATGAGGTCATACTGGAGTGGAAAACCCAAACCAAACCCATTGCCATGGAGGCAATTTCAGCTCATAGTGATCCTATAGGACAGAGTAAAACTGCCCCCATAGAGTTTCCAAGGAGCAAGTGGTAGATTTGAACTAAAGACCTTTTAGTTAGTAGCCAAGCTGGTAGGGTGGGTCCTAATTCAATCTGAGTAGTGTCCTTATTAAAAGGAGAGGAGACACAGGATGGCAGACAAACAGAAAGACAAGACAGACAGAGGAAGGACAACCATGTAAGGATGCACCCACAAGTCAAGGAAAGCCTGGAGCTAACAGAAGCTGAGAGAGACAAGAAAGAAACTTCCTCTAGAGACTTCAGAAGGAGCATGGCCTGGCTGACACTTGGATTTAGACTTCTAGCTTCTAGAGATATGAGACAATAAATTTCTGTTCTTATAAGCCACCCCGTTTGTGGTACTTTGTTACAGCAGCACTAGAAAACTAGTATACTTGCTTAAGGTGGTATCTACCAGGTTTTTACACTGCAAAGTTATTTTTTCCCACGAAATACTCTGTCAATAGAAGTGAGTCACTTTTTAAGAACAGGAGAAAAAATTTCACCTCCTGGAGCAAGCAGTATCAAAGAGCTTATGAACACACATTACGACCGTCGTAGTAACTAATAAATATTTTAGGGAAATATTATGAGACTATGAAAATATTCTGTTTCTCCTTAAACCTTCAACCATCTATTTTAGGATTCATTTTTGAATCTTGCCTGTAGCAATATTACTGTGGTGTTCTAATGGCGATTTTTTACTTCCCACATTCTTTCTACCTTCATTCATTAGAATTATTCATTTATACATTTATTCAAACATTTACATCAGTAACGACCCAAGGATACTTATTTTATTCCTTGAATTATAATCCAATCCTATCATTATTTTGTTGTTCAAAATTGTTCCACTTTTAGGCATTCAAGCTCTTTCAGGTTGGTCCTGTGTCCTTTTAACACCCTGTTGTGGACTCAATTGTGTCCCCTAAAAATTTGTGCATCAATTTGGCTAGGCCATGATTCCCAGTATTGTGTGATTGTCCACCATTTTGTCATCTGATGTGATTTTCCTATGTGTTGTAAATCCTACCTCTATG
>NW_004443981.1:1012754-1036801 GCF_000243295.1 Trichechus manatus latirostris
ATTCCCAGTATTGTGTGATTGTCCACCATTTTGTCATCTGATGTGATTTTCCTATGTGTTGTAAATCCTACCTCTATGATGTTAATGAGGTGGGATTAATGGCAGTTATGTTAATGAGGCAGGACTCAATCTACAGGACTGGATTGTATCTTGAACCAATCTCTTTTGAGATATAAAAGAGAGAAGTGAGCAGAGAGACAGGGGGATCTCATACCACCAAGAAAGCAGTGCCAGGAGCAGAGCACGTCCCTTGGACCCAGGATTCCTCCTAGTCCAGGGGAAGGTTGATGAGAAGGACCTTCCTCCAGAGCTGACAGAGAGAGAAATCCTTCCCCTGGAGCTACTAGACTGTGAGAAAATAAATTTCTCTTTGTTAAAGCCATCCACTCGTGGTATTTCTGTTACAGGAGCGCTAGATAACCAAGACACACCTCATTTTTTTGTTTGTTTGTTTGCTTTTTTGTTTGTTTGAGCACTTCCTTACTTTCTGATATTTAAAGACCAATGTCTTGGCACTGCACGTGCTTGTAATAAGGTGTCACTGCTTGTAAATCCTCTCAGCTGACAGAGCTAGGAAATATATTTATGTATACTAACCCAGGAAACCCCGGTGGTGTAGTGGTTAAGAGTTACGGCTGCTAACCAAAAGGCTGGCAGCTGGAATTCACCAGGCGCTCTTTGGAAACCGAATGGGGCAGTTCTACTCTGTTCTGTAGGGTTGCTGTGAGTCAGAATCGACTGGATGGCAACGACTTTGGTTTGGTTTTGGTATACTAACCCATGCACTCACCTCCTGTCTGTCAGTTTGTTTTACTGTGTGATGGCTTGCATGTTGCTACGATGCTGGAAGCTACGCCACCAGTATTTCAAATACCAGCTGGGCCACCCACGGCGGACAGGTTTCAGTGGAATTTCCAGACTAAGGCGTGGTGATCCACTTTCGAATATCAGCCAATATTAGCCAATAATATCACAACAGAACATTCTCTGACTTGCTTGCTTTGGACATGTCATCAGGAGGGATCAATCACTGGAGAAAAGCATCATGTTTGCCAAAGTAGTGGGCCAACAAGAGCAAGGGAGGCCCTCGGTAAGATTGACTAGCACAGTGGCCACGGTGATGGACTTGAATATGCAGCGATTGTGAGGATGACACAGGACCGGGCAGCATTTTGTTCTGTGGTACTTAAGGTCACCATGAGTCAGAGTCCACTTAGCTGAAGCTAATAACAATGACCCGTGTATGCACACAAATCTACATTTATATCCATATATAAGTATATTTGTAAATATATATATAAATATATACGCCAATATATTAAATAAACATGAGTTTACAGGGATACTTCTGATTCCAGTTCAGCACCATTCTAGCCTTCCCCCACCCTTATTTATAATTTCTTTCTCTGACAGTGAGAAACCTCACTCTCATTATCTAAAATATATTTACTCATTTGTTCAACCCTAGTATATACATAAGGAGTCCCAGTGGTGCAAATGGTTAAGGACTCAGCTGTTAACCGGAAGGTTGGCAGTTGGAACCCACCTGGCAGCTCTGCGGAAGAAAGACCTGATGACCTACCTGCCCCATATAGATTAGGAGCCCTGGTGGGCCTAGAAAATACTGTGGGGCCCTTCTACTTTGACACGAGGTTGCTAGGAGTGGGAACTGACTCAACAGCACCCAACAACAAGAAGTATACATGTAGTTTCAGAATTGCTAACCCACACCGCTGTGAGAAACAAATTAAACAACTAGAGCATGGTGTTTATGTACAGTCCATTTTGTCTTTAGGGTTAGAATATCTAGTCAAAACAGTGTTTTCCAACATTCCGTAGGTCAGCTCCATTCTTCCTTAACAACTTCAGTAGACTTAATTTATAGAATTGTTTTGGCTATTCTAATTTCTTCATGTTTCTGTATAAATTTCAGAATCAGCTGGTTGATATCTACAAAGAAGCATATAGTTGGGTCTTGGTTTTTAATCTAACAAATTCTGTCTTTTAACTGGTGTTTAGACTATTCACAGGTTACATGATCATTGTTGTGACTGCATTAAAATCTACCTTCTTACTAGCTGTTTTTATCTGGTCTATCATTTCTTTGTCTCTTGTTCCCTCTTTCTCTGTGGTTCATTGAGTATTTTTTAGGTTCCTTTTGGAATACCTCTACAGACTACATAGAGTCCTCTATAGTCTATTCCTCTCTAGACTTACTTATACTAGTTCTTAAAATATTTTAGAGGTTGGCCTCCAGACACCCTTTTAACTCAGTACTGAAGTCACTCCTGAGGTTCACCTTTCAGCCAAAGTTTAGACAGGCCCATAAAACAAACAATAATACACGTAGCTCAACCATGTATATGAGATTAACTGGGCACACCAGTCCAGGGGCAAGGATAAGAAGGCAGGAGGGGACAGGAAAGCTGGACGAATGAAAATGGGGAACCCAAGGTAGAGAAAGGGAGAGTGATGACACATCGCAGAGTTGTCAACCAATGTCACAAAACAATATGCGTTTTAACTGTTTAATGAGAAACTAATTTGCTCTATAAACCTTCAAGCACAATAAAAGAAAAAGGAAAAAAAATTAAGGTTGCCCTAAGTTTAAAATATATATCTTTAATTAGAGTCTAACTAAAAATATATTATACTTTATTTGTAGTGTAAGGACCTAGTAACAGTATATTCCCTATGCTTATCAACTCTGCTGCAAATGAGATTCACCTACAGGGATGTGAGAAGAAGAAAAAAAAAATCAATTTCCCAGGCCCAACCTAAGACTAATTAAATCAGAATCTCTGAAGGGGGAGGCCCGGGCATCAGTATTTTTCAAAAGCTCCCCAGAAGATTCTTAATAAGCAGCCAGGTTTGGGCACCAATCCGTTCAGATCCAAAAAGCAAAACCAAACCCATTGCCACTGAGTTGATTCCGACTCATAGCGACCCTATAGGATAGATTAAAACTGCGCCATAGGGTTTCCCAGGAGCAGCTGGTGGATTTGAACCGCCGACCTTTTGTTTAACAGCTGAGCTCTTAACCACTGCACCATCAGGGCTCCCTGTTCAGATCATGGGCTATCAATGGGCACTGGTGTGTGATGTGCAGCCTGGGAATGTGTTTGGTTATGTCTGTCACTGAAAAGGCAAAGTACCTGGGTAGTGACTTAGCACCTCCTGTCCTCACACATTTATGTCAACTGCCTGCCCCCTGCAGGCTTTCGTGATGTCTGGTTTCGACTGATGACCACTAGAGGGCGCTAAGCATGATGAACGTGGAGAAAAGAAACCAACTTCTAACAGCTTTAATGGAAGATGCCTCACTCCAGCCGGTCAAGTAAGCACCAAGGAGAAAATTCACTTCCTCGCCCTGCAACTCTTCATTTTTTATAAATGGGAGTGTCAACAATCCAAGAGTTTGAACATGATTTAAGACCATGACTAATTTTCTAAGGACAAAATCTCAGTGAAATCACTAACACTAAATTTGCCAACTTCCATAGAGCAGCTTGATAGCATAGGTCCTTAAAGAATCCTAATGTTTTAGAGGTTTCACTTTTACCAGAACACTAGGAAACAGTGGAGGAGGCCTGGTGGCGCAAATAGGCAAGCACTCAGCTGTTAACCAAAATGGTGGTGGCTTGAATCCACCCCGGGGCTCTGCAGGAGAAAGACCTGGTGATCTGCTTCTGTAAAGACTGCAGCCAAGAAATCCCTACAGGGCAGTTGTACTCTGTTACTTGGGTCACTGTGAGTTGAAACTGACTCAATGGCACATAATAACAGGAAAAAGTAGTCTTTTAAAAATACCCAGTTTTTCATACAAGTAAAGGGTTGAAAGTCACATTTGTTGCAATCTAACTCATTTTACAGGCTAGGAAACTGAGGCTCAGAGATGTATCTTGCTCAAATTCATATAACTAGTTAAGACCATATAGCACAAGGATCCCCATCTCATATTCATTCTATAATGGTTCCACATTACCATAAGCCAAACCTCCCAAAAGCAGAGAATTTAGCGAGGAAAGCCAAATACTATATAAAATTTGAATATAGATTTGGTTTATTTCAAGTCAGTTCTCGATTGTTCCTATCAAAAACTATGAAAATACCCAGGTACAAAGATTAAAATGCTATTATATTTTCAGGCCAACCCAGGTAGGCACTATGCATTGGTTGACTATTCCAAGTGTGGTCAATAAGGGCACTGTCTTAGTCATCTAGTACTACTATAACAGAAATACCACAAGTGGATGGCTTTAACAAAGAGAAGTTTTATTTCCTCACGGTAAAGTAGGCTAAAAGTCCAAATTCAGGGCGTCAGCTCCAGGGGAAGGCTTTCTCTCTCTGTCGGCCTTCTCATCAATGTTCCCCTGGACTAGGAGCTTCTCCGCGCAGGGACCTCGGGTCCAAAGGACACGCTCTGCTCCTGGCACTGCTTTATTGTTGGTATGAGGTGCCCCCTCATTGCTCGATTCCCATCCTTTTATCTCTTATATGATAAAAGGTGGTGCAGGTCACACCCCAGGGAAACTCCCTTTACATTGGATCAGGGCTATGACCTTAGTAACGGTGTTACAATCCACCCTAATCCTCTTTAACATCACAAAATGGAGGACAACCACACAATACTGGGAATCATGGCCCAACCAAGTTGACACATATTTTGGGGGGACACAATTCAATCCATGACATTCCACCCTTTGGCCTCCAAAAATTTATGTCCTTGCTACATGTAAGACACGTTCACCCATCATATCATAGCAAAAGTATTAAATCAACTCCAAGCCCAAAACCCAAAAATTCCTCTTCATCTGTGAAATCTAGAATACAAGTTATCTGCTTCCAAAGGTACAACAGCAGAACAGGCACAAGCTAGACATTTCCATTACAAATGGGATAAACTGGAGGAAAAGAAGGGATAACAGGCACTAAGCAAGTCAGGAGAACACACTACATTAGCCCTCAAGGCTTTAAAAATAATCCTTTGTTCTCTGAGACCATTTACACAATAGCCCTGCCCTCCAGATTCTAGGTATTGGCCACACTCTCCGGATTCTGAGTGGAGGCCCCTCGGCCCTGGGCTTCAGCTCCACCTTCCAGGCCCACTGGGACAGCAACTCTGCTCCCTTGACTTTAGGCACACCATTCTCCTAGTCCGTATGAGTGGTGACTCCACCCTTAGAAACACCAGAGGCAGTGACTCCACTCTTTGAAACCCCAGAGGTTGTGGCCATAACTTTTGAGGCTGAAGCAGCTCTGCTTCCTGTGTTCCTTGACCTCTTGGCCCTCGGGCCTCATGCCCACATCTGTCCTGCTGGCGCAAGTGTTCCAAAGCTCAGTAGCTCCACTGATAAGTGCCCAGAGGCACCCCACTCCACCAGGAAGCCTCTTACGCACAGGCACTCAGCTCTCTCACTCCGTGGGTCGGTTCCAGCCCTGTTTAGCGCTAGTCTCCTGGTTCTGCTGCTGCTGGTTTTCCGCTGCTTCGGGTCCTCTGCTGCTGTTTCTCACCATCTGTGCCTTCTCTGGTGTTAACAGTTCTCTTCACTTCCTTCTAAGACTTCTATCCAGTCATAGTTTCAAAACCACCTCCACATTTTAGGTATCTGTTAGAGCAGCACCCTACTTTCTCAGTACCAAATGTCTTAGGCTGGGTTCTCTAGAGAAGCAAAATCAGTGAAGTGTATAAATATATACAGAGAGAGATTTATATCAAGGAAACGGCTCACACAATTGTAGAGGCTGGAAGGTCCCAAGTCCATGAATCAGGCTAGAGGCTTCTCCCGATTCACGGAGCAGCAGGGGCTGGCAAACCCAAGATTGGCAGGTCGGAGAGCAGGGCTCCTGCTCACAGGCTGTGAAGATTGATGAATCCCAAGATTGGCTGACAGTTCAAGTCCCAAGAACCAGAGGTCAGACAAACAGGAGGCAGCTGCAGGATCCAGAGCAAGCAAAAAACCAGAATGTCTGCTTATATTCAGATGCAGGCCACACCCCCATGGAAACTCCCTTTCAACTGATTGGCTACTCACAGCAGATTCCATCATGGGAGTGATCACATATAAACACTGAGAATCATGGCCCAGTCAAGTTGACACACAATCTTAACCATCACAGGCACTTTCTAAGAGAATCCAATTCCATTGTTTAGTTTGAACATTACAATAATCCTAACTATGATTAGCTAGGATTATACATAACTATGAGTAACAGAAAAGTCCCTGGATGGTACAAATGGTTAACACACTTGGCTGCTAACTGAAAGGCTGGAGGCTCAAGTCCACCCAGAAGCAACTTGGAAGAAAGGCCTGGTGATCTACTTCCAAGAAATCAGCCACTGAAAATCCTATAGAGCACAGTTCTTCTCTGACACACGAGGTTGCCATGAGTTGGAACCAACTCAACAGTAACTGGTTTGGAATGCGTAATAGAAAACCCAAAGGTTTAACTCTCTCTTATGGAAGTGTGAAGATAGATCCTCCAGAACTGGAATGAAACTCCATGGTATCAGGCACTCAGGCTCTTTCTCACTGGTTACTGTGCTGTGCTTTGCCTTTATTCCCAAGGTCACTTCATGGTTTGAGATAACTGCTCTAGGTCCTGCCATCACATCCACATTCCAGGCAAGCAGGAAGAAGGAACACGAGGATAAGAGGAACACTTCCTCCTGTAAAAACACATCCATAATGTTGCCCATACCTCTTCCATTTTATCCAATTAAACAGAATTTTGTCATATGTGCACTGCAGTTGCAAAGGAGGATGAGAAATATAAGTTTTTATCCCATATGGCCCAACTAAACATTGGGAGTTCTATTATTATATAAGGGAAAATAGGTATCAAGAGCGTTAGTAGCCTCTGCTATAATTTATGAGAGAAACTTCTATTTGTTATATATAAAAGAAAACCAACATTCTCAATTGTCTGGAAGAGCAAGGTGGTGTTTTTTTTTTTTGTTTTTTTTTTAATGTCCATGCTGGGAGTTAATGGTGATATTTCTTTTTGGAACAAGATGGTGTTAAATGCTTAGTAGGACTGTTTTCTGGGATCCCTGAATTTTGTCCAAGGTGTAAAATGACAACAAGAAGTAATGGGTACCCACACTGAGACATTCTTGTCTTAAAGTCAGTCACTGAGAGACATGATTAGAGCAAAAAGACTCCTACCCGACTCTATTATTTTCCTGTGCACATCACCACAAACTGGGTGGCTTAAAACAATAGAAATTTATTCTCTCACAGTTCTAGAGGCCAGAAGTCAGAAATCAGCATTGCTAGGCCAAAATCAAGGAGTCAATAGGGCCACACCCCCTCCAGATACTTTAGGGGAGAATCCATTCTTTGCCACTTGCCGCTTCTGGTGGCTGCTGGCATTCCTTGGCTTGTGCCGGCATCACTCCAATCTCTGTCTCTGTCTTCACATTGCCTTCTCCTCTATGGGTGTGTGAAATCTTCCTCTGCTTGTCTCTTGTAAGGACGCTTGCAATGGATTAAGGGCTCACCTGGGTAATCCAGGATAATTTCCGCACCTTAAAATCTTTGACTTAATCACAGCTGCAACAATGTTTTTTCCTTATAAGGTAACATTTACAGGTTCTGGGGAGTAGGGCCTGCTATCTTTGGATGGCCATTATTCAGCCTATTTTACCTACCCACAAGAAAATGTGAGGATGACTGGAGAAAAAGGAAGTCACCTTTTGGGGGAGTGCAGTTTTTATAAGGAGAACCCATTCCCTGCCTCTCTCTTCTGTGTCACCAGGAAGGGGAGAGCTGCTTCCCCTCTTGGAAACCAAGGGAGGCAGGCCCCAAGAGTGTCATTCACAGATGTGAGGGTGCTTATGAGAAGGGGAACTGTGACTCCACCCATGGTTAAATATCTGTGTGAGTCAATGGATGTGCACTCCAGCCCCTGTGATTCAGGCAGAGGGAGATGAATTTAGGAGATAAAGCATGATGGAGGAGGGCCAGACAGAAAGGGTCCGCTCCCCTCCCCCACACCCCTCCCATTGTTTCAGGACCCAAAAAGTACAGAAGAGAATCCCACACATCTGCAAGTCCCTGGGTCTGGTTGGGGACTGCTGTAGCAGGGGGGAGAGGCAGGTGCACTGAAGCAGTGGAGAGTGATGCAGGCAGATTGGGTTCATTTGGAATCAAATCTTGCAACATATTAGCAACATCTAGGGAGGGCTGCTGGGAACTGAGCTCCCATCAGAGGGGCGTAATGAAGTCACTCTTTGTCCACACAGAGACCATAGACAAAGAACTAGAAGAACAGTGTTGACATCCCCTGGAGAGATAAGCAAAGCCATCAATTAAGGAGCTTCTTGTTGTTTGCCATGGGGTCTACCTGAGACTCACGGTGAGCCCGTTCACTGCCTGTCCTGCACCATCCCCATGATGAGTCCATTGTGGTTCACAGGGTTTTCATTGGCTGATTTTTGGACGTGGTTCACCAAGTCTTTCTTCCTAGTTTATCAGTCAGGAAGCTCTGCTGAAACTTGTTCAGCATCATAGCAACACATAAGCCCCCACTGACAGACGGGTAATGGCTGCATATGAGGTGCACTGGCCAGGAATCAAATCTGGGCCTCCTGCATGAAAGGTGAGAATTCAGTGACTAAACCACCACCGCCCTCAATTAAGGAGCTAGGCCTGAGTCCCTCTTCCTCTCCATCTCAGCATCAGGAGCACTAATGCAAGGAGGTGGGGAGAGGCACCTCCAATACCAGCCACTTGAGCCCACCAGTCAAGCCTGTGCTGAGGGAGGGGAAGAGAAAAGCTTTGCATCTGACAGAAGGTTAAAATTTTAAAATAAACACAGCTGAATTTTAAAAATTGAATCAACCAAACCAAACTCGTTGCTGTCGATTCTGATTCATAGCGACCCTATAGGACAGAGTAGAACTTCCGCATAGGGTTTCCAAGGAATGGCTGGTAGATTCAAACTGCTGACCTTTTAGTTAGCAGCCGTGCTCTCAACCACTGCACCACCAGGGCTCCTCAAAAGCCAGTTTTGTCCTTTAAATCAAAGTCTCATCAGAGAATCAGACTTATGCAAATCTGAATTGATCCTTATCTAATCCCTCTTTTTTCACTTAAGGAAGTTGTTGTTAGGTGCCATCGAGTCAGTTCCGACTCATAGTGACCCCACGTACAACAGAAGAAAACGCTGCCTGGTCCTGCACCATCCTCACAATCGTTGTTATGCTGGAGCCCATTGTGCAGCCATTGTTTCAATCCATCTTGTGAGGGTCTTCCTCTTTTTTGCTGACCCTCTACTTTACCAAGCATGATGTCCTTCTTCAGGGACTGATCCCTCCTGATAACATGTCCAAAGTATGTGAGACATGGTCTTGCCATCCTTACTCCTAAGGAACATTCTGGTTGTACTTCTGAGACAGAGTTGTTCCTTCTTTGGCGGTCCATGGTATATTCAGTATTCTTCGCCAACACCATAATTCAAAGGCATCAGTTCTTCTTTGGTCTTCCTTACTCATCGTCCAGCTTTCGTATGCATATGAGGCAACAGAAAACACCACAGCTTGGGTCAGGTGCACCTTAGTCCTCAAGGTGACATCTTTGCTTTTTAACACTTGAAAGAGGTCTATTATAGTAGATTTGCCCAATGTAATGAGTCTTTTGATGTCTCGACTGCTGCTTCCATGGGTGTTGATTGTGGATTCAAGTAAAATGAAATCCTTGACAACTTCAATCTTTTCTCCGTTTATCATAATGTTGCTTACTGGTCCATTTGTGAGGATTTTTGTTTTCTTTATGTTGAGGTGTAATCCATACTGAAGGCTGTGGTCTTTTATCTTCATCAGTAAGTGCCTCAAGTCCTCTTCACTTTCAGCGAGCAATGCTGTGTCATCTACATATTGCAGGCTGTTAATGAGTCTTCCTCCAATTCTGATGTTCCGTTCTTCTTCATATAGCAGAGCTTCTCGGATTATTTGCTCAGCAGACAGATTGAATAAGTATAGTGAAACGATACAACCCTAACACACACCTTTTCTGACTTTAAACAATGCAGTATCCCCTTGTTCTGTTCAAACGACTGCCTCTTGATCTATGTACAGGTTCCTCATGAGAACAATCAAGTGTTCTGGAATTCCCATTCTTTGCAATGTTATCCATAATTTGTTATGATCCACCTAGTCGAATGCCTTTGCATAGTCAATAAAACACAGGTAAACATCTTTCTGGTATTCTCTGCTTTCAGCCGGGATCCATCTGACATCACCAGCAATATCCCTGGTTCCACATCCTCTTCTAAATCCGACTTGAATTTCTGGCAGTTCCCTGTCGATATACTGCTGCAGCTGCTTTTTAATGATCTTCAGCAAAATTTTACTTGTGTGTGATATTAATGATATTTCTCAATAATTTCGACATTCAGTTGGATCATCTCTCTTGGGAACAGGCATAAATATGTATCTCTTCCAGTCAGCTGGCCAGGTAACTGTCTTCCAGATTTCTTGGCATAGACACGTGAGCACTTCCAGTGCTGCATCTGTTTGTTGAAACATCTCAGTTGGTATTCTGTCAATTCCTGGAGCCTTGTTTTTCGCCAATGCCTTCAGTGCAATTTGGACTTCTTCCTTCAGTATCATTGGTTCCTGATTATATGCTACCTCTGAAATGACTGAACGTCCACCGGGTCTTTTTGAACTCTGTGTATTCCTTCCATCAGCTTTTGATGCTTTCTGTGTCATTTAATATTTTCTCCATAGAATCTTCAGTATTGCAACTCGAGGCTTGAATTTTTTCTTCAGTTCTTTCAGCCTGGGAAATGCTGGCCATGTTCTTCCCTTTTGGTTTTCTATCTCTAAGTCTTTGCACATATTATTATAATACTTTGTCTTCTCAAGCCACCCTCTGAAATCTTCTGTTCAGCTCTTTTACTTCATCATTTCTTCCTTTCACTTTAGCTACTCAACATTCAAGAGCAATTTTCAGAGTCTCTTCTGACATCCATTTTGGTCCTTTCTTTTTTTCCTGGCTTTTTAATGACCTCTTGCTTTCTTCATGTATGATGTCCTTGATGTCATCCCACAACTCGTCTGGTCTTCGGTCATTAGTGGTCAATGGGTCAAATCTAGTCTTGAGATGGTCTCTGAATTCAGGTGGATATACTCAAGGTCATACTTCGGCTCTCGTGGACTTGTTCTAATTTTCTTCAGTTTCAACTTGAACTTGCATACGAACAATTGGTCTGTTCTGCAGTCAGCCCCCGGCCTTGTTCTGACTGATGATACTGAGGTTTTCCATCATCTCTTTCCACAGATGTAGTCGATTTGATTCCTGTGTATTCCATCTGGCAAGGTCCACGTGTATAGTCACCATTTATGTTAGTGAAAAAACATATTTGCAAGGAAGAAGTCATTGGTCTTGCAAAATTCTATCCTGCAATCTCCAGCATCATTTCTATCACCAAGGCCATATTTTCCAACTACCAATCCTTCTTCGTTTCCAACTTTCGCATTCCAACCACCAGTAATTATCAATGCATCCTGACTGCATGTTCGATCAATTTCAGACTGCGGAAGTTGGTAACAATCTTCAATTTCTTCATCTTTGGCCTTAGTGGTTGGTGCATAACTTTGAATAATAGTTGTATTAACTGGTCTTCCTGATAGGCATATGGATATTGTCCTATCACTGACAGTGTTGTACTTCAGGATAGATCTTGAAATGTTCTTTTTGATGATGAATGCAACACCATTTCTCTTCAAGTTATCATTCCTGTCATAGTAGACCATAGGATTGCCCAATTCAAAATGGCCAATACCAGTCCACTTTAGCTCACTAACGCCTAGGATATCAATGTTTATGCATTCCATTTCATTTTTTACGATTTCCAATTTTCCTAGATTCATACTTTGTACATTCCACATTCCAATTATTAATGGATGTTTGTGGCTGTTTCTTCTCATTTTGAGTTGTGCCACATCAGCAAATGAAGGTCGACTCTACTTTGAGAAGGCAGCTCTTCCCCAGTCATCTTTTGAGTGCCTTCCAAGCTGAGGGGCTCATCTTCCGGCACTGTATCAGACAATGTTCCACCACTATTCATAAGGTTTTCACTGGCTAATTCTTTTCAGAAGTAGACTTCCGGGAAGTACGGATACCGTTATACTTAGCAAGTGATCCCCAAACTTCAGTGTTTTAAATACTACCTATGTGACTTTTGCCATATTGTCATGCCACCCATACTACTATTTGCTTTATAGTTTTCCTTAAAATTTGTTCACTTGCTAAACATAATTTTAAAAGAAATTATCTCAATTGTAACTGAATCAGTAGTAGTAATTGCAATAAATAGGAAGCAACCTTCAAAATAAGTACAACAAAGATAAAAACTATGTTCTCTAATCCTATCTAGGCTCTACAGCCAGAGCCTGAGCTGCTCTGTTAGAAAGGGAGACTAGCGAGGGTGAGAGGTGTTAAACACATACTAATATCAAACTGAGACTTTCTCCTTGATGTAATTATAATTGAAAGAATTACAAAGGGAATAACTTTCTCACCTGGTAGCTCAAACTTGTTTAATGCTGTGACTTAGCAATAACATATAAAATGTTAAAACCTCAAATGAGAGGAAGAATGTTCTGAGATGCAGAGATGCTGCCAGTACATACCTGCCTCCAACATCTTGCTAAGCAGCTTTTACACCAACAGGTAGTCCCCAACTTACAACGGGGTTTTGTTCCAACAACTCTGTCTTAAATCGGTTCTGATGTAGGTCAAATACTTTTTTTATTTATTTATTTTTTCAGTTTTCATTATTAATGCCTTCTATTATTAGTATCTTTACAAATCTCATCTTTGAACATCTGTGAGTGAACATCTGAGAATGATAACATCAGCAAATTACACACTGCAATGTTGCATGAAGTACATATTACTAAGGAAAAGACATACTCAAAAAAAAAAAAGGATGGTTGTAAGTGCAATTCATGGTAACTTGAATATGTCATAAACTGGGGACTACTTGTACTTGGGAGCCCTGCTGGTGCAATGGTTAAGTGTTAAGGCTGCTAACCAAAAGGGCTGCAGTTCAAATCCATCAGCTGCTCCTTGGAAACCCTATGGGGCAATTCTACTCTGTCCTATAGGGTCGCTATGAGTTGGAATTGACTCAACAGCAACAGGTTTGTTTTTGTTGTTGTTGTTGTACTTGGGAATTTACATTGGCTGGTGACAGTGAAGGTGACTTGTTAAAAGATATGTCTTAGAATCTTAGAAATTCCACAAACATGTATTGAATGCTGTATCAGTTAGAACTCTTTCATTGTAAGTAACAATAGGGAATTTAGTGGATCGTATAACTAGGAGGTCCAAGGGCATAGCTTACTTCAATCATGGCTGTATTCAGGAGCTCAAATAATGCCCTCACCCTCTCTCTCATCTGTTAGACACATGCTTTTCACAGGCAGCAAGATGGCCGTCAGCACCCAGAACTCTTCCCTGCTTAGCACACCCAGAGGAAAGAGTGAATACCAATAGCTTTAGCAGCTGGTCTCAGGGAGGACACTGATAAGGTGGGATGCTGACTAGGGTCCTGCACCCACCTTGAATCAACCCCTGTGGCCAGCTGGCTGGGAGTACTCTTAGCCAGTATCACATTCCCCTTCCTGTGGCAATGGAGGGGCAGGTGAGAAAAGGAGGATGGGCGGGGGGAGGGGAGGAGATGGAGACAATATCAGCCAAAGGATATGAAATGAGTTTCCCACAGAAAGAAAAGAGAGGGATGCTAGGCAGACAAAAACAACAGATGTTCACACACACGTGCGCATGCACACACACACACACACACAAAATGTGTCCTCTGAGCCAGGCATCTTTAATTTTAAAATGAACCGGAAAGATCATTTACAATAATAATATTTAAAAATGCAAAAGTAAATGCATGTTGCATAGTTCCTGAAGCTAGGGAAGCAGACGCTATTGATGCTTTGCCCGAGTCTCTTCAACCCTTGTCATTTCCTTGCATGCCAGTCCAAATTTTCTATGGCCAGCACCTGTGCCTCTCTGCCTAGTGCTTTCTCTAACCATTGAAGCCTATTTTGCCTGCCTGTGGCGCAGGCGAGAAGGCCACGGAATTAACCCTGGTCCTTAAACACGGACCTACGGTAGATGGTGGATAAATACCCTGCTGCCCCACCCCTTTGGTAGGATAACTGTGAGGTGCATATTCTGCACCATTTCCCAGAGTTCCCCATCGGGATTGAGCTCCAGGTGCCCACAGTGATAACTTGTTTGATAAAACCAGTTGCCATCAAGCTGATCATGACTCATGGCAATGCCATATGTGTCAGATAAAACTGCTGCATAGGGTTTTCAATGACTGGTGTTTTGGAAGTAGATCACCAGGGCTTTCTTCCAAAGTGCCTCTGGCCGGACTCAAACCTCCAACCTTTCAGTTAGCAGCTGATTGTGTTAACTGTACCACCCAGGGACTCCAACTTGCTTGATAGCACTGCCTTTACTGGCTTCCTTCCTTCTCTTCCTCACTTACGTACTTACCTACTGGGTTTTTGGGATCACCTCCTAAACAAACTTGCACTTGAATCCTTGTCTCAGGGTCTGTTTCTAGGGGAACGACACTATGACAACCCGGCATGGTGTAAGCTATTTGCATGTCCTGCCTCTTTGCATTCTCAAAACCACCACATGAAGTAGACGTTATTATTATGCACCTTTTACAGGTGAAGAAAATAGGTCCAGAAGGTAAGTCCTTTGGTCAAGATCACACAGCTAGGTAACAGCAGAGCCAGGATTCCAAGGTAACCCCAACACACACTCATCTATGTGGCCTCATACTGTACAATATCCCTGTAGATACCCAGCCTCCAGAGGTTCTGTTCAAATCAGGTAAAAGCCCAGCATTTCACTGAAGGGGCTGGAAATGAATTAGTGAAGGTACAGCTGTGTCCTGTAGAATCAGAGGGGAAAACATAAACTGAACACCCATGTGTCTCGCACATAGCAGGTGCTCATTAATATTGGCTGAAATAACATGTGGCCACTTTCAGCTTATAGGAAATCATTAACGTCGCTCTTTTCCACTATCTTTGAAAAAAAGAGCTGCCCCTGGTGAGGGATAATTCTCCAGTGTAAAATTTTCCTCAACTCAATGCAAATGACAATGTCTCGGGATTTGGGTAAAATAATCATCTCCAGGGTAGGAGAAAATCGGGCTCAACTGTGTTCTGTTTTATTTAGAAGAATAATACATGTTGATCTTTTAAGGGGGAAAATATGACTTTAAAATACACATATTCTCAATTATTTCAGGCAGCTTAGGTACAGGCTTGCCTAAGATAAGGGACTTAAGCCAACTCCCACTTACCTTTTCCATTTTCTGTGTCCATGGTTGCATAAGGAAATTATTTTTCCATTACTTTAGGTAGCATGTGCTTAAGAGAATAAACATGCATAATGAAAAGTAACTGAGATAATTGTCTTGCTGCTTATTTCCTGATTTAGTGGAATGAGCACTAAGTCGGGAGTCAGAAAGCTGAGCTGTGTGGACTAATTACTTATGTTCTCTGGGCTCTGGTCTTTTCTGTTAAATGAGGCTTAGTGATCACAGACATTCTTCTAGGCCCAAAATTCTCTGACATACAAGGGAAAATAGTTACTTGCTGCCAGCCCTGTTTAAAAAGTAAATTTAGGGCTCAGAGCAGCACTCATGCTCCATTGTTTATCTTACACAGGCATCTACTCTGCGTGGCCCAGTTGTGTTTATCAATGGCACTGAGGAAATCGTTCTGTGGCTGGTTCACCACCTACAATTCTAGAACGTGCTCTCTGTGGGAAATGCCTTCTGTACTCACTCTATGACCCTCAATGTTTTTCCTTAACCCGATGTTGCCTGTGGATTTAATCCTCAGTGGACAAGTGATGTTACATCACTAGAAGTTGTTTTCATAACACATTTTCATACTGTTGAATGAGATTTTGTTAAAAAATCTGAATAAAAAATAATGAACACTGAATAATTGTTGGTAAATGGAAGGAATGGGACAATGGTGGCTCAGTGGTAGAATTCTCCTCTTCCATGTGGAAGACCTGGGTTTGATTCTCTGCCAACAGACCTCATGCGCAGCCACCATCTGTCTGTCAGTGGTGGGTTGCATGTTGCTATGATGCTGAACAGGTTTCAGTGGGGCTTCCAGACTAAGACAGACTAGGAAGAAAGGCCTTCTTAAAATCTGCCAGTGAAAACCCTCTGGACTACAACAGTCTGATCTGCAACTGATCAGGTGGATAGCGCAGGACCAGGCAGCATTTCATCCCGTTGTGCATGGGGTCTCATGAGTCCAAGGCCAACTTGACACCAGCTGACATAACGCATGGAATGATTTGAAACGGGTAAGAGAAACCTAATACTTGAGCCAAGTCAAGGGAAAGACTGAGCATTTCTGGGGAGTTAGGGACTCCTCCACCCCATTTCCTTTCTCTAAGCTTATCTGCTCAAATATTCCAAAGAAATAATTATTGCAATCTAAATTTAAATGTAAGCTTCCAATCTTCAAACACTTTAAATTATTAGGTCGAATCAAATGATATTGCCTATTTTGATTTATAAAAACAGTAATTCTGTGTCATTCTGCCTAATCATTTAAAGTGTTTGAGGAGAACATTGCTGGCAGACATCCAAAAAGACAAAAGACTAAAGTGTGCCAGGAGTGGAAGTCCCTTAGAAAAAGCTAGAGAGGGCATGTATCTATAGCAATTCAGAGTGTACTGTCAATAAAGTAACAAGAATGGTTTTCACTGGCAGCTTACAGAAATCAGTTTCTTATCATTGATTTGTGTATCACAGTTTGTGAATCATTGATGTACCTATAAGCGCTTCATTGAACCTCCTGGAAATTGTTAAATCTGTGAATGCTATTTTTTAAGTGGAAAAAAAATTATTACCAGATAGACTACAGCCTGGTTTTGTTTTGGTTTGCTTTGTTTTTTAATGGTGAGACCATTGTAAAAGAGGACATTTTGAGATTCTGGTTTATTGGGTGGAGATAAATCTTGAGGCTGAATACTGTCCCTAAAGTCTAACAGCAATTGATCGGCTGTGGAAGAATAGATAAAATGGTATTCTTAAGCTGTGGGGACAGGTTACCTAGTGTGATGGTTAAGATTGTGTGTCAACTGGGCTGGGCCATGATTCTCCGTGTTTTAATGTAATCACTCCCATGATTGAATATACTGTGAGTAGCCAATCAGATGAAAGGGATTCTCCTTGGGGGTGTGGCCCACATCTGTATGTAAGCAGACGTTCTGGGTTTTTGCTCTCTTCTGGATCCTGCGGCTGCTTCCTGTCATCTCATCTCCCTTTCTTGGGACTTGAGCTGGCAGCTTATCTGCCGAACCTGGGATTCGTTGATCTGCACAGCCTGTGAGCGGGAGCCCTGCTCTCCAACCTGCCGATCTTGGGTTTGCCAGCTTCTGCAGCTGTGTGACTTGGGAGAGGCCTCTACCCTGATCCACGGACTTGGGACGTTCTAGCCCCTACAATCACGTGAGCTGTTTACTTGATATAATCTCTCTCTATATATATATTTATACACTTTACTGGTTTTGCTTCTCTAGAGAACCCAGCCTAAGACACCTAGAAACCACAGAATAATTAAGTTCTCTTCACAGTCTTGTTCTCTTAATTGCACAAAAAGACTTAAGAACACAGGTGCAGAGAAAAGGGAGCACAGGAGAACTGCAGTTATTATGGAGCCTAAAAGCCACAATCCCAGTAGCCTTAGCCAAAGTGTCACAACATAAGTGAACCTTTTGTTAGTAAGAAACTAAGCTACTTACAGAGCCACAATTTAGTGCTCTTTTCAACTGTAGGAAAAAATGAAAACATGTGGAATGAAGCATGTTGCAAAGTGAACTGAAAATGCCATGTGGTTTTTATAGTGCAGAGAATGGTCATTTTTCTATGGGAAAGATCATATATGTATTCAGATATCAGAGTTCTAGTCCTTAACAGAACTCAGAATGGTCATTTGGGGTCAGTATATGCGATGAACTTTCTCTTTTGACTATGTGTACTCCCTTTAGGCACCTGTAGCTTTATAGAGAATTATGGTCATTCCTGTCCTCTTCTCTCCTGTTTTAACAATGAAATTAAGAAAAATCAAGTTATAGGTTAAAAATGATGAAGATTTTTTTTATCCCCTAAGGACGTTTATATAATAATTTTTCCCATGTTCAAAAATCAACTTAATAGAATGTGATCAATGTCACTGAATTGTACACGTAGAAATTGTTGAACTGGTGTATATTCTGCTGTGTACATTCTCTACAACAACAAAAATAAATTATATTTTTAAAAAAGCACTCAGTGTGTATGTCACTAACTATAGTTTCAGGAAATCTACCTCGGGGTCACTTTAAAAATGATTGTCAGCTGCACCTTACAATCCCTGAGTAAGATTGTAGGTTACTATTGTCTTAGCATGGCTGCCTTCCTCACAGGAATGCAGCTTCAAACTTTCCTGAAGCCCGTTAGCAACAAACGGCAAATTAATCCGTTACCTCGTAACATGCTAATATCATCACGCTATAAAGCTGTTTTCTCATATAGTTATTAGATCATTCAATAGCAACAGGATTTTGATTGCAGAATGGCTGAGAAATAGTCAATAGCTCAAACACTCAAGTATTCTTCAATCACTGAAGGGATTTTGTTTTCAGACTGAGGTCAACACAAAGTATGTACACTCCATTTAATTTTACTCTGCCCTTTTATGTGTACCTTAAAAAACGCTCCCTAAATGGACACAGGAAATCGGGGATGGAAAGGAGGAGTGTGCTGTCACAGTATAGGTAGAGCAATTAGGGTCACCTAACAATGTATGTATAATTTTTCTATGAGAGACTAACTGGAATTGCAAACTTTTACTTAAAGCACAACAATATAAAATAAAGCTCCCTAAATTTCCTTCATTTTTGTCCTTCAGATATTTAAGGATTAAAGTATGTTCATAATACCTCAGTGAATGGGGGGAGGTTATCTTGGCCTTTTGTCTCCCGTTGCTTTTAACGCATCGTTGGATAGTTTTCAGCGATGATGCTAAGCATGTCCAAACAGACAAACATGACTTCCAGGAATCCTCTGAATTATGAAACTAAGGGTCAGCTGTAAAGATATAGACCAAATGTATATACCATAATATATGTTGGTGTTGTTGTGTGCCATCAAATCGATTCTGACCCATAGAAACCCTATAGGAGACTGTCACATCTTTCTCTCGCATATGTGTTAATAAATAAAATATAATTTTTAAAAAAAACAGTTTCCATCAAGTCGATTCCAACTCATGGTGACCCCATGTGTTTTAAAGTAGAACTGCACTCCATAGCGTTTTCAGAGGCAGATCGCCAACCCTTTCTTTCGAAGTGCCTCTGGGTAGGTTCAAACTTCCAACCTTTCTGTTAGTAGCCTAGCATTTAACTGTTTGCACCACCCAGGAACTCCTTATATATTATATATACTAAACTATATATTATGAAACGTATAATATCTTGTTTATTTATACCCCCATTTCTAAAGAACTTACAGCTCATCCAGTAAAAAAAAAGTACAACTGGACCATTAAAATAAAAGTAGAATAAAAGCCACCTGCCTAGTAAAAGGAATTAAAGAGATAAACAGAAAACATAGGCTATGAATAATTACTGCAGTTGAGCACAAATCTAAGTTTTGAGCTTCCTGTCAGCTAAGACCAAAAAGGGAAACCCAATAATAAAGGTAAGCATGCCAATGCGTTTTGGGAAACAATTTTTTCCCTTCTAAAATAGAGATATACAAATTTCTACCTATCAGTAAACAAAAATACAGCATCGGAATCATTTCTGAACAATGTGAAATTCATGTTACACAAATGCCTACTCTCCGAGCCCATTGCAGCTGGCAGTGATCCCTCGAATGAAAGGGAGTTCTTGGGAGCTAACTCTATCATAAGTCCATACCAGCTGCATGGATCAGCCCCCTGGTCATGGATTATCTCCTGAGAATAACAGCCAGAAAGGAAATCTTCTCTCTTGTTTATACCCACGGAGTGAAAGCCAAGGATAAATTAAACCTCACTTAGGATAATATGTTCACTGCTAAAATTGGCGAGAAATGGGCCTTACTGCATGCACATTCTTGGAAGAATTGGAGCAAAATACTTAAAAGAGAAATAATGAGATGAGGATGGCTTTGGACAAAGTTGAGTGCCAGGCAATATTTTCTTTGGAACCCTCTCCCATTCTGCTGTCCCTTCCTGATCATGGAGGCCCTTTTCTGCTTCAAAGCAAAATCTACTTTTCATCCTAAAGTCTACTTTCATAAAAGGAGCTGGCACGTGTGTGGATCAAGTCACTGTGTTGCCTCTCCCAGGAGTGTTTGCCCTTTAAGTGTTTGCTCTAATTCAATTTAACAAATGCTTGCTGGAGGTTTATTATATGCAAGGTATTTTCTACCTGATGGAAGGGAATAAAAGGATTCATGTTCTTAGAAAGGGATTTCAAGCATTACGGAGCAGGTAGGAAAGAGAGTTTTTTATTCTCTGGATAACATGTGACTGTCTGCCCCTGGATCCTAATAACTGACATGTGTTGTGACCACAGTGCCATCACACACACTTCCACACTCTTCTAATTCTCTCCCTAACCTAGTCTCAGAGAACTAGGGGTTCAGGTGCTGCTATCAGTGCATTTCTAGTATATTCCCCTTTCTTTGTAACAGGGTTCCTGACCTACTGCCTTGAGCTTGGATTCCTGAGTTCTTTCAAGATAGGAGTCTTAGAGAAGGAACAAGTATTTGTTAAATACCCATTTTCCAGGCATGTACATATTAATCCTTGCAACTACAAAGTAACGCCTTTTACATTTTAGGAAAAAAGGAACTTGACGATCAGAGAAGTTTGGGAACTAATTCAAAACTCACAGTTAAGATCCACATGCGTGGCTCCAAAGCCACTACTCTTTCCATTACAGCAATGATTCTCTGGCGAAGGTGAGTGCCACCCAAGAGACATCTGGCATTTTTTATTATCACGATTAGGAGTAAGGTTACTACTGGCATGTAGTGCATAGAGGCCAGGGATGCTGCTAAACATCCTACGATGCACAGGACAGTCTCCCAACACAAAAAATATATTCATCCAGCCCAAAATGTCAACTATGTCACTCTTGAGAAACCCTGTCTTACAGAATGCTCCCTGTACTACTCTGATTTTATTTCCAAGGATTCAAAGGTAAATTCTTCAAAATTAAACAAACTGTAGAAAGTCATGAATAAATCAATGTTTTATCCATGATGCAGCTCTATTCCTTTATAAAGGAAAACGAACTGGAGCCTTAAAATAAATGGGTGGGGAGGGGAGGAGGCTCAGAAGGCATAAAGGAAATTAGTTTGAATTATTGAGGTTAAGAATTAATTATGTAGGTGTTTTTCATCTCCGGTAATTTCACTAACCCAACTGCTCACCGACTGCTTCGAAATTGAATTATTTGGAACTGGCTAAATGTTACCCTAGTACAACTAACATTTGCTTTTCACTTTTTTTTTGGGTTCCAGGAGACGTACATACCAGATGAGACCGCCTTCTCTCCCCCCTCCTCCTGCAGGAACAAAGCCTGCCAAGTGCTGGTGACTTGGCTCCTGCCAGGAGACCACTCTGGACCACCATCAGGTTCCCAGAACAGCCACTGGTGTTTGGGGCACTGTCCCCGCCCCGCTCCTCCTCTCCATCCTGATCTGCTCTCCGCCTTCCTCTGTGTACCGCACGGGGGCGGGGCTGCGGGCGCGCACGTCCCCTGCGCTGTGACGTCACAATCCCCACGCCGTGGAACGGGCCCTTAGCAACCGACCTGGCGACCATCTCCTGGCCGCTGCAGCCCCCAGCCGGCTCCTCTTTTCACATCTTCCGCTCCCGGCGAGGGTGGGGCTGACTGGGAGTCCAGGGCTGGGCCCGGCCTCGGGAAGGAGTGAAGGGGCTCCAGCTGTCCACCCGGCGGCTGCAAGAGGATCTAAGAACATGGATGGCAGCCGGAGAGGTAAGGGGCAGTTCTGGCGGGCGACTGCTGCCTGGCTTCTCGCGCCGGCCCGCGCTCCCGCTTCGGCTGCGGGGTCCGGGCTTAGTCACCATGTTGACCCGACTGTTGCTGTGAGCTGCTGAGGTCGCGCATAGGAGGCCCTGCTTCCCGGGCTTGTAGGTCCGCTTTCTTGCTCTGAATTTGACGCCGGGACTCCAGGAGTCCCGTCCCCTGAACTCGGGGTCGTGCAGCCGTGGTCACCTCTGTAGCTCCGAGTCGGAGGACCCGAGTGTGGTCTCTGGAGTCAGACCTCCCTGAGCCCAATATCAAGCCCGCTGCTCTCCACAGAGGTGAAATGCTCATGTCATAGAGTTCTTGAGTATTAAATGCAGATAGTACATATAACTCTCCTGGCACATTGTAAGTATTCAGTAAATAGAAATCTTCCATTCTGTAACCTAACTCCTTCCCGTAAACTATTGCCTAACCCAGAGCTTCTCTAACTTTTGTGTAAATAGGAATCCTTTGGGAATCATGTTAAAATGCAAATTATGTTCCGTAGGTCTGGGGAGTGGCGCGGGGATGGAGGGTTGGGGGGGGGTGGAAGCTGAGATTCCGCGTTTATAATAAGCTTCCAGGTGATGCCAGTGTTGCTGTTCTCCGGACTACATTTTTAGTAACAAAGCACTAATCCATACTTGCTGTGTACACCTGTCCTTGACTCAGGACTTTCTGGGTCAAGTGGAACGGTTAGGGCAATATAACCTTAAATCTCTATGAGTGCACCCAATCGAAATAATTTGCATCTCACACTGTCTCAGCAAGCAGCATTCTTTCCTCAAGACAAATAAGGTAATTTCCAAACACCCCCTACCCCGTCAGTATTTTTATCTGTTTAAAAGCATACCTTTAAACCAAGCTGCTTGGTGATTCCTTGAAGTAAGTCTTGCTTTGGTATGAGTGTGCCTTTATTAGGTAATCATTGATAAAAATAACTGCTGTTCTGAATGTAAGACCCGAAACCCAAAAAACTCATTGCTGTCGAGTCGATTGTGACTCATAGCGACCAGCAAATTGTATTTTCTAACACTACATCAGTGCAATTTCCAGAAAAAGCAAGCCAGAATGCCTTTTAGGTTTTCAGAAATTTTACAACATAAACTAACATTTATTAAGTCCCTCCTGTGTACCAGGAACTACATACCCAAGTTTTCTCATTTAATCCAAAAAGCATCTTATTAGGTATTACCCTCATTTTACAGGGAATTAACTAAAACAAAAGATCATAAATAACTTGTCCAAGGTCACACAGCAAGTGACAGAATTGGCTTTGAATCCAGGTGAGGAATGAAAACCCCAGAGCCAGTGCCTTTGCTTACTATCTCATGGTGGGTTGGAGGCATGGAGAAGGATATGTGTAGATTGTAGAGTATTATACTTGGTTGTTGTTAGGTGCCGTCCAGTCGGTTCTGATTCATAGCGACCCTATGCACAACAGAACGAAACACTGCCCGGTCCTGAGCTATCCTCACAATCCTTGCTATGCTTGAGCCCATTGTTGCAGCCACTGTGTCAATCCATCTTGTTGAGAGTCTTCCTCTTTTTTGCTGACCCTGTACTTCACCAGGTGTGATGTCCTTCTCTTGCCATCCTTGCTCCTAAGGAGCATTCTGGCTGTGTATACTTGGTTAGTTCTCAGTATTTGTTTACTGAATGTTTTTTAAAATTAGGTCATGTCAAAATGTAAAAATAAGGCTTATATATTTGTAACTTACCTAATTTAATTTAATTAGATCAGTTTTTTTTTTGATATTATAACCCTGGTGGCATAGTGGTTAAGAGTTTGGCTGCTAACCAAAAAGGTCGGCAGTTTGAATCCACCAGGCACTCCTTGGAAACCCTGTGGGGAAGTTCTGCTCTGCCCTGTGGGGTTGCTATGAGTTGAAATCCATTCGATGGCAAATGGTTTGGTTTGAGTTTTTTTGTATTTATGTATGTGTATACATA
>NW_004443981.1:1036901-1157111 GCF_000243295.1 Trichechus manatus latirostris
ATATAATATATGGAGCCCTGGTGGCACAGTGGTTAAGAGCTTGGCTAGTAACCAAAAGGTCGGGAGTTCAAATCCACCATCTGCTCTTTGGAAACCCTGTGGGGCAGTTCTACCTTGTCCTATAGGGTCACTGTGAGTTGGAGTCCACTTGATGGCAATGGGTTTCTTTAGTAATATATAGTAATATCAAGCATTATTATTGATATTGAAATTTTAAAATAAATGTAATATACAGTATCTGCAACAGTCAGTTCTCGCGTACCATAAATAATTATTATTAATAGGAAATCAGAGATAATTTTAACCAGAGCTAAAATACTTAATTTTAAATGAAAATATTGCACTTTCTAAATTTCTTAGATCTCATTAGGAAGTTACCTTTGTTGTTTTCAGAGTATAAAATATTAAAACACCTAAAGAAAAACTTTTCTGTTTTCACTTTCTCACTGTAGTCACATTTTAGACATTCCCTTGTAAGGTAAACCTTCTGAATGGTGGTGTAGCAGAAGGAGTACCAGTCTGAAACACAGTCTTGTTTCTAATCCTTGTTTGGTACTAACTAGCTAGACAGTCTTCAGCAAGTCGAGTTACCTTCCTGGGCCTTAGCTGTTTGTAAAATGGTGGACTTGGACTAGATAATCTATGAAGTATTCTTTCCAACTTCTCTTGGGAGAGGGGGGAGAAAAGTTTGAAAATACCAATTTGCCATCCCTTCTATTGTCAGTGACCTTGGGGGAGAAGAGGAGAGGAAGCAACCTATTAGTATGAGTAACTGAAAATAGTTTGAAAAAAATAAAATCTGTTAATCCCACGGAGACACTCCTCAATGGGATTCCCAAACTTCCAGTATCCCTGGGAAACCCTGCCAAAGAAATACCTTCAGCTCTCCTCAGCAGAGTTCCTTTTGGCTACCTTACTGAAATCACATGGTATAGGAAAGAGGGCTGCTCTCACAAACAGATGAATTTTACTACCTTACCAAGATCTTCTGGTTAAGCGCTTGGCTGCTAACTGAAAGGTCAGCAGTTTGAACCCACCAGATGCTCCATGGGAGAAAGATGTGGCAGTATGCTTCCGTAAAGATTACAGCCTTGGAAACCCTATAGGGCAGTTCTGCTCTGTCCTATTGGGTTGCTCTGAGTTGGAATCTACTTGACAGCAACAGGTTTACCAAGACCTTCCTTCAGTCTTAGAGACAGGATTTTAGTCATGAAATAGAGGATGATACTGCTTTTCCTGGCATTGGGTTTGAGGCTATTCCATACCACGTTTATCAGTCTGGGTCCAGTCAGGAGATAGAAACCATACAGTGGTTTTAAAAAAGGAAGTTTAAAATAAAGAAGTATTAAGCTATATAAGAGTAACTTTAAGGTATAAGAAAACTCCATATAGTACCCTAGGGCTAAGGGAGAGTACTCAAGAAAGGACACGTTTGGAAGGGGAACTTCTTCCCAAAGGCTGGGGTTCAGACCTCACTGGAGAAAGTGTAGTTGCAGCCCCCTAGATGACAGAGAGTTCACTGGTGCCCAAGCCAGAAGTGTCTGCAGTCACTGGATGAACAGGAATCAACCCTCCAGAGAGCAGCCAAGCATAGGCATTCTGAGAGAATGGAGACAATGGGACGACAGGAGGCCTGAAACAGGTAGTAACCCTGTCAGGAGGGCTGCAGTATCAGATCCTAGGAAACCTTACAGGGCAGTTCTTCTCTGTCACATGGGGTGGCAATGAGTCAAAATCAACTTGACAGCGCCCAACAAGGAACATCAACAGCAGTATCAGATTATTGTGAGAGACAAACCTCTGGATCAGGGAGGAGCCAAACTGGCCTTGTGATCACTTTACATAGGGTCACTAAGAGTTGGAATTCACTCAATGGCATTCTGGTTTGGTTTTGACACAGACACTGCATGCTTCAGGCCTCCTGCCTGCCCTGTTGCTTTGATTCCCTCTGCTCACGCATTCTAGGAGCATGGTTGAGGGAAGAGCACCACCAGATGTCCCCACACCCAAAATGCTGACCCACCATTCAGCAGCTCGGAAGAACAGGAGAGCCCCTTCCTCCTAGAGTGTTCCTCCAGTGCCCTTTACAGAGAAAGGAGAACTGTTTAAAGGAATTCTGTTCATTATTGTAGAGCATCTATTGAAGGGTGAATTTGGAGCTGAGAGGAAATAAGTTGATAAACTGGCACGGTCTACCCGTGTGGCTACTCCGCTTCTGTCAGCACTGTACCACGCATGTTTGAAGTTCATTGTAACAACAAAACAAGTCCATTTCTACCTAAAGAGATGTAGCTATCCTACTTAAAAGTGAACAACTTCACTTCTGGAATGGCAGCATGACCCACTCTGCAGTGAAACAGGCATAACTGGTTAAAATTATTTATTTTTGAAAAAGCTTTTAAAGTCTCTGGGAATTACCCAAAGGATACACAGCAAATAAAGAAACATGTATTCAGGAAAATCTACTAAATCTCAGTAAAAACAACAAGTGTCTGTGGGACTTGAGCAACAACCCCCTTTCTCCTTCCCTACCACCCCAGCTCAGCAACTCCACTCCTGGCAAATATGGCCAAGAACATGGGGCTTCCTCTCCCCTAAGCTCCCAATCAAAGGATATGCCATCTTCCTTGGAGGGACAGGCCACCATCATTTCTTATCCCCTCCAGCTCTGATTGATTTGCAGGAGCTAAATTCCTGGTAAGTACTGTCAGAAATTCGGGAGCTCTCTTTTTCCACACAGTCTCATAGGGCAGAGAATCTACCCCCACTGGAGCAGGCCTAGAATATTGGGACCGATTGCCTTCACCACAGCTTGCTAATAGGGTGGAGGTTGCATATCAATAGAGGCAAGCTGAGAACATCAGGGGCTACTACCCCATCCAGGACCCAGAGCAGTGCTCAGAAATTTTACCCAGGAAAAGAAGCAATACCTAAAACCAGACAGCTCAGAAGCTCTCCCCAAAGGAATGGACTTCATTTGAAACAAAGAATGGGGAAGTTCAAGCCTAAGGACACACTCAAAAAAATGGAGATTTTGGTAGTAAGCAATTAAGAAGAGGCTGGTAACTCTATGAAAGCAACTAACTAAACTGTGGACCAGCTAGTTTTCCAGAAAGAACCAGGGAAAGAGTTAATAATAACCCTCCTAGAATCAGAACAAACCCCAAAAACTGGCCTCATTGGCTGCTAACCAGGTCAGTGGTTTGAACCCAGCAGCTGCTCCACAGGAGAAAGATGTGGCAGTCTGCTTCCATAAAGATTACAGCCTTGGAAACCCTATGAGGCGGCTCTGCTTTGTCCTGTAGGGTCACTATGAGTCAGAATCAACTCGATGGCAATGAGTTTAGACTGGAGCAATTTAGGCCCCAAGGCATTGCTGCATAGAGCAATCAGCCGACAATGACATCTAGGTATAATACCAAATGTGGTAGACAGCTTAACAGATCAAGGAAATAGAGAAAGCCCTGTGAAAACCAGTCACTCCAGGGTGACTGTGTGCCCAAGGCTGCACCCTCTGCGGAGTGACAGCAGAGGCTTCACCTTGCAGGGGAAATAGATTTCACTAAAATAGTTTAGGCTAGTCACTAAACAAATAAGCTAACAACAACAAAAAAACAAGCCCCAGAGAGGAGGGAGGGGAACCAATATCCATAGTTGCTACAATATAAAAACCCAAATTAAACCCATTGCTGAATATATTAACTGAAATAACTGATTTTCAACAACAAAAAAAAATCATGAGACATACAAAGAAACAAGAAAATGTGATCCATGCACAGGAAACAAAGCAGGCACCAGAAACTGACTGGGAAAGGTCCCAGATGAATTGAATTGTCTATTTCTCCCTTCAATTCTGTCACTTTTAACAGATTTAAGAAAGACTTCAAAGAAGCCATTACAAACGTGTTCAAAGAACCAGAGGAAATATGCTTAAGTAAGTAAAAAGCAGCTATGATGACAGTGTCTCATCAAATGGAGAGTATCAATAAAGGGACTGAAATTATGAAAAAGAACCAAATGGAAATTCTAGAGTGGAAAAATACAGTAAAAATGAAAAATTATCACTAGTAGATTTGAACTGGCAGAAGAAAGAATCAGCAAACTTCAAGACAGATTGATAAAAATTATGCAATCTAAAAATCAGAAAAAAGAATGAAGAATAATGAACAGAGCCCTAGAGAAATGTGGAACACTATTAAGTACACAAATATATGCATAACGGAAATACCAAAATGAGAGGCAAGGGAGAATGGAGCAGAAGGAAAATATGTTCTCTGATCATAATGGAGTGAAATTAGAAATCAATAACAGAAAGACCACCTTGCGATATCTACGGTCTCGGGGTTGGAGGACATGACTCACTCAATCATGTCTGTATAATGAGGCCACAATAAAGGCTCTGGACACAGAAGCTTCTTAGGTGAAAGGCATTGATGCATGTGGGAGGGTAACGCATCCCTTTTGGGGACATGGAAGTTTTGCATTGGGAACATTCCCAAACCTCACCCTATGCATCTCTTCATTTGTATCCTTTTGTTACAGTAAAGCTGTAATCATTTCTTTCTGTGAGTCATTCCAGTGACAAACCCAAGGGAATAGTGGGAGCCAGCAGGTTAGAAGTGAATGGGAGGATCCTGGGAACCCCAAGCTTATTCTTGATATCCTGAAGTTGTTGTTAGGTGCCGTCAAGTTGGTTCCAACTCATAGCAACCCCATGCACAACATAATGATATACTGCCCAGTTCTGCTCCATCCTCACAATCATTGCTGTGCTTGAGCCCATTGTTGCAGCCACTTTGTCAGTCCATCTTGTTGAGGGTCTTCCTCTGTTTTGCTGACCCTCTACTTTACCAAGCATGATGTCCTTCTCCAGGGACTGATCCCTCCTGATAACATATCCAAAGTATGTGACATGTATTGTCTCCACCCTTGCTTCTAAGGAGCATTCTGGTTGTACTTCTTCCAAGACAGATTTGTTCCTTCTTTTGGCAGTCCACAGTATATTCAATATTCTTCGCCAGCACAATTCAAAAGCATCAGTTCTTCTTCAGTCTTCCTTACTCATTGTCCAGCTTTCGCATGCATATGAGGTGATTGAAAACACCATGGCTTGGGTCAGGCGCACCTTAGTCCTCAAGGTGACATCTTTGCTTTTTAATACTTTAAGGAGGTCTTTTGCAGCCGATTTGCCCAATGCAATACGTGTTTTGATTTCTTAACTGCTGCTTCCGTGGGTGTTGATCGTGGATCCAAGTGAAATGAAATCCTTGATGTCAATCTTTTCTCCATTTATCATGATGTTGCTTATTGGTCCAGTTGTGAGGATTTTTATTTTCTTTATATTGAGACATAATCCATACTGACGGCTGTGGTCTTTAGTCTTCATCAGTAAGTAATATCCTGAAGGTATCTTGAAGGGGTAGTGGGAGAACCCTGAATTTGTGGCAAGAAGGTCAGAAGCGAGGGTGTCGTGGGGTCTCCAAGCTTGCGACTGGCCTTTAAAGTTTTGGGCAGACTTGGCAGTCTGGAGGACTGTGCCTTTTGTGAGGCCTGACCTAGTTCCAAGTGGCTAGGGTCAGAGGAATAAGTGCTGCATGTGTAGTTGAATTAGAACTGAATTGATTCCATTCAGTTGGTGTGAGAAGTGGAATACACTGAAGTGAATCTATAGATTCATTGCAATTGATCCTTACATTTTGTGTCAGAGAAATGGGATTTGATTGATCTACATATTTGGTGTCAGATAAGTGGTATTTGATTTTTCTCAGTTTTTATGTACACCTTCTCCTCAGTTGGCTGGCAGTTCAAATCCACCAGGCCCTCCTTGGAAACCCTATGGGGCAGTTCTACTCTGTCTTGTAGGGTCACTGTGAGTCGGAATCGACTCAGCATCAGCGGGTTTGGTTTTTTTGGTCTCCACACTTAGAGCCCTGGTGGCTCAGTGTTTAAAAGCTCAGCTGCTAACCAAAAGGTCAACGGTTCAAATCCACCAGCCACTCCTTGGAAACCCTATAGGGCAGTTCTGCTCTGTCCTATAGGGTCACTATAGGTCGGAGTTGACTTGACAGCAACGGGTTTTTTTTTTTTTTTTTTGTCTCCTCACTTATCGACTATCTTGTTATCTAACATTTCACATTTACAACAGTAGTAAAAATCTGTTTTACACATTAACAACATACATCTGGCAGTAACAAACACCAAGATGAGGCAAGCGTAATGCTGGCTTTGATGGTTAAGGTTATGTGTCAACTTGGCTAGGCCATGATTCTCAGTGGTTTGGCAGCTATGTAATGCTGTAACTTGGCAGTTATATAACGATACAGTTATCCTCCATTTTATGATCTGATGTGGTCATTCTCCATTTTCACATAACATGATTTTGCATAACGACCTGGTCTTTGGAACCTAACTATGTCCATGAGTAAGGAGAGGGTGTATACTAACCATTCTGTTCTTCTCTTTCCTTTCTCTCATTTTTATTTTGTACACAAGTTATTTTGGAGGTTAACATTACAGTTTACTAATTAGATAACAATATTCGGGTGGATAATGACTAGATTTAAGGAGTAATTCACATAGCCTCTGAAGGCTTAATAACTGTTGGGACTGTGTGTCTTCTCATTTTGGAGAAGAATGAGAGCTTGTTCACTTTTTTAGACAACTTGATTGAGGTATAATTTACTATTCATATCTTGCATGTTAAATTTCATTTAACTCTGTAACTCAGCCTTTCTATTTTGGAGGTTACCCCTCAAAACATAATCACTTTTTGGAGAGGGAAATTATTTTGTGATGAAGTGTGTATCTAATTTTGTGATACCCCATGTACTCTGAAAGATGAGACACTGCCTGATGAGTTTTCCTTTACTAGAATTGGTTTTAAATATGGAATATCTAGAAAGGATCCAAGCAAGGGATAAGTCAGTTAGACCAGATAAACCTCAAGACATCTTTTAATCATTAAAGATGTCTTAAGAATAAGTAAACCCTTTATATTTACTTATTCTTTACATAGCAACATATTCTATGATATAATTTCTCATTCACTTTGTGAGAAGATTACTTTCTTTAAATTATTTTTAAGGACAGACTAACCTGTGATTGACTGAAATAGTTAATACATATCTTCTCAAAATCAGTGAAAACTCTAGTAGGTCAATGACGTACAGAATAGTCGGGCTGTGCCAAATAACATAATTAATGCATTTATCATTCTACCAAGTGAAACTAAAGTTTCAAGATACAACTATTTTGAAAATAACTTTTTATCTTAAAAGAGAAAACTTTTTATCTATGGCTGCAGAATTTTTGCTGTGTGATGTAATGTTGCTGGTTAGTAATACAATGGAATAAAAATTGAAATGACCCTAGTAGTTTAATCAAAGATAAATTTATTATTTTTTTAAACGTTCAATATTGTTTTTGTGGAACTTGTGTTTCATTTACCCTAATAATTCTTGGGGTTTTGTTGTTGTTGTTTTATTGTTAAGTCCTTCCCAGATATGATCCACCATGTCTATTTAAGGGACACCTGAGCACCAAAAGTAATGGTAAGTGAAGTATTGGTTTTAATGGTAGCTTGTTAACAGATTAAGTGTATGTTTCCTTTATTTGCAAGTTATATGACATGATGAAAAATTACCTCATATAATGAATATATGAACTTGAGATTTCATGACTGCATAATGTAATGTTAGAGTAGCTATAAATATAGGAGTTCTTGAAATAGAAAATTTAGGAGTCCATCATTTTAAACTATTACTGTGTCACTGGATATGGGCTTGGCTGCCTCTTGCTCCCCACTGCAGCTCCAGCCTGGCTCTTCTCTTTGCAGGCAGACTACTCAGGCTTAAGGCATGCCTTCCTTGCTAAAATGGTGATTAGCAAGTGTTAAAGACAAGAGCACTGAAAAGGAAGAGCTGTGCAGAGAAAGAGACGCTTGAATAAAGCATTTTGTATCAGCAAACAGGGCCTTTCTATCCAATTGGATTTCTGGGACCTATGAAAGGGAAGTCTACTGTGTATTTTTGTGATGGTCTTACATTTTAAAGTCTTCAAAGTAAATTTTTTATGTTATGAATTTAAAATATGTTTACAATTGTAGCTTAAAAATTATAAGTCAGTAGGTTTTTAGGCAAAATGAAAGTTTTTGTCCTTATTTATGTGAAAAATCTTTGATAGTGGTTGCCTCCAAATATGAAGGTAGAATCACATTTTTCAGTGATCTCACTTATTTTTCTTGTATTAAAGTATATATATACACGTAGAACCGGAATAGTAAACTTTTCTTTGAAAAAGAATTTTAATTAAAAATTTTAAACTATATTTAAAATATACATAAAAAAAACATGATGAGGAACTATATGTAAAGTTTGCTAACATTTCTTTTAAGGAATGACTGTTTAGAGGCAGTATAGCTATAGTGGTTATCAGCATGAGGCTGCCTGGTTCACATCCAAACTGCATCCTTTATAAGCTGTATGACCTCGAACACCTTACTCACACATCTGTGCCTCAGTTTCCACTTCTATTAAGTGATGATAACCATCACTGTTGAGTTGATTCTGACTCATAGAAACCCTATAGGACAGAGTAGACTGCCCCATAGGGTTTCCAAGGAGCAGCTGGTGGACTCGAACTGCCAACCTTTTGGTTAGCAGCCTGAACTCTTACCCACTGTGTCACTAAGTTCCTTAAATGATGATAGTAATGACTAAATGAGTTTATATATGTAAGGAGCTTAAGAAAACATGCATGGCAAATGGTAAACATTCAACAAATGTTTTTAGTAGTAGTACTGTAGTAGTAAGGAGCCCTAGTGGCACAATGGTTAACACTCAGCTGTTAATCAAGAGGTTGACAGTTCGAACCTGGCAGCCAGCTCCGTGGGAAATAGAACTGACAATATGCTCCCCATAAAGATTACAGCCTAGGAAACCCTATGGGGCAGTTCTCCTCTGTAACATGAGGCTGCTATGAGTCAGAATCGACTCAGTAGCCCGTAACAACAACAATACTAGTAGTACTAATAACAAGCTCATCACTGTTGTATATGCTTATCTTATACATAGAATTTCCCTGGAAAAATGTATTTAAAAAGTAGCAGGGTATACTTCTGGGATGGGAGACCAGGGATCAGGGTGGGAAAGTCACTAATTTTTCAGTCTCTATATACCTTTTTAGCTTGTAAATTTTTTAACCACATGCATGTATTCTCAAAAACTGTTTTTAATGTTTAAAAAATTGTAGTTACATTTATATTTTTTACTTATATAAGTTCTTTATTTCTAAGATTTCTTTTAAGTAGCTCGGATGAGGTCAAGGAGTTCAGTGTCATGGAACTTCCATGTGATCATACCTGCCTTAAGATAGTCCTAGTACTTCAAAAAGAATGTAATAAACTGATGTGTAGGAGATCTTATTTTCAGGTGTAAAGTTAGAAATTTGCCTCTCAGAATAGAATCTTTATATAGGATTTTGGGTTTGGGATTTGTGTATTTTCCCAAACTCGATGGATTGTTCAAGTATTAGTAATGGTAATATTATTTTATAATCAAGCAAGTAAGTGACTAAACATTTTTTACTTGCGTTTGAGTGCTGACAGTAAGAAACAGTTTTGTAAATGTAATGAAAGATTATATTTTAGAATCTCTTCCCAAAACACTCAGGGTTGTAAAACTCTTGGAAAGGCTTGAACTCAAGTGGTCAGTTGCCTGTCAGAAGTTATCAGTACAAGATTAAGGCTAGAATGTATTCAGCATCACAAATTTATAATGTCAGTATCTTTGTCATTGAGTTTCAGAACATTTTATAAGAATGAGCTAAATTACCAGCAGCTTGTTTATCTCTTGATTTTTATGTTAATTTTAAATATGTAATGATGAAATATGTTTTCATTTTTAGCTTTTTGCACTGACTCCTCCTCTCTCAGACTAAGCACTCTCCACCTGGTCAAGACTCACATGGCTGCCCACTATAATAAAATCCTTTCCGCCAAAGGTAAAAATGTGCAAATGGGAACTTTGAGCACCTAGTTTTAACTTTCTGCTTCTCATTAGAATAAATCTGTAGCAAAAATGAATACATTATATAGAAAAGGTTTTGTGGTTGGTGTAGTAAGTAAAATATAGTTGTTTAATTAACAACTATTGACTGTTGTTTAGGAAGCAGTGAGTTTCTATTTATGGTAATGGAAAATTTGGCAACAAATATTGATGATAGTTGCACAACATGGTTGATGTAATTGGTGTCACTGAATTGTACACACAAAAAATACTGAATTGGTAAATGTTGTGTTATATATATTTTCACAACAATAAAAAAAGAAAAAAGTGTAACTACCCAAAAAAAAAAAAAATTATTGACTAACTTTATATACATAGCAAATTCAGAATACCATTTTTGTTAACTGTATTTAGAATCTACATAATACCTATGTTATTTTATTGTAACTGTGATATCCCTAATATTATTTTGTGGCAAGATATTGATCTTAATATAAAAGTTTTATAAACAGCTTTTTTGTTTTTGAATCCACTAAAGAAGTTGCACAAAGAAGATGCTATCTGCTATTTTTTTTTCTTTTTTGTCAGCATTATTGAGGTATAACTTACATACAATAAAATGTACTCATTTTAAATGTACAGTTAAATGTTTTGACAAATGTATACATTTGTATAACCACCACCACCACCACCACCACCATGCTATAAAGTAGGGGTCAGCTAACTACAGCTTACAGGCCAAATCCTCCTGCCACCTGTTTTTTTACAGCTTGTGAACTAAGAATGGTGTTTATATTTTTAAATGGTTGGGAAAAAATCAAAAGAAAAACAATATTTTGAGACGTGAATATCGTATGAAATTCACATTTCATTGTAAATAAAGTTTTACTAGAGCACAACCACATTTGTTTTACATATTGCCTCTGGCTGCTTTTGCACTAAAAGGCAGAATTGACTAGTTGTAACAGAGACCATAGTGCCCTACAAAGACTAAAGCATGTACTTTCTGGCCCTTTACAGAAAAAAATTTGCTGGCCCCTGTTATAGAATATTTCCACCCCAAAAAGTTCCCTCTACTACTTTGGGCTCAATTCCTTCCCGCCAACCCCTGGCAACCACTGATGTTTTTATCACTATAGTTTTGTCTTTTCTAGAATTTTATAAAAGTGGAATCATATAATATGTATCCTTTTGGGTCTTGCTTTCAATTAGCGTAATGTTTTTGAGATTAACCCATGTTTGTTGCGGTGTATCAGTATTTCGTCATTCTTACTGCTCAGTAGTATTCCGTTTAATGTGTATACAACAAATTGTTTTATCAGTTCCCCAGTTTGTAGACATTTGGATTGTTTTCACTCACTTGGGCTTTTATCAATAAAGCTGCTGTAAACATTCCCACGCACTCCTCGAACATATGTTTCCATGTCACTTGGATTAAATAGCTAGGAGTGGAATTGCAGGGTACTGTGGCACACGTTGACACAGTGGCTGCAAAAATGGGCTCAAGCATAGCAACAATTGTGAGGATGGCACAGGACTGGGCACTGTTTCGTTGTGTTGTGCGTAGGGTCGCTATGAGTTAGAACCAACTCGACGGCACCTAACAACAACAGCATGGCACACATGGGGTCATCATGTCTGAATCAACTCAAAGGCAACTGGGGTTTTTTTCTTTTTGTTTTTATGGTAAGTGTATGTTTAACTTCATGAGAAACTGCCAAACAGTTTCCCGTACCATTTTGCATTTCCATCACCTCTACATCCTCACCAACACTTGGTATTGGCAGTCTTATTTTAGCCATGCTAGTGAATATGTAGTAATATCTCATGGTTTTAGTTTACATTTCCTTCATGGCTACTGATGTCAAGCAACTTTTCTTGTGCTTATTTGCTATGTGTATGTCTTCTTTGGTGAAGTGTCCAAATCTTTTGCTCATATTTTTGAATGGGTTATTTGTCTTCTTGGTATAGATTTGTGAGAGTTCTATATTACATACATGTCCTATATCAGATACATGTTTTGCACATATTTTCTCACAGTCTGTGGCTTGTCTTTTCATTTTCTTTTTTTTTTACTTTTTATTTTGAAATAATCATAGACTTATAGAAAAGTTACAAAACTAGTAAAGAGTTAACATATACCCTTCACCTAGCTTCCTCTAATACTAAAACATTGCATGCAATTATCAAAACCAGGACATTAATATTGATATAATACGATTAACTACGGCCCGTTTTTGAATTTTACCAGTTTTTCACTAATGTCCATTTAAAATTTTTTTTATTTTCTCATTTGAAGAGCTTAAGTTTTAAAATACTAGGAACTCTTCGTGATTTCCACATTTGATACTTACTGTCAATTATAAATATTAAGAGTATTATTAAACAACTAATTTTTCTTTTTTCAGCTGCGGTAGACTGCTCAGTTCCAGTAAGCATGAGTACCAGTATCAAATGTAAGTAACTTTTTGACCTATTGCTTTTTGAGAAAACATTTTCTAACTTTTTGTATTGTCCATAAATAAAAGAAGCGTGTATTATATTTCTAAGTTAGAAACTTAGAATCTAGCCCAGACTTTGCTCCCAAATTTTTATGTAACTTTGGATATATTATTTAATACTTTTTGTATATATAAAAATGTGGGTTGTACTAAAAGACTTGCCAAGGTTTAAACTCTAAAATTCGACGATTTTCATTGCTCTTGGCTTATCATCAAGATAACTGCATGGTTCATTAAAAATACCATAACTGGCACTTTTCTCCAGGTAAATATTGTCTACTATTTTTATCCTAATAGCCTAACTGATAAACACAGGAGTTATATGCATCTAAAAAGCCATACTGACTTATAATTGTATAGAATCCTGAAGTGTGTGAAATAACTACCCTTGACTACCCAATATTTGCATTTTTGCAAATCTTTACTGAGGAAATAATTAGCCCACAAAATTTGAAATTCCTATTTAAAAATTTTCTGAAGGCGACAAATTTGAGACCATTTGAGGCATTTGTAGTTTGAGTTCAAGTCAAGAAATGCATACTTTAAAAGAAGGTAGATATCACAGCCTATGGTTGTCTTATTAGGAGTCAAAAAAAAAAGTATCATAAGCTTTAAGTTTAGTGTTTTCTTAAGTTACTATTTAAATTTAGTAGTTATTGTCTAATCGAGAGAGGATAGCTACATTAAAAAATACCACCCCAAGGTAGTGCATAGTAAGTGACGAACGAGGACATAGATAGGGAAACGCCGCTTGGATGCAATTGAGGGACGATCACAGTGAGCAGGGCTGGTTGGACCCACCTCTTCTTGGCCACCAGCTGCCATTCAGTGAGCAGAGTCTTTGTCAGGCCCGGTACTTGGCACTTTATATTTCCCCTCTTTTGTGCCCTTTATGTTTGTAACAAACCCTAATGTAGGCTCTTACATCTTTGAAGGAATCTAGGGATTCATATCATTTTATAGGCGAGGTAAAGGCATTCTAGGCAAGGTAGAGCTTGAGTATGTGTTTTTCAAAACCATAGCACACTAGCTACATAAGCAAGCCATTTTACGTCTTACTTTCCTCTTTTGTAAAATGAAGAGTAATTAATTTCTCAGATCCCTCCTAGACTTTGAATTTCTCTGCTGCTTTATATTTTATTTTTCTGTATCATATTAATAACTTTTAAAAAAATGAAAAACTGGTTTGTTCAATATTTATGGTTTTTAAAAATTCGCATCATTTGAATTAAGATGGTTTTTCCTAATTGTCTTTAGCTCAAATAACTCTCTTTAATTGTGGTCACCTCTAAATGGGAAAGCTTTGCTAAATTTTTATACTGGTATTAATTTCCTGAATAATAGATATATAAAATAAGATTATCTTTTGTGTGTATGTGTGTAATAAAAAGATTGTATAATAAACAGCCTGAATGTATTAATCCTCTTGCTCAGCCAAACTCTTGGATTTAAAATCCAAATCCACCAATTTAGAATAACAGGGATTTTGCATATTTTGCTTACCTCACTAGAGTTCACTCATTAGTTAATTCAACAAATATTTATTGGACACCTACTATGTGCTAGATGCTGTTTTAATACCATGCGTTATATACTGTTCCAAGGGCTGGAACTAAAAAGGTGGATAAAATAAAGTACGTGCTTTTATAAAGCTTACGTTCTAGTTGGAGGAGACAGTAAGCAAATATAAACAAGTAAATGTAGAATATGTCAGAAAGTGATAAATGCTATGGGAAAATATGAAGAAGGAAATGGGGATTAGGAGTATCCTCTTCTGAGTCAGCTTGAATTTCTGACAGTTCCCTGTCGATTTACTGCTAAAACTGCTTTTGAATGATCTTCAGCAAAATTTTACTTCTGTCTGATATTAATGATCCAAAAACCAAAACAAAACCCTTTGCCATCGAGTCAATTCCTACTCATAGCAACCCTATAGGACAGAGTAGAACTGCTCCATAGGGTTTCTAAGGAGCAGCTGGCAGATTTGAACTGCCGACCTTTTGGTTAGCAGTTTGATTCGATTCCTGTGTATTCCATCTGGCAACGTCCATGAGGGCTTTATAGCTGGTGTGAAATAAGACAGCTGGAGAGTGATAAGATCATTGTGATAGGGCAAAGAGATGCCAATCACGTAGGGGTGTGGCCACTGCAAGGAGTTTGGCTTTTACTCTGAATGAAACTGGAGGCCATTGGAGGGCCTTGAGTCAAGGAGTAACATGAGCCAATTTAACTTTTAAAGTATCTCTCCAGCTACTGTGTTGAGAATAGTCTTGAAGGGGTAATGGTAGAAGTAGGATGACCAGGTAGGAGACAATTATCTAGGTGAGGAGTAATGGTTGCAGAGTGGTTGCAGTGGAGGGAATGTGAAATAGTTGGGCTCTGGATACATTTTAAAGGGCGTCAACAGTATTTACTCATGGATTAAATGTAGACAGGGTGTAAGAGAAAAAGAGGAGTGAGTCAAGAATGACTTCTAAGACTTAGGGCCTGTCGACCAAAAGGACAGTTGTCATCTACGCCATGTGTGTTGGAGTAGAACTGTCCTCCATAGGTTTTTCAATGGATGATTTTTCAGAAGTCGATCACCAGGCCTTTCTTTGGAGGCACCTCTGGGTGGACTCAAATCTTCAACCTTTTGGTTAGCGGCTGCCTCAGGCTGGTTTCTCTAGAGAACCAAAACCAGTGAAGCATGTGTGTGTGTGTGTGTGTGTGTGTGTGTGTGTGTGTGTGTGTGTGTCAAGGAAATGGGTCACGCAGTTGTAGAGGCTGGAAAGTCCCAAGTCTGTCAGGCTGGAGGCTTCTCCTGACTCATGTAGCTACAGGGGCTGGGAAACACGAGATTGGCAGGTCAGACAGCAGGCTGACGAATCCCAAGATTGGCAGGTAAGTTGCTAGCTCAAGTCCCAAGAACTAGAGGTCAGATGAACAGAAGCCAGCTGCAGGATCCAGAGCGAGCAAAAGCCCTCGAGCTTTGCCAGAAAGTCCACTTATATTGGATGTAGGCCACACCCCCAAGGAAACTCCCTTTCAACTGATTTGCTGCTCATATCAGATGTCATTATGGAGGTGATTACATCATTACATAGCTGCCAAACTACATCATAACTGCCAAACCACTGAGAATCATGGCCCAGCCAAGTTGACCCACGACCTTAATCATCACAGCAGCTGAGCGCATTAAACATTTGCATCACCCAGAGACTCCTTATCTGTATAAAGAAAGGTTCTATGGATTTTTATATTTACATATCAATAGTGTAAACATTTTTAGCAAGAAAAAAATGTGCCTTTTATTTGGCTTATAAGAAGACCAAACAATTAAGTTTTCTATTTTGTTCCATATTTTAGATATTTAGTGATTTGTTTTTCCCCCTTAGATGCAGACCAACAACGAAGAGAGAAACTCAAAAGGGAACTAGCACGATGTGAAAAGGAGTTGAGATTAGCTAAAACTGCAAAGCAGGCCAATTCTAAAAATAATTCCAAGTCATTATTATTAAACACCCTCCAAAAGGTAAGATAGTATTTCTACCTTTTAAAAGCAAGTATTTCTAAGATACTTCATTATTGGAACAGTCTGAATTTTTGGTGACCATCTACCTTATTTTTTGTCAGAAAAGTTCTAAATTTATATTTTAACACAGAGGGAATTTTACTCGGGCTTGTCGACATGAATCGGGAGCCAACTCCATGGCAGCTAACAACAACATGGCGTCTTGTAATATACCCTCGTCTCTTTCCCGTGGGGAGTCTTTATTCGCCTGAGAATCTCGTCACAGTGTGTTTTCAGTGGTGGTCACGTGATAGGTGAATATGAAGCATAAACGTCTAAGTTTTAAATCATGATGACATTATACAGATGACACTGTGAAGTGCCATTACGATAACGTCTGCTTCTGTGTCCATTCTTCAGTTGTTGAGTTCTTGCCCCTTTAAGTGCTTGCTTCTCATTCTCTACTTATAGCCGCTTGTAGCTTTCCGGGCTTCATTCCTAGCTCTTGTTTCTGCCACTTATGGATAGAAAAGAACATTATCTTTTGAGGAAAAGAATGCTGGGTTTTTATAACAAAAACAAACTTTAATTTGTTCTTACTGAGATGCTTAACTGAAAATTGAACCGGCACATCTAATCCAGGGAATGAGATACATTAATCATCACAGTTAGTGCTATGAATGTTATTATTTATGCTTACACAATCAGGGTTAGATTTTCTTTTAGGCTAAAGATAAGGAGAGTTTCTGCACTGAAGTCTCTACTGCAGACTAAGTTAATAGCAGAACATTTTCCACTAAATCTTGGATTGATATTCTTCTATTTCTTAAGGCTTAATTATTAAAGACTGAGGAGCTAAGAGTTTTATGAAAACAATTTTTGGGTTTTTTTAGCTTGGTATTCTTAATCCCAAAGTACATTTCCTACTAAAATACCTCACCTTTGAATAATGCTTTAAACACATACACATATAGTCTAAACCTCCCAACAACCCTGTCATCAGTGAAGCTGGAATATGAGAGTCCCCAGCACTATTATATAGATAAAAGGACCAGGAATAGAGCCAGTTCCTTTAGAATAAATCTGCTGTACTCCATACTGTACTTTGCCATTTGGGAATCTGTTCATAAATATTTGACTCACATGTATATTTTCATTTTTAAGGGGGCCTGGTGGCACAGTGGTTAAGTGCTCGACTGCTAACCAAAAAGTTAGCAGTTCGAAACCACCAGCCACTCCACGGGAGAAAGATGTGGCAGGCTGCTTCTGTTTGGGGAATCTGTTTATCAATATTTGACTCACATGTATATTTTCATCTTTAGTGAGTGTGCTTTTTAACTGAAAATTAAAAATATTTTCTATTATATAGCATTTTTAATGTAATTTAATAATTTTATCTTTAGATAAGAATGAGATTTGTTGAAGAAAGTAAAATATATAATTAAGTCTGTAAATGTAAGATGTTTTCATTTTTTGTTAGCCGCTGCAACTCTATAACTTTTGCCTCCATCAAGTAGTTCATTTATACTTATATATATATTTTTTATTGACTCCATTTAGAAGTCACAGAAACTTGCAATTTGCTTAGAGTTTTGATAAGTCTTGATGATAAACATTTTAGGCACATGCAAATTGTCTTAAAATTATTATTTTGGGAAGTATATTTATTTTGATAATTAGATGGGTTTTATGGTTAACAGATACCTTTTACAATCTAAATTCAGTGAATGTTTACTATAATTTACTTTTAAAAAGAAAATGCTAGCTTTAGCTTCTAAACAAATGTATTAGCAACTTACATACATGAGATCATATATCAAAAACTCTTTATTTTAAAAATTGCCAGCACTGCCTCTGGTGAAGAAAACAAACCCGGCTTTGATTTCCATTTCATTGCACATGAGGGACTGTAAATATGGATGTGCTAAAGAATCATGTGATCTGTCCAACCTGCCCATTCAACCTGTAATTGAGTCTACTCACAAATACAAAATCTTATTGCAACTCCTAGTCATTTGACAATCTCTTTAAAAGATGGATTTCCTTTGCTTATTTTTACTGAGTTTGTAAATTAAGCTATGATTGACATCTTTTCCCTTTAAAACAATAATGTGAAATATAAAAACATTTTTATTTTAGTTTTAAATAATTTCAGTAATTTTATTTATATGATAGGTACTGTCTTGCCACTGAGTAGAATAAGAGAAGGAGAATAAAAATAACTTCTTTCCCTGCCATCAACATGTGCAGAGTGCTTACTGTCTACAAGGTACTGTTAGACCTATGAAACTGTCACATGTATTAACTCATTTAAACCTCACAGCAACTTCTGGGAGATGGAACAGTTACTACTACTGTTGTATAGATGAAAAAACTGAGGCACAGGATCTGACGGATTCGAACTCAGGCTGAGCCTCTGCTCTTCACCATTGCGTCATACTATCTATTTTAAAAACTCCTTTGACAATGCTCTCTTTTTAGATTTTTTACAGCACTAAGAATCTTAAACTGATTTTGACTTCTTTCTGGTAGTGAACAAGTCAGCTAACCTAAATACCGATTTATCTAAGTAAAGAAACTACAGATAACTGAATATGAAATTTGTAAATGCAATTGACTATCAAACCAAATGTTCTTAGCCTTCAGGGGAACCACAAGACGAGGCTGATGTGTTAATAGAAGAGATAAGCGAATTTTCATCCTTTGCAAGGTCACCAATACCTTCTTTAGAGAGACTACACTTTGGTCCACGTAAATCCGATAAAGTCCTCATGAACAGTACTGAGAAGAACTCCAGTCCCTCCCTCTCCAGTACGGATTACACAGCTTCCCGGCCTAGAAAACTGAGGTCTGCAACCCCGTGTGGCAGAGGGCCCAGGAGCACATGCCATAATCCCCACCGGTTTCAGTTAGTTATTTCCAAAGCACCCACTGGGGATCTTTTGGATAAACATTCCAAACTATTTTCTAACAAGGAATTGCCATTCACTCCACGCACTTTAAAAACAGAAGCGAAATCTTTCCTGTCACAGTATCGATATTATACACCTGCCAGAAGAAAAAGGGATCAGCGGACAGAAGCTGAAACCCAGACTGAAGTAAGCAGGTATGGCTCATCTCCATCCAGTGGTAGATCCTTCCAGGTGTTGTAGAAATGAAATTAGGATTCCTTATTTTATATCATGCACCTCAAGTCCCATACTTAACGCCTAGTAGTGTCCTTTTGATTAGAATAAGGTTAATGTGACTTTTCATTTTACATGTATCATTAAAACTATAAGAGTAATTATTGAAAAAATACAGAAAAGTCAGCTATTAAACTTGTCATGCTCCTTATAGACATGAATGTTAAAAAAAAAAAAAGTTGCCATCAAGTCAATTCTGACTCATAGCAATTGTTACCTGCTTTATTGTTGCAAACATGGTACTAGACCTTGTGCATGTATTCAAATATTATGCGTTATTTTCAGAGTATCCTTAAAATACATCGTCAGACAGCATTTGGGTAAACACGTCTATTGATTCATGTTAAAAATAGCAAAACAATGGCTATCGAGGGAAAAAAACAATTGTTTAACCAAATACTCCTGTTCTCCCTTTCCTGCAAATATTCAGTCCCAGTCTTGTATAGCAACAACTCCCCGAGAAAAATTTAGACAGTTGGGATAATTTCTAGAAATTAAGTATAATTTACCTCAATCATGTTTTCATATACCATAGTGCCTAGCACACAACAAATGTTCATAAGAGTTTGCCGAATGAATGAAGAAGCAAACAAATCTTGTACAGTATTAAACATTAGCTGATTTGTGATTTTTTTCCTAGTGCTATGTGAACAAGTATTTATCTGGTACTAGGTTTTAGTTATTTTAGAAAGTAAAAAAAAAAAAAAAACAGGTATAGATATCTATACCCATGAAAAGAATATTAGTCTATTTTTTAGACTAATATTTAGACATTTCGCCAAAGGATTAAAGAATTGAATCTATGACAGAACTTGTGAAGTTGGGGAGAGATGAGGAAAGCAAGTATATCATGTCTGATTATAGTTATGATTGCTCAGGAAGGTATTATTTCCCATCTCCTAGTCCTGTTCTGTCCCACTGAAATCCAAGCCATATCTATTTCCTGATTATATTATTAGAAATTACACGTTTTATGAGAAGAGATCAGTCTCACTAATCTTATGTTTGGGTTTATTTTTCTTTTTCTAGACAGTAAATCTTGTTATCACAATGTTTATATTTTGAAGGCTTATAGTCATTTCTTTTAAAATATTACAGCTTTAACTCTGATTTTGAGAGAGCTGAAACTGAGAATTTGACAGATTCAGAAGTGAACATAAAGCAGGTAACAAAAATGAGATATTTTCATGTTGCCACATTTGAATTATAGATGCTTTAACTTGAAAAGAATATGTATAGCTATTTGTAGCTAATGTTTTTGTGTAATTATGAGGACTATGAAGTATAATCTCTTGGCAACACTTTGTTGCGTATGCCGTAGCCAATATACAGAAGGTTACCTATTTACAAATGGTTATAGCTCTCTGTGAACGGCCAGATGGATCCTGCCCAGTCTGGGAAATCATTTGTTAAATTAGCATCTTTTCTGGATGGTTACTTGATTGTCTGGATAGATGAATGAAATAGCTTAAAGGTTTTCAAAGATGCAAACTTGAATTACTAAAGGAGCCAGCAAAGCTAGGCAGAAGCCATTTGAATTTTTCTAGCTGCGTTTTCTTTTAAAAATTGCCACTGATTATATTTTTGGAAGTTACATATTTTATAAGAATAGATGGATATCATTCTCTTATCTTTGCCTTTACTGTTTCTAGACAATTAAGTTTTTTATCATATTTATATTTTGAAGGCTTAGTAATAATTTCTTGTAAAGTATTACAGCTTTAAATTTGATTTTGAGACAAATTGATTTTTTGGGGGGGTATCAATCATAAACACTTGCATCCCTTCTAAAAACGAGTAGATCATAGGTTTACATCTTAGCTATTAGTAGCTGTTTGACATAGGGCCCTACCACCTGAGGACCAAGGACAACTCACTTATCCCCTGAGAACTGAGTTTCCTGATCTAGAAAAACCACACTTGCCTTGTAGGATCGCTGAGAGGAATAAATGATGTAGGTAAAGTGCCTAGCATGGTATGTGTTTGATAAATCATGATGGCTACTGCTAGCTTGAGCTTTAGGAAGTTAGCTCTACAGGTAACTAAATAAACTAAAGCAGAAGAAGTTCATTTTTATTACACATGCTCCAAATGTTTATCCATAACCAAGCAAGAAAATGGTGTGTCCCCATACCCAGTAACCAGTAATAGATCCCACTGGCAGTTGACTTGAGGAAACTAGTACTCACTGCCATGGACCCACATTTTATCAGCACTTTTATAAAACTGGAGCACTATATATAAATGAATACTGTAAAGATTAAATCTGAAAATTATACAGATAAGTGCTTGGCACACTATGTGCCACATACACATAGTAAAGATTATATAAAAGTTGCCATTATTTTTGTTTGTTAATATTATTGTTCATATTGCCAGTGCTACCACTACTTCTACATATTTGACATGCTGGCATTTGAAACAGATGGGCTGTTTGAATTTCTGTATAATGAGATTTTTTTTTCTCAAATGTACTTAAAATTTTCAAATTTGCTTCATTTTATCTTTATATGTTTATTTGTGATTTCTTAATGTCATTTAAAATGTCTTTTCATTAAAGTACAAGAAATAAGTTGTTTTGTCTTACTTTAAACAAGCTTAAGGAAAAAAAAGTGTTGATTGGATGGAAAAATGATTCTAAAACATTCCTTTATCATAATAAATCAGCCACTTATAACTACTGGAAATCTCTATTCTCTTTTTTGCAATTTGCTGTGTTTTGTTTTATTTCTGCTTTCATGTATATTTTTGAAGTAAATAAAGATTTATTCTTCTTATTGCGTCCCAGGCACCTAGTTGTTTAACACATGGTACCAAAGAAAAAACAGCACCTTTACCTTCACAAAAGTATGGCTTAACATGGGGTGAGATTAAAGAGGGCGTTCTTCAGCATTCCGCACCCAGGTAAACAGCACACAGGAGAAACCATGTCAGCTGTCTTTATCTAATTGCTTTCCTGTAAAACAGACACATAGTGTTTGCAACATAAGCACTATTTTAATTATATGCTGTAATAATCTATTTTGGTGTCATACATTTCAGTGGTATTGTTAATTTTACTAAGGAATTTTTTAAAGTAGGTGCTCAATAAACGTTTAAGTGAAGTAATTATGATAATTCATTAATAAAGGAAAAGGGAACACTAACTTGAATTAGTCACCATCACTAGTCATAGAACAAACGATTTTCAGCTGAGACAAGTCCTCTGGCAGTGATGTTCATCAGCTTACGTGGCACATACAGTACTGAAGAACCTAACCATTTGAGGAGTCATCATTTGCGGTTCTGAGTATTTACCATATGCTGGTGCTGATCTTTCCATGCTTTGTGGAGGTACTTGTTTAGTAATTATGGAATACTGCACCTGAACAAAAACGATAGATTAGCAGGCAGTAGAGGACCTAAAAGATGCCCGTAATAGTTTCATCTGTCAAAATGCATTTTAAGTGTCAGAGACTGAATATGAGATGAAGGGGTGGCAGAAAGGAAGAGTAGGGATTAAAAATGGAACAAGAATGAGATGTTATGGAGCAGTCCAGGAGGCGAGCTCACACAATCCCTCAGGGCGCAAAGGCCTCAGCTCTGGTCCTCCCTCAGGCCTTTCCTGGGGAGAGCTCGCCTGCTCGGGTTCATCTAGGAGTTTATTGCTAAACTTCCCTGTCCTGAAAATTCATGGTGCTTCAATACTCATAATATTTATAAACTACACTTGAGCCAGTCTTCAGTGAACATAAAGAATGACCTAAAAAAAGGAATGTTTATCTCTTCTAGTGATTTCTGTCTAGAAGAAGTACAGGTAGTCCCCAACTTACAACGTATTCCAGTTAAGAGGAACTGCACTTATGACGGTCTGTTTTTTGCTTTTGTTTTTTACCTCTTAATGTTAGTAATATGTACTACATAGAATGTTGCAGTGCATAATTTGCTGATGTTATCATTTTCAGATGGTCACTCAGATTTTCAGTGTTACGATTTACTGTTCAAAACACTGCCATATAGCAGGCTATGAAAACAAAAAAAAATAAACAGGTATTCGACTGAAGTCAGAACCGACTTGTGTCAGATTCAGTCTAATGGAACCCCATTGTAAGTCGGGGACTACATGTAAAGTAAAATATAATAATTGAGTATACCTGAATAAAAAGCTTAGAATCGGTTAATAGTGACATAACTAATGACAAAATTTATCATAATGACCAGCTAAAAATTTTTTCTTGGAGAAATATCTGTTTCCAACATTATTTATGTATTAATAAACCAAACCAGTTACGGCAAGTTGACTCCAACTCATAGAGACCCCATATAGGTCAGAGTAGAACTGCGCTGTATAGGGTTTTCGGTGGCTGTGATTTTTCAGAAGTAGATCACCACGGCTTTCTTCTGAGGTGCCTCTGGGTGGATTTGAACCACTAATCTTTCAGCGAGTAGCCAAGCACTTAACCACTTGTGCTACCTAGGGGCTCCATTTGTATATAACCTTAGTCAAAGTGTCATTGTGTATATTAGGGAAGTGCCATAGTGTACTTTAAAAAAGGATTGTGAATTTATAATTAGAAAACTAGTTTAAAAATCTATCTTTGCTGTCACTAACACGAAACCTTGACAAGTTATTTGGTCTGTCTGACCCACAGTGAGCTCGTTAGTAAATGGGTAAAGTAGTACCTACCCAACATACCTGACAGAGTTGTTCTGAAGATAACATTAGATCATGGTTATGAAAGTGCTCAATAAATTCTGAAACAGTAACATTTAATACTACTAAACATTATTGTATGGCAACCATTGTTTTGCTCATATGTTTTCATTTATCTTTCCAGGACAATATCCAAGTATTCCCTACAACCTTCTTCAGGGAGAAAAATTCACTCTGAGTAAGATAATTTTTACCTTTTCATTTTGCTTAGCGGAAATCAAGAATTAAGACTTACACAAGCTGTTATTAAATAAGTCAGGATTGAACACTAGCTTTGCTTACAACAAGCTTTGGGGTATCAGTCACCTAATATATGCAAAATTTGGAAAATGACTGGAATTTTCTGAAATAATTATCGATCGTGTCATTTTTATCCCCAGTAGCAGTTTGTACCTATGTTAATAATACCTGCTATTTTTTTTTTTTTTTTATAATCGATTCCCTTGGGTGGTGCAATCTGCTTGGCTGCTAACCAAATGTTTGACATTTTGAACCCACCCAGAAGCACCTTGGAAGAAAGGCCTGGCAGTCTGCTTCCAAAAGGTCACAGCCTTGAAAACCCAATGGAGCAGTTCTACTCTGCACACATGGGGTCACCATGAGTTAGAATCAACTTAGTGGCAACTGGTTTGGTTTTGGTTTTATCCTTTTTTATTTTTACAAGTAAAAATAATGAAGTAATAAAAGTTTTAAAGAAATACAGACTTTTGGTAGATCAAAATACTCTTCCTAGAAGTTTCTAACCTCCTCAGATGTCTGCAGATGTTATACTTACTAGGTTTTAATGTTTTAGTTAAGCTGTTTTTTTTTTTGGAGAAAATCATCTATAGAGTTTTACTTATTCCCAAACCTGTTGCTTAAATATTAGAGCCTGGGAATCAATTTGAAAGTGTAACTTTTTATATGACATTTTAATCTCTATTATCTTACTTGCTTATTAACTCTTCCCCTTATATTTACTTATTTAGTAATTGAGTGGTTGCTATTTACATTTTCTACTAAGTCACTAATTTCTGATAATTAATACAAACTTAAAATAGTGTACTAATTTTCTTGTAATAGATACTACAATAATGATCTCATGTTGTTGTTATTAAGTGCTGTTGAGTCTGTTCCGACTCATAGTGACCCTACAGGACAGGGTAGAACTGCCCCATAGGGTTTCCAAAGAGCAGCTGGTGGATTTGAACTGCCAACCTTTTGGTTAGCCGAGCTCTCAACCACTGTGTCATCAGGGCTCCATAGATGGTGTAATACAGAAACATGTTCAAGTAATTAAATATTACCACTATGTTTATGAGTACAAATTTTCCTATTAGAACTTTTTTCCCCCTCTCCAAACATTTTGAAAAAGAAAATAAATTTTTTCCCTCAATAAATTTCCCAACCTTAAAACAAGATGCTCTCTGGGAGCAGAACAGGATTTCACAGTTGAAATTGAAGACTTTCCTTTTTCTCCCCCTCTAAGTACCTCGCAGAGGAGCTTGCGCCTCTGCTTGCTGGACCTGGTAAAATTCAAAAAACCCATCAGGAATATTTGCTCCAAATGGATCACATTTGATTGCCTTCTTGACCTTGGTTGCTCATTTTGTTTGCTTATTTTTTTTTTACTGCTATTAATGTTGCAAACATCTGTAAAATCTTACCCTATTAGGTAGTATTTTCTTATTTTAATCATATTCTTGCATAATTTGAGAAGGTAGACATGCTTGTTTTATAGTATTCCTTTTAATATAAGGAGATAGAAGTACATTTGTAACAGTAAAGATAGATATTTCTAATACACGTTTCTTGTAGTTTTCAGATATAAGTAAAGAATAATTTATGCTATATTTTGCTCTGCTTTCACAGTGAAGAAGAACTGTTGTATCTGAGTTTCATTGAAGATATAACAGATGAAATTTTGAAACTTGGTTTCTTCTCAAATAGGTTAGATTTTTTAAATTGCATTTGGTGGTGAAGTATGTATTAAGTGCTCTTGGCATGGTGTTAATTTTTTTTGTTATTTCCACATATTAGGAAGTGAAAAATTGTATTGCTTTGAGGAGGGTCATATTCTTGTAATTGATAGCAAAATGTAAAGAATGTTTAATTCCTGTTCTAAGGCAAGTCCACAGTTTGGGGGAGTTATAGAAAAAAATAGAGATTTTATTCATTTAAATACTATTACATCTCTGTTATACCAGACTAGTAAAATAAATTTTTACTTCCTATTTGCATAAAAATTAGGTTTGTACACTATAAATGAAATGGAAAGTTTGCAAAGCCAGATCAGTTATTTCATATATCTTAAGCAAACTGTGTGACCCTGTTATCTGGCTTGAACATTTGTGAATCTAAAATTCATTGGTTACTGGGCCTCACTTTATACAATAAATATATATAACATATAAATTTGTCTAACATATATGTAGCATAGGACCCTATTATGTACACTGTGTGCTTTCTGTTATAATAATATGCCAAGTGCAGACATCTCTAATGAATTCTTTCTATCCCCTACATCAAGTTTTTTTTAATTACAGCAGAATTTTTCGTTATTTGGATAAAAACATATATCAAAAAGACCTAAGTTTTTGGCAATGATTCTATTTATTTCTTCCACTTAAAAAGCTGGTTGAAAATGTTTGCATAAAAAATAATACATGGTAATTTTTTTAAATTTTCTTTTAACATTATAAAGCTTTTTATTGCAGCGTTTTTTATCGTAGGAAAAAAAAAGTAATCAACCTGAATGTTGAATAGTAAAAGATTGGTCGAATAAACTATAGCATATCCATAAGAGTGAGCGCTGTTTATTAAAAATGATGTCGTAGAAGTGAATTTACTGATGTAGTAAGATATTCACAGTAAATTGTTGATTAGAAAAACAAGATAGGTAACCAAAAAGTACATACTGTTTGATCCCAGTTTTGTTAAATATATATACATATAAAAATGCCTATGAGAGAATATTCCAAAACATTAACAGTAGTTTTAAAAGGCAGAATAAACATCCTCCATCCTCGGGCTTTTAAAAAATTGCTAAATAATTCAGTACTACTAAACGTAACGTTGGCTCATAACTTAATTGATGATAACAAATAGTAACAAAGGAAATTAGTTGTTTTGCAAGAAGCCTGTTGATCCAGTCATGTGGTGAAAAAGACAATCATAGTATAGTTGAAAGAAGAAATTCTCTGGAGCCAGACACATCTGGGTTGAATTCTCTTAATGGCTTGGTGGAAACTAAATGAACATCTTACAGATGCCGTTTTCTCATCTTTCAGATGGTTTTTCCAATAGCTTTCTATCCCAACATTGGTAAGGATTCGAGGTATAATGATTATCATGTGTCTGCCACAAATGTCTAGCACTTAATGGTACTTAATAAATCAGAGCTGTTACATTATTACATGGTTTTACCATCAGTGGAATTACTTTCAAGAGCAATTTAGGAAGCGTTGTAAAATAATTATTTACTTCATAAGAGGATCTTCGGGTTTGGTCTTTAGGGTGTGTGTATGTGAGAGAGAGGCTTTTAGTATTTGTGTGTGTGTGTGAGAAAAAATGAGGAGGTTTTTGGTGTGTGTGTGTGTGTACATGCGTGCACAAGTGCATGCACGAGAGAGTATTTTTGTACCTCATTTAAACTTGCAACCTCCTTATGCAACTTGACGCAGATGCATAGTGGAAGACGTAGCTTCCGAGTTGGAGAACTTGACAGAACAGGAAAGGATAAGTCTTTAGTTTGGGGAGAAAAAGATTAATCTAAAAACTATTTTCCAACCTTTAGAACTTTAATTATTGCATAGCTGTTTTATATTTGATTGCTTGATTTTGAGACATTAACACTTTTATTTATAACTTGTAGGTTTTTGGAACGACTGTTTGAGAGACATGTAAAGGAAAACAAACATCATTTGGAGGAGGTTTGTCTTTCCTTAGAACTTCATTAGAAAAATTCTAATGTAGTAATAATTTGAAGATTTTTTTCCTACCCTCAAAGAATACATTAAGAGCAAGTGCCTTTTTTTTCCCTTGCCCTTTTTTTTTTTTTGGCTGGGGGGAGAAGAAGGTAGAGCATTAATCCTGCTGAGATTAGCAGCACTGCAGACAAAAGTAATTCAATTTACCAGCTTAAATAATGTAATTGTTCGCTTTTTCTTAATCCTAGAGAAAAATGCGCCACCTGCTACATGTCCTAAAGGTGAACTTGGGCTGTATATCCGAGCAAAACTCAGAAAAGCTAAATGATGCCGATATGTTGACTTTACTTGATTTTGGAAAGCCTGAGAATTCAGAACAAAATGAATTTAAAAAAGAACATGAAATAACAATTCAACAGGAACATCAAGAATACCAAACAGCTTTGGATATGTTATTGTCTGCACAGAAAGATGAGAACGAGATATTCTCTCCACCAAGTGATTTTTTCCTGCCCATCTTTAAAACAAAAAAGAATTCAGGAGGAGTTTTAATTCAACAGGTGAACGATGAAGCAAACCTTGAACCTTCAACATGGGATGAAAAAAACCCAAGTGTTTCAGACAGCTTAATAGATCAGGAAATCTCTGTGGATGTCATCGAACTTGATAGTGACACTGAAAAGGTTGAGACTTCAGATGAATTAGCTTGTCTTAGCCCACCATTTTCCCAGTCCGTCCAGTTCTCCAGGGTCACAGGTGATAATAATCATGACGTGGAAGGGCCAACTCTTAAAATCATGGAAATGAGCATTGACGACTGTCCTTTGAATGTTTGATCTTCATCAATAAATACCTCAAATGGCCAGGAACTCAATATTCCTTTTCTTCACTTTTTTTTCTTCAAGATATTAACAGTTCTATTTTAGTTTTCTGTGCTGCATAATAAATTACCACAAATGTGGCAGCTTAAAACAATGCACATTATTTATCCCACGGTTTCTGTGGGTCAGAACTCTAAGCACAGGCTGGTTGGGTTCCTCCCTTTTTTAAAACAGCTTTTGAAGAGTTTCCGCTTGCTAACAAGATGAAGCCCATACCACTTCTCATTTCTTACAACGCTCATCTCTTGCTCTCTTCTCCAGGGGCGGATTGCCCAGAAAGCATGGTAAGCACGGATTTACTTGCACTTACTAATCTGTAGTGAACGATTAGTAATTAAGCACAAGCAAGCTCGTGCTTACCTTGCTTACTGGGTAATCTGCCTATCAGGGATTGTAAATTAGAAGAGGCTTGGATTCTGCAGGAAGGTGCTGTGGGGTTGGGAGACAGATGCCAGCCATACCTAGAAGCAGAATCTTTGATGTGGTGAAAAAGTGTGAAATTGTTCACTACAGATGATCTGGAAGCAAGGTAAGCACCATGCTTACCTTACCTATTGGATAATCCACCCTGATCTTCTCCCAAGCATCCAAAACGCCTATGACACCTAATTGCGTGTTCCCTGAACACAGAGGTCCTCTGCCTCCAAGCTCTCTGCTCAGAACACCAATCCCTCCCACGCCGCACTGGCCCTTGAGCCTTCATTTACAGCCCAGACTAAATGTAACACCTCCTGGGAAGCCCTGCGTGATTGCCCCTCCATCTGTCCCACTCTCCTCTGGGATCTGGGGTCTTTCCCATCTACAGTATGAATCATAATATTGTTTTTTGCTTGATTTGTCTTCTCTCTAGACTGTGGGCTTCTCAAGAGGAAGGATTTTCTTTCTCTTTGGACCCCCAGGTCAGTGCCTAGCACAGAGTGGCTGCTTGAACAAATGCATCTGTTCTTGGAAGGAGACAGAGCCTGAGGGGAGGCTCAGCTACAGACAAGGTTATAGGGCAAACAGGATAGACGTTTCTTGTCTCTTTACACTCAAAGTGCAAATTCCCTAGTGTAGAAGGGAGAATATAGCAACTTGCTAAATTATATGAAAATTTCCTCATTTGCTCACATTTTAAATGGTATAAAATATAAATTAAAATCTTCCCAAAAAGCCTCACTTTAAAAGGTCACTTTTTTTTTCTCTCTAGATAGTAGTGAGGCCAATCAGAGAAGATGAGAGCAGTTTTTCCGGGGCAAATCTGTAATTTGCCAAGTGAATTAACTGGCTGTGAATTAATTCCCAATGAATTGCTTCACTCTGGGCCTTGGTTTAACAGAGTTTGGTCTAGATGATCCAGAAAATCCTTTCAGCTTTAATGTGTCAAAGTTGGCTTAATTCTTAGGGTCTTTATAAATTTAGTGTAATTGAAATAATTTACATCTAGAAACAGCTACTAACTCTATGTGCTAGTGTAATACTGGAAAGCGATCTGCTATATGGATTCACATTTAAGTGACAGATGAAGACACGCCCAAACAATTTAATTACTCTTTCCAGACCTTTTAAAAGCAGCCAGATGAAACTAATAATGGCTTTTCCCAAAGGCACAAATCCCTATGTTTAATTCAAAGGCCAGGAGGAAGAAACTTTTTTGATTTGCTTCCAAGGTCAACTTTTTGTTGCCTAAGGAATCCTGTCTTGGGCCAACATTCAAGTTTTGAGGCAAGAACACCTAGCAGTCCTGGATGGGAGACTTCCATACTCATCTAGTTTTACAAGACCCTTAAAATAGGTTAGCTAAGCTTCAAGTTTTCTGTTGCTGCTGTAGCAAATTCCCACAAATTTACTGGCTTAAAATAGCACACATTATTACCTTCCAGTTCTGGAGGTCAGAAGTTCTAAAATCAAATTATTGCCAGGGCTGCAGGCCTTCTGAAGGTTGTAAGGGAGAATCTGTTTCTTGGCCTTTTCCAGCTTCTAGAGGCCGCCGGCATTCCTTCACTTGTGGCCCCTTCGTCTTTAAGGCCATCTGTATAGCATCTTCAAATATCTTTTCTTCTCGTCCCCTCTCCCTCTCACCTGTTTCATAGTTTATATCTCCTCTCATTCTGACTGTCCACCTCCCTCTTACGAGGATCCCTGTGATTACACTGGGCCAACTGGATAATCCAGGATCAACTCCTCATCTCAAGATCCTTAATCACATCTGCAAAGTCCTTTTTGCCGTGTAAAATAACATATTCACAAACTTGGGATTAGGATGTGGACATCGTTGGGGGAGGGGGGGTCATTATTCAGCATACCACAATTGTAAATACCGTTAACCTAATATGAATTACCTAAACATTTTAGTACCTATTATAGTTTATAATATAGTATGTATTATAGTTTGACTATGTAATGAGAATTCCTTCTGAATCCCAAATTGAGATCTGTATTAAATATCAAAGACGGTTTCACTGATGAATTCTACCACACCTTTAAAGAAAAATACCAACTATTCACAAATTTTTCAACAATGAGACCACTTCCCACCTCATTCTATGAGGCCTGTATTACCCTGCTACCAAAATGAAAGATATCACAAGAAAACTCCAGATGAATACCTCTTCTGAACATAGAAGCAATCCTCAACAAAATACTAGCCAAATCCAGCAATATATTAAAGAGATTATACACCATGAGCAGCAATGCAAGGTTGATTTAACATCCAAAAAAAAACAAACAATGTAATACTCCATATAAATAAAGGAGAAACACTATCTCAATAGATGCAGGAAAAGCATTTGACAAAATCCAACACCCTTCATGATAAAAATAATACACTGAACAAATTAGGAAGAGAAGGGAACTTCCTCCACCTGATAAAAAGCATCTATGCAAAAAACCCATAGCTAACACACGTAACGGTGAAGACTGAGTGCTTTTCTTCTTAACATCAGGAACAAGACAAAGATGTCCACTCTTGCCAATTCTAGTCAACATTGTACTGGATGTCCCAGCCGGGTCAATTAGGCAACAAATGGGGTTTAGATTTTGTGAACGTGAAAAGCTTCAGCACTCTGAGGTGTAGTGAAGATGACCAAAACTGAGTCTGGGTGCTCCGCTGGTATGTGATCTTGGACCAGTAACTTCATTCTCAGATTGCTGTCTTCAGCTGTGAAGGTGAAATGGCATACACCAAAGGGTTGTGGTGATGATTAAAGGGAGTAATGGACATTGAAATCCTTCAACTCAAATACTAGATAAAATGTTTGTTAGAACATGTCTTTATTGGATAGTTCATTTCTAAAATGCCTCCTGAATATTAAAATCATCATGTACTATTATTAACACTAAAATAGTGTAGTCTCAAATGATGGTCTTTTCTTTTCCATTGTTGACAAGTAAAATTTTCTCTTAAAGACAATCCAACTGAATAGTTTTAACATACTTACCTATTAAGTGATTTAAAATAGCATAGTTTTAATTCACCCAAAAGAAAGGGAAGGGATCAAGTTATATGTGTCATTTTTTAAGTTAGCCTTTCACCACCAAAGTGTTCATTAATGGCTTGACAGGGAGAGAGGAAAACATTAAATGTAAGTATTTGCTGGCTGGCTGGTGTATCTGACACTTTAGGAGAAAAAGCAACCAACTAAAATTTTTTTCTGCTACACTATCATGTATTGCTACCCTTTACACTTGAAAAACATACTAGCGTCTTACTTGTGATTAGCTTGAAAACATAGAATGGACTTTTAAAACCAAGGCTGCTCTTTGTTGCAATCTTTCTGTTATCTGGAATTCTGCATTTCAGAAAGTGAGCTAAATCAAAACCTTCACTTGCAAGGCTCTGTTGCTGTCCTGAATACTTGGTACCAGGTGAGTGTTGTCCTCTGTGATGTATCAGGTACTCAGTCGTATACCAGCGTGTGATGAGGGGCTCCCTTGCACGTAGTGTGTGTGTTCTACATGTGTGTACCAGAGGCGGAAGTTCTGTGAGTTCAGGACATCATCTTCTCCCTGCCTTTGAGTGTCCTTCTGATAGCCAGTAACTTCTGGTCATTGTTTCACCCACTAGTCCTCCTTGACCCATTTGTTCCCTTCAGTGTATTTACTTTAAGAAATGGTTTAATTCCTAGCTAAATCTGAGGCCCTCTTGTCTCTCCTATTCTTTGATACACATGGTTTCTTATGTCAGCCAGTTTAATCATTTTGTAGCACCAGGTACTATGTAAAATGCTATACCTCCAATTGCAAAAAAAATAGTAGATTAAAATATGACCCAAACACAGATCCTTATTAAGATAGTGTTGCTAAGTAAAACTTGTAATTAAGATTACTTAATAAAGGAGAAAGGAGCCATGATGGCACAGTGATTCAGCATTCAGCTGCTAACCAAAAGGTCAGCAGTTCAAACCCAACCAGCTGCTCTGAGGGAGAAAGATGTGGCAGTCTGCTTCCGTGACGATTACAGCCTTGGAAACCATATGGAGCAGTTCTACTCTGTCCTATATGAGTCAGATTCAACTTGACGGCTACAGGTTTGGTGGGTTTTTTGTTTGTTTGTTTGTTTTTTGGAATAAAGGAGGAAAATCAGAATTTTGGACTTTTCTAGATACTAGACATTGTACTTTATTTGCCATCTTATTTAATCCTCCTAAGAACCCTGTAAGTAGGTAATTTCCATTTGACAGATAAACCAAGATAAGTTAAATAACCTGCCCATAGCCATGAAGCTACTTCCCAAGTCTCTAAAGCCTGGTTTTTTCCTTGTTAATCTGCTGTGTTGATATTGTGGGGAAATATGTCAACAAATATTTATTATTCAAGTATATTAACTGGCCCACAGATATACTGCTTATCGAAGCTGGCCATGTTGGCAAGGTAAGTTGTAACTGAAGTAATTACTGTGGAGATGTGTGATGACAGATTGGGAACTACTAAAAAAAAGTCTATTATCTAGTACATTATTTTAAATAATCTAGTGGAAAAATCAGGACTAATTATGCAATAAGATCTACAGTAAAAAAAAGGCAAAGTAGCTTAAAGTACACTATTATATTCACACACAAATCATATCTTGCTTCAAATATTTATTTTCATGGCAAAAATAGACTATAATATAGTCATTTCACATATATTACATTCAGTCGTTTGAATTTTTTTGCCCATTAAATGTACACACTTTTACAAACCAATTACAGTTTAGAAGAATCAAGCTTTTGTGATTATACATTTTTACATTATTGATCATCAAAACAGTAGCACAAAACTTTTTAAACTAGAAAATACTAGACAACTATACTACCATTTCAAAAAGGTAGAATTTCCACTGCATTGCTTAATTACAGGGCAGCTTTCTAAGAAAATGTATTTTGTGTAAATTTTCTCCAAATTTGGTTTCAAGTTTGTTAGGGCTTTTAAATCATACCAACATGTTGGAGTTTTTATTTAAATAGACTTGCTATCTAGATGTTTAAACTATGCTTTGCCAAATTTACTACAGGTGGCATTTTAATTGCTTGTTTTTAACCAGATAATGCAATACATTTGTGGTTTGTTACCACATAATTCTTTCATTTGCACTAAAGAGCTGCTTTTTTTCCCTCTGTTAAGCATAATAGAGTAAAACATTGAGGTGTTTTTCATAGGAAAATGTTTACTTATTTAACATTTAACATTTTTATGCATGATAAAAATCCAAGTGTTTTATACTTTAATGTAAAAAATTAGCTGAGAACAAAGTAAAAAGCAAAAATATATCCTAATGGCCCAGTGCTAATCAATGTTGTGAGCAAGGCTTAACTATATATCCAAGTTTTAAAAAAGGTTTAATACACTGACAATTATTTTTACTTTTTCCCATTTTCAATGTATTGCTTAGAAATTGACACTACTAATAAATATGTAATAGCTCAATTTTACACTGAGAAATTAAGCTTACCTTTCATACCGAATTTTTAGTATGGAGGAGAGTGTCTAAATTGATCATATTAACAAAAACGTTCAAAAACAATTGCAAATCATAGTACTCTTGATTTTTTTCTTTCCATTTTTATTCAAAATCATTTGAGAAAAACAACTCCCATAATATAGGTCTTTAACATGGACATGATATTCAAAACTGCACAGTATAGAAGCCCAGTTCACACTTTTGACTCACGTTGATTTAAGGGTTTTGTATTATTTTTAATCTTGTTTCTTTTAAATCTGTGCTGGAAACAAGTTTGTCACTTCTGGAGAATATTTTTTTTTTTCAGGTTATTTGTTGAACTGAACTACCATTGCACTGATATTGTTCCAGTTAAAACTACAAAACCATTAGATCCTTTTGGGACACTTAACTATAATATTAAATTACATTTTAATAAATATTACCATAAAATAAGTAACAAAGATTTATGTACCATTCAATGGTCCATTAATTTCAAATGATTTCTAATAAACTTCTAGGGAAAGAAAATCTGGACACTCTTGGCATTTGGGGAAGCAGTCTGGCCTGTGATATTTGCACTCTTATGAAAAATGAGGGACTATGCTCATACTCGTCATTCATTTGTTCAGTTTTTCTCTGCTGAATAATAAGCAGATAGAAACAGAAAGCCAGTTACCATTAAGCCTGTACTAGACTCATCAACCTACCCCAAACCTTGAGGCCTGGAGAGATTCACGTTCTGGTTAACCCAGATAATGATTCAACCTTCTGAATTTCTTTGGCTACACAGACCGGCTCCAAAGTGTGAATACTGTAGTTGCTTGTTTCACCAAGTTGTAGGGTGGGAATTTAAAGCACACATGCACACTTACGTTGTGGTAGTATACACATTTGACAACTGAAATAAAGTCATCTTTTTGCACAGTTTAAAAACTACCTACCACTTCCGTAAAAATTGCAAATTTCTTACCCTGGAATAGTGCTACATCTGTACTATTATAGCCAGTACAAGGAAACCAAGTCACATGTTCAAAGTTTTAGGATTTTAAACTTTTTTATGACACAACTGTCATTTAATGGAAGGTAAGCAGTAATGGTCAAAACATTTACTTAGCTAATAAGTAATTTTCAGAAATTTGGATTACATTGGCCATAAGGTTAGAAGTTCTACAGTTAGAAATTCAAACACAATTATTCCTGTCTTGTTATCCACTTGTACCTATTTATAATATTAAAGCACAATTTAAAATAAGTCTGTGATTACTACCTCCTTCTTAACCCATCAAAACATTGGAAAATTTTTTACTCTAAATTTTTGAAAACTGTTGATTTTGCACGTGTACATGGATAATTTAAATATTTTTGGATACATGTCATGCACGCGGACCTTATTTTACACGCATGTGATGAGAGCCTTTACATAGTCATATCTGTCTTGGAACTGCAGCTCCCACAGCTGGGTGCTGCAGACCCTGAACTTCCTTCTTGCCCATCCCCTACTTCCCATTTCATGCCAGTGACAATCCAAGGGAGGATATGTGTGGCAACAGGAAACGCAGGGTTGTTGTTTTTTTTTTTTTGCCTTTCTCCCTCCTCCACCTCATATAGGCAGCATCCTGTTCACTTCCTATCTCCCATTCTGTCCCTTACCCCACAGGCTCCAATCAAGCTTCTATAGCAGATGCTGGGATATTCACTTATGTGGTGTTTTCCCATGAAACACTGACCAATCTGACTGCAACTGTTTGCTGAGTCTCCACGCCCTGCCTGACAGATGTGCTAACCTCACCACCAGGGTGCAGTAGGGAGAAATGTTGCATATGTTTTTTGGCATACAGACTGGCGATTTGGTTCCGTACCACTGTTTACACTTCAGGTCCCCTAGGTTTAAATAAGCTTTAGGGAACAAGCCAAGAAATTTAACACCCACTTAGAGCATTGTTTACAAGGGGAAATATCTCAAAAATTCAACTTACAACTGAACCTTCAAAGCATAATTGTTACTTGTGAACTGCCTGTAATATACCTAAAATTATGCCACTTTGACAACCCAAGGACCCCTTCCAACGTTTTCTGAAGTCCTCTTTCTACCCACCTACCCCCAGCACATACAAACTTTAAACAACTGGATATTCTGATTTGTCCTCATTTCTCTACAAGTAATGGTATAAAAAAACAAACCAAACCCATTGTCATCAAGTTTATTCTAACTCATAGCGACCCTGTAAGACAGAGTAGAACTTCCCCATTGGGTTTCCAGGCAGCACCTGGTGGTTTCAAACTGCCGACCTCAGTTAGTAGCCAGACTCTTAATTACTACACCACCAGGGTTTCCAGTAATGGTATAGATACTAGGTGAATGGAGCCTTATCCACACGAATTTGAAAAATTCATGTGCTTTTCAGAAATGTTTCCCCAGCAAATTCCTAATTCCAAATTCCTAACATATTCCTCTATTTTTAAAATGTCTATCCCTCAGCTCAAAAAAGTCTCCTCCAATTTAGTCTTTTTTTTAATAAACTTTAAACTGGAAAGGGGTATTTTTAGTTTGTTCCACAGGAAGTCCTGGCGGGAAGCAAATTCCCCGGAATTTAAATCTAAGAGTTCCTCTAAAAAGTCTGATTTTTAAAAAATTTACAAAATTTAGTCATTCTTGTTTCCACTTGTTCCTGCAAATCTTCAAAGAATAAACTTGCTCTTGGTAAGATGCAGCTGACCTTCAGTTTTTTTAATACTGTGAACATTAACATTAACCCATTTGAAATTACTGTTCTCTTCCAGTGATGAGAGCATCACAGAAAAAGTGGCCAAGCCAGGCTCTGATCACTCAGTCCTGCTCCACAGCACTCTCCTGCTGTGCTTCTGGCCAGACCTGGCTCTTCCTGGAAGTTTGCAAGGAAGCATAGGTCCATCTTGTTTTAATCCTGCCAAAGGGTCTTAAGAGGGCTAAATTCTAAGGCTTTCTGAGCACTTCACAGTAGATGTTCCAGAAGAAAATAATTAATAATGATTGCAATTAACATGCCAAATGATATTCTAAAATGAGCATTTTCTCTGCTTAAAACTATCAACTAGAATATGTCATCAAAAGCCCCCACTAATTAGAAAAACTATGATGCCAGAGACGACCAAAATTGATCAGTGAAAAATACGGTTTATAAGCGAATTTTGTGAAATCTAATTTTGGAAGTTTTTATATAAAAATACTACCAAGGCACTAAAAGGCGCAAAGATAAATGAAGCACTGCATAAGCTTGGCAGACAATCCCAGCCTCAGTTCAGACATGGTAAGCCTACAAAACCTCAATGTTCTACATTTGCTCTTGAAAATCACATTATTTCAAAGTCTAGTAATGTAGATTTATTTTTATTCAGGAATACTTTCATATTCACTAACTGGAATTAAAGTTTAAAATTCGAAAGGGACAAAAAATTACATGGTTCTTAGGAGCTATGTCAAACATGCAACATTTTAAGAGTAACAGATTTAAACAGTGTAATTTTGCCCTTGTAAGTAATTTACTTAGAATCAAATTATTACAAAGGGAAGACGATATACCATATATTACTCTTTAATTAGATTTTCATTTTACAATATGTTCTTGTCAACGGCGCACTTCAAAATGTTTAAACCTGACAGAAGCGCATTGTTTTTAAAAACGTGCTATCGGAGAAAAAAAGCATTAGAAACATTCCCATCCTTTGTACAACATGGAGGTGAGAGATACTACCACAAAAACTTGTATTCCATTCTTCTAGGGAGCTCTTTCTGAATATGGCCAATCAGGTCTATTTTTCTTTAAACAGGACTTTTTAAATAACAACTTTGGAATTAAAATTAACATTTTGTTCCTAAGTGAAACGTGCCCACTTTCAGTAACATCTTCCGAACTCTTCTCTGAGGTGGCTGGTTTCTGGGTAACTCAGAGAGGTAGGCTGACACACACACATAGTAGGAAATGCTGTCTCATGACAAACAACACACACTCAGCGGGCTTAACAGTGAATAAACCTGCTTCAGGAGTTAGCACCGGAATCAGAACCATCCCTAGAATATTGTGATTTGGGGAAATCGCCCTAGATTTTACATTTTGAGAGCTCTACGTTGTAGGGCAGCAGCCTTAGAAGAAGAAAAAAAGTAGATGGTGCTCAGCCAAACATACCAATTAGTCCTCACCTACTCCATTCCAACTGTGACAGGCCATCTTAGCCTGGGCCAAAGGCAACACTCTCCCCCTTTACCTTTAGTTCAACCCGGTTCTGTCGATTGGGATGTGCCTAAATGGGATGGGTGAGCTTTTGATGGGGGGTGGGCTGCGGGGTGGAGAGGACTAAAGAGCTAAAATTAACTTCTGGGTGAATTCAGAGGATTAAGGAGCTAAAATTCAAGTACCTCTTGAATACCACAGCAATCTCTGATGGCCTGACAAGTTTAGGCTGTGGTTTGGAGAAAAGAAGATAAAGCTATTACTAATGATTTCCTTCTTTCAACCAAAAGAAAACAAAGCCTCTTCAAGGTTTGTTTGAATGATAATATAAACCTGACTTGATTTGTGAAAAATGAATAAAGGTTTAGGTTGAAGAAGCCTAAGGAAATAGAGTAACTCCCCAAGAGTGACAGGCCCTGAATTCCTGGGGATGGCTCTTGGAGGCTCAGCATGCATGCTGAGCCTCCACTCCCTCCCAGCATGCAGTCTAAGTATAGATAACACTGTGTGTTTATAACAACAAAGGCACCCTGCATTCACCCTCACTCTGCACGTACTCTCATCCTAGTCACCTTACATACTCTGAATCCTTATCTCTTCCAAAACACCTCTTCTGAAACAATGTCCACTGTTATTATTGATATAGTTCACCTATAAAACAACACATATATAAAAGCTCAAATTTATTGCTTTGAACAAAAAAGTGCTTAAAACCATTATATACAATTGTTTTTCACTTCATTTTCAACCAATAAAATTAAACTCATTTAGGTTTATGAATAATACTGAAAAAATAGTGAATTTGATTATTCTTTTACATTTTAAATAATGTGCCTTCGTTCCAAACTTTTCCTTATATTAACTGACTCATTTCAGTATCTTAATGAGTTGAGCTCTTGCTTGGGAAATACAGAAGGTACAAATACATAGAATTTTTAGGATAAAAAATTTTCTGCATATAAAAAATGCTTTCTATGTTTCAAAATAACACCTTTAGATTCTCTTCATAGTTTTGGGCTTGCTAACTAAACCATAAGTACTCACGGTTTTTTAAAAATAACAAAAGATAATAACATGGTTTTAAATACAAAGTTATACAGGAACCACTCATATCTGTGGGTTATCTTCGTGGAAAGTTCAGTTTCTTGCTAAGAAAACCCCTCAATATTTTAGTCATAAAATAAAATTCCATTATTGAAAACTAGCTTTAGAAATCTATACGCCTTAATGATTGCCAGAACTGCCCAGCGTAGCTTCATAAGATAGAGAATTGTCTAGAAAATACAACCTCCAAGATGTGTGCAAGCACTGCAAATCCAAAAGAGCGGAGCAGGGCAATGCCCTCTTCATCAGCACCTTTCCCAAGTTCAAATTCCCCCTTGTGCTTTGCATATTCCCCTCCGTGCTCTGCCATTCATACCGTACCATCTACGTCCCAATGTATTGCTCTGCGTGAATCAAACGTCGAGGAGAAAGCACGAGTTAGGAAAGCACTTTTTTTTTTTTTTAGCTGTAAACGCTTCACATGATTGGGTCCCCATAACAAGTTGTGGGAGCTTATATGAGCCTTGAGCTTTTCAGGAACTGAATGAGAACTCTGTATACAAATGTGTACTGGCAGAGCGTCTGCACCATCATCATCCTCTGCTGCCTCAGCATGCCCAGCACTCTTGGGATATCCAGCACCTAGAGGGCAAGAAAGGCAATGGAGGCCATGCGTTCTCTGGAGGAGAAGGGGGCACGAGGAGCTGACCTGGTTAGGAGATGGACAGGCTCGTAACTACCCGTACCATTTTCTACAATAAAAAACCACGACAGCCTACTTCTGACTAGTTTTAACTACAACTAGACTGTCCCTGAAGGTTTATTTCTCCCCCATCCCCTGGGTGTAGCTCACTGACTCTGTCTTGTTAGACGTAAATTAACACATCTCACCAAATACCAAGCTTCAGCACAAATGCAGTGTACTAAGTGCTACTGGTATCTAGCTCAGCAGTCCCCGCACAGGGCTCTGACCAGCACTACTATCCTTGAAATATAACGAGGTGTTCCAGGAAAAAAGGGTTCTGAGGTCAAATTTGACAAACACTGGGTAAAACAAAATTAAACAGCTTTATTTACTGTATTCACAGCAACCCCATGTGACAGAGTAGAACTGCCCCAAAGGGTTTTCTTGGCTGTACTCTTTAGGGGAGCAGATCATCAGGTCTTGTGTGAGTTTGAGCCACCAACATTTCGGTTAGCAGCCGAGCACTTAATCATTGGCACCACCAGGACGTGACAGCACCTACCAACAACTTGTACTGTACGATGTCTCAGAGTCTTTAATATGCTAATACACACTGTAAATCTCCAAGAAGACACAGCCTTTTGTCAGGGAACACCTAATAACACTTGAAGCCTCCAAGTCCAAAGAAATTTATTCAAAAAGAACTATTAGGCCACTACATCCCCCTCCTTCCCAGGTTGTTCCCACCCTACTTCTGCCCCCACCAAAAAGGGTGAGGCTTAACATAAAAAATAATAACCTCATTGTGTTCCAGACAGGCAATCATTATCTCTGACAAAATAACGACTCCAGTCCTTCCTACTCCAGCACTGCAATGGACCAGTAAAGGAGGGTTGGGGCTTTTTGGTTCACTTGTACTATTTGTATGGCGTCGAACAGACTGGATCTCTTCAAGGTACGCTGTGAAAATCAATAAAATAGAAAAATACAGAGGGATTAAGGCCTATCATAATGACAGCTCAATTTTCACATTATCTCCACTGATTGAGAAGACTCCAGACAAAGAGTTCAGGGTGCCACTTAGTCAACCCCAGTCACTAGGTGACAGTGGGTGATCTTGGGCAAGTCACTGACTGACTGGGCTTCCATGTTCCCATCTACAAAATGAAACAACAGTAAACAGAAGACCCTCTGGGCGTCAGTTATATCACGCTACTTACTACCAAATTATAATTTCAGAAAATTCTTCTGTTAAGCCTTCCCAAAACATCTGTGGTCTTTATTTTAAAATTAAATCCAAAGCTTATACAGGACAACATAAAGTAGGAAATATCTGAGAAACTTCAGTCCCCCTCTGTGCCACAGACTTACCAGCTCCAGAGGAGGCTGTCCTGGGAACTAAGACACTTACATAAAAATCCCTTGAGGTCCTCTGGACAGCCATGCTCAGGCCAATCTGTGTACTGGAGATGCCACACTGTTCTCTCCTGCCCCGTGAGAAGGTGCTTCATCTTCAAGCCTGTGGTGGCATAGCAGCCAGAATCTGTGCGGAACCGGATGGTGATCTTAAACCTTCCATAGGTGACGGTGTTGTGCCTGGAACCAAGTCGTGGCCAATACCTGAAGCTCTTCTCTCTGCCACCCTCCTTAAAAGACAGGTACAGTGTCTGAAAACTAGAAATGCAATCCTGTCCTCCAAAGGTCAGCACTCTACATGAGTAACATAAACTGTTCTTCTGAGGCTGAGAAAATTCATGAAGAGAAATGAGTACTTACCTCTTCCACTGTCACCATTGCTATAATGGCAATTCCCTGTTCCCACACCATCTGCCAAAAATCCTGACACGTATTCTGTAATGGTCCCTGCGTGGCAATATAATCCCACTCAATTCCACTGACAGAGACCTGAAATTAGAAAAGGTAAAAATAGATATAGATACGTTGTTGTTAGTTGCTGCTGAGTCAATTTCGACTCTTGGTGACCCCATGTGTGCAGAGTAGAACTGCTCAATGGGGTTTTCAGAGTTGTGACCTTTCAGAAGCAGATCATCAGGCCTTACTTCTGAGGCACTGCTGGGTGGATACTACCAAAAAAACTGAGCTGAATCAGAGAGGTTAAGCAAATTGCCCAAGGTCACAGAGAGAGTATGTGAGTTCATAGCACATAAGTTTTAAAGACGTCAGTAACAGATTAAGTGCACTCCACATAATAAGAACTCAATAACAGTTGTTACAGCTGCTGCTGTGGTGGTGGTTTTTAAAGAAATTAATAAAAATAATACCAACATCATAGTACCCCAAATTTCAAACACAATTTTGCCTCACAAAATACCAGTTAAACACACTGGAAAAAAGTATTAACAACTAAGCCAAAATCTAAGTTAAATATCCAGCTCCAAGAAAAAAAACAAAATCTTTCTACCTAAGGCAGTGTCACCTCTGACCTGAGTCAAGATCACCCACCACAATAATACTAAGTTTTCCGTTTAAGATTTCACATCCTTGAGAACAGTCTGGACTTACAGTCAGGAGACCTGGGTTAAATCTCAGCTGCTCCACCAGTATTTAGTAACTATAGTAACTGTTTTCCGAGTGCCCACTAGATGTAAAACCAGACCTTCCCCCTACTGCCCTCCCCCCGTCAAGACTCCACACCCACTCAGTGAGCACTGGAAGTGGCAGGCACCATGCTGGGTACCAGGATTATAAAACCAAACAAGATGTAGGAAGAAAGGTTCTAATGGGCAGCCTGGAGGACAGGCATCATCATTTATTCAGAGATAAGTAAAGTGAGGTGGCACAACTGGTTACTGGTGATCCAGAAGGCAGACCCAGGGCTATCCAATTCTGAAGCTCATGCCCTTTCCACTATTCTTCAGTTGCCCCTGAAGATTCTGAAACATCACTATAGAGCTACTACAATTCAGTGATGAGATACAGTGATGAGTTATTTTTTAAAAAGCTCAGTTTTTAAATAAATTATGTCTATATTAAAAAACAAAATAGTACGAGCATAGATTCCCAAAGACCATCAAGGAGTACTGACATTCAGAAGCAGACTGACACGCTTCGAAAAGTCTCAAGTGTCAAACTGTTCTCTTATCAACATATTACTAGCAACCTAAAGAAAATGTGAGAAAAGAAAAACACCACCTGACCATAGATACTCACTCACTCATTGATGAGAAGGAAATTTCTCCTTCACAAAATAAAGAACCGAATCTCCAGGCAGCATGAACAAAGGGCAGACTGATGGCGAAGGAGAGAGTGCCTGGCTTTATTTACCCACTTGCTGTCAATCGTCAGTTTTCCATCCTAATGGTTGTAACTTTACCCCAATTAAATGCCATTTTACTGTTTCTAGGAAAAGGACTGCTTCTTCTAAAAACAAAATGATGTTTAAAAAAATGACTACAGGTAGTATGCAAAGAGAACCAATGGCGCCTTCATAAATACCAGCTTTTGTGAACACCATCAAACACCCAGACACTTGCTATGTAAAATGCACGGAGGTCTAAGATGAGAAGCACTAACTAGCAATTCAGCTGCTCAGGAGAGAACTGATGAGCCAGAGCAGAGGTCTCCAGACTGAGAAAGGCAACATTCTAAACCCAGGCAAATACGTGAGCCCTCTGCCCTGTAATGACGTGGGGGCAGAGTGGTTTCCCACGTGCAGAAAGTAGCTATGGCACCTGCCCTGTCTGATAAGCACTTTTTATCTCGCCTTGGTGCACGGATTTCCCAGCTTAAATACAGAGCTTGTCACAATGGTTCAAAACTGGGGTGCTTTTCGAACCAGACATGAATGTAATTCTTACCATTTTGTCACTTAGCTCAAAACTGCACACGCCATTTAGTACTCTATACGTTTCTCTTACCTTAATATGTGACGCATTGATGTAGCCAGTATTATTTTCTTTTGTTGGGACCAACTCCACTCTGGCATCGTCATAAGGAAGGACATCTTGGAATCGATTTCTTTCTGCATTTTCAGGCAGCTGTGCTGTGGAGCACTCCCCATTGACTAGCCGTCTTTTAAGAATTCTTTCATATTCTGTGAATACCATTCCCTGTTCTAACCGCTGTTCCAGAATTTTACACTGAAAAAGATAGAATATGTGGGAAAATGTAAGTATTACCACATGCTACATTACCACATGCATTTTGAGTGTACATCTGAAATCTTGTTTTCTGCTTCAATCTAGCATTAGTCTAATGTTGAAAATTCTGGGCGAAACAAAAAGCAAAAGTTGAAATTTTAACAAGCCATGAAAAAAGAGTTACAAGAATCAAAGAAATAATCTTATTGGTGAGAAACATAATTCAAAATTCTACTTAAAGCTGAAACTTGGCCCAGAACAGTTTCTTGAATGCATTTTCTCTGTATCTACAATCAATCTCGTGACCCCTAAGAAACAGGAAGTTGTCCTGGAGAAGAGCAATTCTAGAAAAGGAAAATCAGTTCCAATCTCTATGCATAAATGCTTCAATTTCATGATATATGATATATAAAAAATTGAAAACAATAGTCAGTATTGGAAACTATCTCCAGGATCCAACTGTAAGCAAATTCATTTTTGCTTAGCATAATTCATGCCTATCTGATTTTGACACAATAAAACCTCATAGGAAATACATCTCAATCTTGAAGTTTTGTTTTGTTTTGTTTTTTAAATTGTGCTTTAAGTGAAAGTTTACAGCTCAAGTTAGTTTCTCATACAAAAATTGGTACGCACATTGTTATGCGACCCTAGTTGATCTCTCCATACTGTGACAGCACACTCCTCCTTTCCACCCTGGATTTCCCATGTCCATTCAACCAGCTCCTATCCCTTTCTGCCTTCTCATCTTGCCTCCGGACAGGAGCTGCCCATTTTGTCTCATGTATCTACTGGAACTAAGAAGCACACTCTTCGTGAGTATCATTTTAGTCCAGTCTAATCCTTTGAAGAGTTGGCCTCAGGAATGGTTTTAGTTCTGGGTTAACAGAGAGCCAGGGGACCATGTCTTCCAGGGTTCCTCCAGTCTCAGTCAGACCATTAAGTCTGGTCTTTTTACCAGCATTTGAGTTCTGCACCCCCCTTTTCTCCTGTTCCATCAGGGACTCTTTGTTGTGTTCCCTGTCAGGGCAGTCATTGGTGGTAGATGGGCACCATTTAGTTCTTCTGATCTCAGGCTGATGGAGTCTCTGCTTTTATGCGGCCCTTTCTGTCTCTTGGGCTAATATTTTCCTTGTGTCTTTGGTGTTCTTCACTCCTTTGCTCCAGGTGGGTTGGGGACCAACTGATGCATCTTAGATGGCCACTCGCTAGCTTTTAAGACCCCAAACACCACTCACCGAAGTCGGTTGCAGAACATTTTCTTAATAAACTTTCTTATGCCAATTGACCTAGATATCCCCTGAAACCATGGTCTCCAGACCCCTGTCCCTGCTACTCTGTCCCCCAAAGTATTTGGTTGTATTCAGGAAATTTCTTAGCTTTTGGTTTAGTCCAGTTGTGCTGACTTCCCATGTAGCGTATGCTGTCATTCCCTTCACCTAAGATAATTCTTGTTTACTATCTAGTTAATGTATCCCTCCCTCCCTCCCTCCCCACCCTCGTAACCAAAGAATGTTTTCTTCTGTATTTAAAACCTTTCTTGAGTTCTTGTAATAGTGGTCTCATACAATATTTGTCCTCAAAGGAAGTTCTGAAAAATTTAGTAACTGTTTACTCTTGGAATAGATTTGAACATAATGAAAACAGTTTCTGTTTTCTTTCCTATGTATACTCATATGCATTTGCAGATTTCTTCAAACGTTAAAACCATCAAAAATCAAGACTGCCCCAAATGGTTGAAAGAAGGTAAAGAACAACATTCACAAAGAAACAAACAAAATTAATCAACATTCTAGCCTGAAACTATCTATTAAGACATGAGCTAGAAGTTTACCCCAATTCTGAAGCCCAGATTACAAAACTCCTTAATACCCATTTATAATTATTAAATACATTAGGAAACCCCATGAAAGCATTTTTGCAGCATGCTCCTGATAGTCCCAGAGAAGACATGATCGCCAATGCTGTGTACGTACCCTTTCATCATTGGTTGCTCTGGTAGGCACTTCCTTTCCTTCATCCGGTAAAGGCAATCGCGATAGAGAGAGTCCATTTAAAGCAGCCAATTTAAGAGGACCAATTTTTTTTGCACCTCCTTGACTCTTTTTCATTCCCTGTAAAAATATTTATATGTATATACGAAATAAGCACAAATACAATCCCCCTGAAAAGAAATTTCGATGGACTGAAGACTGGAAACAGAGTGTTCTGCTTGCTAACAAGCACAAAAGAGATTACACGCCTTCACACATTTGTTTAACCAACACTAGGAAGAAGGCATTCCTTTCAAGGCCAAAGCCCTGATAAGTCTTCCAGATATCAGCTTTTGAAACTCAACTGGCTACAAGGCTGTGTTGTAATGAGACGTGAGGTTCCAGGCAGACAGCATTCCTTCACAGAACTCCCCAATTTCAACACACAACACAGAAAATCGGCTGCAGTCACTTGAGAGTAAAAAGCCTGTATAATTTTAAAAAACGTAATTCTTTAAATCATCCTGAATCAAGCATATGCTTCTTGGTGGTAGCTGTGTACTGCCTTCCCACACTCTGTTCTCCATTCTGCTGCAGGCTCTTGTCAGCCGGGTTGTACTACTATACCTCTCAGAGCTGCCACACTTTTATACCAAGAAATATGAGTGAAATCGCCACCATGACACCAGGGGGACAGGGTATAAAAGAAAGTGCTCACAGACATCTGTCTCCTGAAAACAGGTGTTTCCTAAAATTATTATTAAAGCTAATTATTTTCCTGTTGAAGGCAAATACGCCTGAGAATACTAACTCTCCTTAGATATGCTACACCTCCTTGGAAGCCATAGAATTATAATGAGTGTGACCCCAATCTGAAAGAAATGGTTTTCTCAGCTCTGTCTCATAAATGAAATCAGTATTACTCCCACTCATTCAGGCCAGAAAAAGCTATAAGACCCCAGGATCAAGATAATGGCGCCAAGAACAAAAGGAAAAGACATTTAGGTTAAGAAAAAGGTTCTATAAAATTGTTGCTATGCAAGGGAGAATGAAGAAAACCAAAGACACAGGGAAAAATAAGTCCAAAGAACTAATGGACCACAATTACCACAGCCTCCACCAGACTGAGTCCAGCTAACCAGATGGTACCCAGCTACCACTACCGACTGCTCTGACAGGGATAACAATAGAGGGTCCCGGAAAAATGTAGAACAAAATTCTAACTCATAAAAAAAGACCAGACTTACTGGCCTGAGAGAGACTGAAGAAACCCTAAGTGTACTGCCCACAGACACCCTTTTAGCTCAGTAATGAAGTCACTCCTGAGATTCACCCTTCAGCCAAAGATTAGACAGGCCCATAAAACAAAACGAGACTAAAGGGGCACACCAGTCCAGGGGCAAGGACTAGAAGGCAGGAAGGGACAGGAAAGCTGGTAATAGGGAACCCAAGGTCAAGAAGGGGAGACTGCTGACGTGTCGAGGGGTTGGTAACCAGTGTCACAAAACTACATGTGTACTAATTGTTTAATCAGAAGCTAGTCTGTTCTGTAAACCTTCATCTAAAGTACAACAAAAATAAATAACTAAAAATTGTTCCTGTAATTGGAGAATATAACTGGTACCAAACTCAAAAAGTTAACTGAATTAATTTTTTTAAATAATATTTGATTGAGATTTTGATAAAAATTTACACAGCAAGTTAGGGTCCCATTTGACAATTTCCACACAAATTGTTCAGTGACATTAGTTACATTTATCACAATGTGTCAACATTCCCTTTAATTGTGTTCTGTTTGTTCTGAATTAATTTTTAATTTTATAATTCACATTTAAAAATGAGCTCCCTACATATTGAGATCTGGACTAGGAAGTCTTCGGTTGCATTCCCAGTCCAGCCTCTAACTGATCAAATGACTTTAGGTAAATCACTTTTCCTCTCTATATCTCAGCTGGACAGAGACAGACAGACAGACTAAAAGGTTCTTACTTAGGCTAAAATTTCACGAGTTTAATGTGAACTAAAAACAGTGGTGTGCTGGTAAATGTTTAACAACTGGACAGAAAGTTCTAATTTGTAGTGTTTGCCCATTTCTATAGTGTAAATACTCCTACCATGTCTGATTTCAAACTACCAATATGACATCTACTTGGCTTGCAAAATTCCTACAAATTTATCAGTCAGCTCTCGTCAGCCAGTAGGAGCTAGCTCCAGCACATCACTGCTTGAAAATGACTCAAAATGTCCCACACTGATATGCTGGATGAAGTTGATTGACTATAAGTTCAGTTCTAAAGCCAGTATTTGACGAATGTTGTATATACTCAAAACTAGCCTCAAATATCCCTTAAATCACCCTTACAGTACATAGCACATCATTTTAAATGTATATCCTACACAGTGGTTTCTTATGTAAGAATCACCATGCAAGATTAAGGGGTGAAACAAAAAGAAAATCTATATGTAGCTGTACTAGCACTCAAACCATTCTGCCTTTAAAATAACAAGTCCCTGGAGGTGGAGATAGGTGGAGAATTCTAAAATCTTCCCGCTTGTCAGCTATTTACTTCACTGTTTTTAATATTAAGCATCTATAAACTGAATTCACATTAGTATATTGTTTGTTGTAACAATTAAACAAGATAATGGCAACCCCACGAAGAGGCTGGAGGGTTTAGTAGGAGGTTAGGCTCTTCAACCCTTGGGCAGTCAGCAAGTTAACATATAATGCAACTTCAGAGTAATAAGTTAATATTTACTGAGTACATTCTATATGCCAGGACCTTGTTTTTATTTCCCCAACAACTCTTTACAGATGAGAAAACTGAGTCACAGAGACCAAATGGCTTGCCCACAGTCACAGAGATACTTCTTTATATAAGGTAATCAGTGGTAAAACAAACAATGTTTCATTAAAATCAGTAATTCAGCATCACAGAATTGAGAAAGCACTTTTTCATGCTTAACTTTCTGTGGGCCTTTACACAATGAGACAAGTCAGGAAGAGCAGGGACAGCCATCCCCATACTACACAGAAGCCAAGTTTCTGGTGAACAAAGGGACCTGCCACTGAGCAGAGAACTAGTAAATGACAGGGTCTAGATTCTGACCCACAGATCCCTGTGGCACAGTGATTAAAAGCTCAGCTGTTAACCAAAAGGTCAGTAGTTCGAATCCACCAGCCAGTCTTTGGAAACCCAACAGGGCAACTCAACCCTGTCCTGTAGGGTAGCTATGCATTGGAATCAACTCGACAGCAATGGGTTTGGTTTTTTTAGACTCAGACCCACATTGTCAAATCTTCGGTCCTATACCCTTTCCCCTTGACATACACATTCTCTGAGGAGATTCTCTCATGCAAAAAGAAGGGGACCAAAAACACAATCCAATCATATAATTTTATTAACATTGTAGGTCTTCAAAATCAATGAGAAGAAAATTTGTATTTTCAGAGAACCAAATTGATCAAAGTCTTGAGATTTAGCTAAACCTAACCAGAAGCCACCGAGAACACACAGGGACAAAACAGGCTTCAATATGGGGCTGTACTCAAAGCAAGTATCTTTGGGGAACAGACTCAGGTCACACAAAAAACAAGCTGTTGATGTAATGGGAAGAAGGTTAACTATAACTGGGCCCTGTCCTACTGGCTCAGGAACTCAGGTGGAGTGATTCTGGAAAACACACCACGCCCTGGCCCCACCGCGAATCACTGATTATTAGCCCATGTTCTCAATCTCAGTGACACACTGGCCTTTGCTGTTCAGGTAGATGAATAGGATTATACTCCCTGGAAGAATTAAAAATAAACTCAAAATTCTAACCCAAAGTGATGAAAAGAAAATAAACACATTAAATCCACTGCACTTTGTAAGTAGCTGTAGTCTGTGCATACTGATCTATTTCACAGGCCCTATAAAATCATGTGTGTTTTTCCTGCTTATGAAGAGGTTCACAGCACTGTACAGGATCAAATACACCAGGTCAGCACCCTACTTGAGAGATGGGCCCTGCAGTCTAAGTATGCAGTCTGGCCGAGATAGGGGGAGGGTCCCGGCCACCAGGACACTGAGAGCAAAGACGTAAAGGCGGCACGTAGGGTGACAGAATGGATGCACCAATCACTTTAGCTTGGCTAATGGCATGGATGCAGAGCATGGGGGGAGGGGTGGGAAGTGTGAGCACCAGTAGAAGATGACAGAGGGGACATGTTTGCATGACAAGACCCACAAGTGCTTGGCCAAAGGTTGGAGACTCAAAGTTAAAGTTTCTGTGGAAAGACAGGGAATAGCAAGGCTTAGTCAAGCAATCATCACTGAAGACAGTATCATACATGTAATACTTCAATGCAGAACGGTAGAAAATAAGGGAAGGTGACAAAGATAAATACAGGTTTAAAACCCCAGGTCAGCCACTTACTAGATGTGTGACCCTGGGCAAGTTACTTAATCTCTCAGAGTCTCTTTCCTCATCTGCAAAACAAGAACAATAACAGGCCTGTTGTAAACAAGGTGGTGAGACAGACACTGTCTCGCGCGCGCGCTAATGAATGCTGGACAGGCGGCTATCCTTGATGTTCTCTGCTCTTTTAGGTTTTGCTTCAAATACGTAAGAAGTGCTTAGCGGATAGTTGCTGTTTACATGTTGCGAAAACTTAAAGGATGCTATTCCTAGTCGGGAGCCCTGGTGGCACAGTGGTTAGGCACTCAGCGGCTAATCAAAAGGTCAGCGGTTCAAACTCACCAGCCGCTATGTGAGAAGATGTGGCAGTCTGCTTCCGTAAACATCACAGCCTTGGAAACCCTGTGGGGCAGTTCTACTCTGTCCTATAGGGTTGCTACAAGTTGGAATCAACTTGACAGCAAGAGATTTGGTTTTGGTTTTGGTTTATTCTTAGTTAAGGAGTCCTGGCACAAACAGTTAAGCACTGACTACTAGAATAAAGATTGGCAGTTTGAGCCCACCCAGAGGTGCCTCAGAAGACATGCCTGGTGATCTACTATTGAAAGGTCACAGCCTTGAAAACCCGATGGAGCAGTTCTACTCTGCACACACGGGGTCATCATGAGTGAGAATCAACTTCACAGCAACTAAGAACAACAACAACATTCCTAGTTGCTTATAGAGGCCCACACAGAAAGAGACGCACAGGACGCTTACCCCTAGTGGTGGAAGTCCCTCCACGATGTTCTTCTTTCCTGAGAGGAGATCAGACACTGGCCTTTCCTTCAGAGAATCCCTCCTGGCACGGTATCTCCCAGATGTCGTGAGGTCAGACTCTGACATGGAGGGCATCAGCGGCCCATCTCTCCTAGGCCGCTGAGCTTCGGCCGTCATGTGAACGGGGCTGATGTCCCTCACTCTCTTCTCAGTCTCTGTGACATGGGACTTGGGCTCGAGAATATGCAGAGGGCCAGCAAATGGAGTGACCGAACTGCAGGAATAGCTCAGTTGTGGCTCTTGGGAGTAACTGCCCACAGCAGCCGGAAGCTGTCGGGGCTCATGTGCACATGGAGAGAGAGTCGCACACGTTTTGTTTTCCTCTTCAAAATCTTCTTCTTCTTCACTGCTGTGTATCAGCATGGTAGCGTCTGAAAGAGATTTCTTATGACCGTATCTCAGGCTTTCCTGCTCATCAGTCTCTTCTGCTTTTGTTCTTTCAATGAAAACATTGGGCTGGGAGCCTGCTGAGATTGCCCGTGGTGCCACATCTGCGGCCGAGGCGGACATGGTCCTCTCCTTGAGCCTCATGCCTTCAAAGCTGTGAGTCAGCCCAGCGATCTCAATGCTGTTCCTCTTCTGTAACTGAGCGTGCCGGGCCGAAGTGAGCGGCTCGCTGACCTCCTGGAGAGAGTGAGCCACCGGCAAGCTGTCCTCCTGGAACGTCTGCACCGAGTGATGGACCCGCCTGGTGATGAGATCCGGGTTGCTACTGCTTATGTACAGGTGGCGGGACAGGTCTGGGGTGCTGTTGGCAGGTCTCGGGTACTGGTAAGGGGGTGGTGGGCGATATACCTGTGTTTTCATGATGTTGGGAGCAGGGTAATCCTGGGCCTGGAGCTGCACATTGGTGAGCTCAGGCACACTGACCGCCCCCACCACAGGTCGCCTCTCTGCAGGGTAGGGGTAGGGAGACTGGCTGTGGAAACTGTAGTTTAAGTTGAATGGGCAGTGGGCCGACTGGGGAGAGGTGAAATGTGCATGCTCCCGAATTTCAGGTTGGCTGTAGACCAGGGCATCAGGCCTGCTGTAAGCATATGAATTGCCAATGTTGAGATTTCGCAGCGAGTGACTCTGCCTTTCTGCGTGCATCATCCCTCTGTTGAGCTGCTTCATCACAGTCTCGTAGTCTGGGGTAGGGCGGTAGGATGGGGGTATCAGGGCGCTATGCCGGTGTGACGGGACATAGTCAGGTCTCATGACGTCGCTTCCGGTAATACTCGGATTAGATGACATAGGGGAGGGCTGCAAGTAGGGCTGGGGATTATTTAAGGAGTTGGTGCTGTGTGCACTGTAGACACTACCATTACGGATTCGACCACTGAGGTCAACCTGGGCTCTATCCAAACTTGTCTGAGAGTGACAATAGTATCCGTTCTGGTTGTTCACAAAGAGGTTATCTGGAAAAAAAAAAAAAAATATATATATATATATATATATATATATTTAAAATGTATTTTAAAATAAAATTTTTTAAATGTACTAAACTGGACCAATTACCATAGCCAAATACTGAGATAGGCGCTGAACCATCACAACATTCAATGTGGCTTATAGAAAATCTATCAGTGACCCTGGGCCCCTCGTTTCCCAGAGCCTTAGCTTCCTCATCTAGAGAACAGGGACTCTGCTTTTGCTAGTCAGGATCTGGCACTCAATAAAGATTAGCCAAATCTAAGTCCAATGTGAAGAGAGCAATTCATTCAAAAACCTGAACACAAATATTTATAGCAGCTTTATTTATAACTGCCAAAACCTGGAAGCAACCGAAATGTCCTTCAGTATGGATAAACCAACAGTGGTATGTCCATACAATGGAATATTACTCAGTAATAAAAATAAATGAGCTAACAAGCCATGAAAAGACATAGAGGAAACTTTAATGCATATTGCTAAGTGAAAGAAGCCAGTCTGAAAAGGTCACATAGTATATGATTCCAACTATCTGACACTCTAGAAAACACAAAACTTCAGGGGCAGTAAAAAGATCAGTGGTTGTCAGGCGTTCAAGGCGGGAGACGGCGAGTGGGGAAGCAGAGACGGATAAATAGGTGGAGGACAGGGCATTTTTAGGGTGGTGAAACTATTCTGTATGATACTGTTAAGGGTGGATATACGACATTATAAGTTTGTCGAAACCATTAGGACTGTACAACACCAAGACTGAATCCTAATATAAACTATGGACTTTAGTTAATAATAATGTACCAATAGCCATTCATCAGCTGTAACAAACGTACCACACTAATGCAAGATGTTAATAATAGAGGAAACTGTGTGGAAGGAGAGAGGGTATATGGGAGCTCTCTCTACTTTCTGTTCAATTTTTCTGTAAACTTAAAACTGCTCTAAAAAAATAAAGTGTATTAATTTTTTTTTTAAAAATATACTGGCATCACAAAACACTGTACTTTTATGAAAGTCAAAAACGTGTTTTACTAGAAATATGAATCGAGCTTTCTAGAACTCTGGGAGCTGGAGGCAGATACAATGTTCGAGGCCATCAGGCCACTGACTCTGCTTTCTCTCCCTGGGTAGTTTTGTAGGGATGTGGCTTTGCTGACACTGAGCTGGGTAAAGAACCAAATGACTGCAGACACTTTCTTAAACAGAATTCTAGATTATTTGTATAGGTTCTTCCAGAATGGCAATAAAAGCTTTGACTGTGAAAGGGCAATGGTATAGCAGGATCTGAGCTCCTCCAGTCCAACAGTGTCTCCAGTAGCTGCACACACGCTGTGGCTTGTCCAGTGACCAAGAAGAACTAGGCCCCTGCCTTGGCTACCACGCTTCAGTAAGATAGGGGATCCATGGCTAACAGTCTAACAGAGTCAGAAGCTCAATCTAGTCTTACAGTGGCTACGTGCGTGGACCTGTCCAGGGTTGGCAGGGGGCGTATTTGGTCCTGCCGATCTGTGGCTCACCTGAAACACTGCTGCTAATGAGGGTGATTTCTAACATCTGAAAGAAAATCAGCATCAAATCCTTAAGAGAACAGTTCCTTTGAAAAGCAATCTTTTTGTGATTCAAAAACTCCACGATGGTTTAAGTGACAAGTGATTATCCAAGTGACAGACCACAGTCTATATGTGGACTTTATTCTGATGGCACACGCAGCTACTCAAAGAAAACAGCCCTCAGAAGGCCGTACTGTGTTCTTCCTGCCGACACACAATGCTTCCCTGTCGCTGTACTTTTCCCACATGTGTAATACTCTGCCATCTCTAAGTCTCTGGAGTCCTCCTTCTGCTCACTCTCACCACAGCTCAGTAGCTCAGGTGGCAATTCCCCATCTGGGCTGGAATAATACCCCCTGGTGGTGCAGTGGTTAAGAGCTCGACTGCTAACCAAAAGGTCAGCAGTTCGAATCTATCAGCTGCTCCTTGGAAACCCTATGGGGCAGTTCTCTCTGTTCTACAGGGTCGCTATGAGTTAGAATCAACTTGACGGCAACAAGTTTGGTTTGCCTGGTCTCTCTTCCTCCAGGCTTCCTGCACCCCACAAACCAGTCAATCACTAGCGAGCCTGTAATGTAAAAGCAAATCCTAGGAACTGAAGACGACTCAAATACAGGTGAATAAAAGGGGAAAGGTATGCACAAAAATCAGCAGAACTCAAGGAAGCGAGAAGAGATGCATGTTATAGGAGTCTGCAGGAGGAAAGGGTCACTCCCAGCTCAGGCTGGCTTGATGGGGACAGAGAAGGGCAAATCAAGAACAGCCTCACAGAAGACATGGCATCTGAGAGGACTGGAGATGCAGGTGGGTGGGGTAGGCATGTCCAGCTTTCATCAGGAGTCAGGTCTCTCTACTTCCAGGGGCACACAGAATTACACCTCCTTACCCATGATGTTAGACACAGCCATGGGTCAGTAACGGTCAAGAAAAGTGAGAAGAGGGTTAAGAGCCAGTGAAATGTCCATGCTTTCTTCTCCCTGCCACCCAACCAACCCCATTCCAGGAGGGAGAGCCCCTCCCCACCCTCAGCCCAAGCCACTGAGGGAGGCTGACCCAGAGCAGAGCCCTTCTGCCAGTGCACAATGGACAGGTGACCTAAGAAAGAAGTAAGCTTGGCTGTTTTAAGCTACTGAGAGTTTAACATCATTTGTTACCACAGCCTAACCTAGCCTACCCTGACTAAACGGTAGCATGTGGGCAGGAGGTGCAGGTGACAAGGGCGTTCTGAGAGACAGCAGCATGGGCAAAGCTGGGAGATCACTCTCAGAGGGCACGCTCAGGTTGGCTCCAGCATCAGGAAGCTAGAGAGGAGTAGAGTAACAATGGGAAGAAAGGCTGGAAAAAGTAGGACAAGGGAAGATGGGGAGAGTCTTTAACACCAGGCCAAAGAATGACACTGTCAGGGCTGCATGTCAGAGAAACTAGCCTGGCAGCCACGTACTAAATGAACCGGGAGAGTAGAGATCGAAGATCCCAGCTCATGTGCTGCAACAGCCAGTGAGAGGTTTAAAGAAAAAGGACTGGACTCGATCAGAAGCAGAGGGAGGGATGGGAGAAGGTGGTCTACAAGAGATATTACATGAAGTAATAGAAAGAGGCAAGAGGATTTGTGACCGACTGGATGTTGAGGGCAAAGATTTAAAAAGAAAGAAAGCAAAATTATATGCAGTTTAGAATCCAAATAACCAGGAGAGTGACTTCATGCTAAAATGAAGGAACATGGGAAGGACAAGCTTATGGAATAGAGGGATAAGTTTAAATCTATTATTTATTTTCATTTTCATCAAGTTATAATTCTGGTAGAATGTACTGGGTGTTTCCCATATCCCAGGTACTCCATGGAGGGCTTGACATTCAGGAGCTCCCTTAATTGTCACAACCACCCTATGAGGCAGCTGAAAATGTGGGGCTGGAGCACAGGAGTGAGGATGGGATGGAAAATACAGATGTGGCAGTTATCCCTATTGAAAGCTGAAATTTGGATGAGATTGCTACGGCAGCTTGCCAAAGGAGGGAAAAAGGTCTTGGGCAGCCCTCTGGGGCACAGCAAAGGACAATGACGGTGCGAGGAAAGGTGCAGAGTAAGAGAGGGAGGGAAGACCCAGAGTACTGGGAAGAGATTTTCAAGGAGAGAATGACTGGACTGAGGGACAAGGGGGCCTGGGTGTTGTGGCCCTCCAAGAGGGCAGCTTCAACAGAGTAGCGGAGGAGTAAGAGGTAATCGGCAAGCAGAAGATTACTCTTAGAAGAAGTGGGTGATAAAGGGAAGAAAAAAATAACTCAAACCATAGTATGGAGACAGAGGAGAACAAAACACCTTCAGGATGTTTGCAGACTGAGGGAAAACACTAACAAGGCGGAGAGGAGAGGAAGGGGCTGGGGTCACAAGTACAAGACAAGGGCAGAGTGCAGGGAGGAGAGGAGAGCAACAAAGAGACAAACACATCCTGAGGTGAAGCCCCCCAAAGCACTGCTCCTCGACTGCCTACCTCACTGTGTGGAAATCCTCATCTTTACACATAACACCTGGGACGAACAACGCACTCTCAGCCCACCTTTTGGTCCCTCCGCTCACCATTGCCTAACAATTTCCTACCGTAGAGCCCACTGGACAGCTCTGCTCACCAAACACCCCATTCCTAATGCTGTGCCATGGATGCCATGGCATTCACTGTCCCCCAATACCAGAAGCAGGAATCCCAATCAAGTACCTGCCTACTACCCCTACCTGTTGAAATCCACCCATCTCTCAAAGTCCACCTCACCTTTGTCCAGTCTCCCCAACATGACAACAGTCTCTCTTGCACTGAAGGGTACAGCAACTGCCTGCTCTCTCTTATCAAACCAGTCATGCTCTCTTTGCATTCAAGTTATTTGTGTATTTGTCTTAGCCCCCACTAAGATTCTAAGCTTCTTAAAATGTGGGATTACGCATCTGCTTAAATCTCCTTGGCCTTTAGTAGAGCCTTGTAAACAGAGTTGAGAGTAAATGTCTGTTACATGAATGCCTGAGATTCAGCATCGCAGGTGCTGTCCTACATACAGCTCCCTAGACTAGTCACTGCAGAAATGAAATGTTTAAACCTTTACAATGAAAAGGTCCCAGCCAGGAGAAAACCAAATTGACCTTGGGACATCTTGTGCCAGAAAGCAAGGACACACTCAAAGAATAATGGGCAGTGTTAAAAGGACAGCTCTCATTGATCAAATCTGGGATCATGTGAATGTCAAATGTGATACTGTGTATTTTCTACACACCTCCAAGAAAGTGAATCTAATGGCTTCCTCTTCTCTGAACCCAGGATTGCTATAATCATGACAACTGTAGGTGTAACTTCAGCTAGTAACTAGCCTGGCTTCAATATCTCCAAGTCCTCATAGATTTATTAATAGTAATAATTTAATAAAGCATTTCAGAGATAGTGTACTTTACCTTGGGAAGAAGTGTATGGTTCTGTATACTGTCCATTATAATGCAGCTGGTGTGGAGGAGGCATCCCATAGGGCTGGGGTTTAGGCTATGAAATGGAGGGTTGGAAACAGGGTTAGAACACATTGCCCCATACATACGTAATATATAATATATATGTAATATATATATATATATCTATATATGTAATATGTAGATATATCTATATATGTAATATATATGTAATCTATTACTTTATATAATATACATAAAGTGATTCTCTGTTGGTTTCTTTCTCTCTATTAAAAAGCTTCTAAAGGGGTTAAATATATTACATGTGGAAAATAAGCATTAAGATGCTATAGCCCTTACCATTTCTATCATTTTCCATATTCCTTTAATGCAACGTCAAGCCCTACATACTGATGCCAAGGTCATTAGATGACACAACAAAACAATATACATGCAAAAAGTTAAGAGCAAAAAAGAACAGGCACCAATTTCCTCAATTATTGTATAAAACATCTGAATATAAAAAGCTTATATGTAGTACATTTAACCTTATTAGAGCAAATTCAGTAGTCTTTTAAGTACCTACTAACTTATGATTACTCTTGGCTAAGTAGTCAAGAGTAACATTTTTAATATTAGATTGGACCTAAAATTTAACTATATGCAATATAATAAATATTAGATTGGATCTATACAAAATTGTCATTTCTTTGGTTATAAATGATCACATGCAAAATTAAAACTACTAAAAGCATGTTTTATTAAGAAAAATGGCATCACTCAAAGAAAAAAAAGCAATCAGTTTTCTTTCTTTCTTACCAGAGACATCCTTGAAGAAGACCTCCTCCTAATTGGGTTTACTGTGACGGTCTGAGTTTGCCTATAGAATAAGACATGTCTTTGAGAAGAGTCTATTATACAACTATAAAAAAACCAAAAACCAAATCCATTGTCGTCGAGTTGATTCCAACTCATAGCGACCCTACAGGACACAGTAGAGCTGCCCTATAGGGTTTTCAGGGAGCGCCTGGTGGATTCCAACTGCCAACCTTTTGGTTAACAGCCATAGCTCTTAACCACTACGCCACCAGAGTTTCCATTATATAAGGTTTAAAAAGATAAAAATCATCTAAACCAAAAAATACAAAACAAACGAATTACAAACTAGAGAAAAGAAAGGCAGTTCTCTGTCTTAACTCGGGGCCTCGGCCCTTTCCTGCAGCCCTGACCCTCTGACCACATTCTGGGGTTTGGGCCTCTTCCTGGAGCATCAGGGGCCTGCACCACCAGAGAGGGCACCAGGAATGTCCTTCCTTAGCCCATCCAGGTAAAACTACTGGGGTGGCTAGTAGAAGGGGAGAAAGAACACAAGGCTAGATCACCTACAAACTCATCCCAGAGGAAGCAGATTCAGTACAGATACATCTCTCCTGTGGCATAGGTTGGCACTGAATGTCTCCACTAACTGTCCTGAGGAGTGACCATCAACTATCAGCCCACAGACTACAAATATAATGAAGAGATAAGTTTATAATTTTGGTACTTCAGAACCTATATTTCCTCCAAGCAACTAATTTAGGGAAAGCAATAAAGTAAAAAATTTTATTCAATGGGCCTGTAGTAAAACCACTCTGCATTTCTTTGTAAGAAACTTCTCTCTGATTAGCTTTAAATGTACGTTTTTAAAAAGCAATGTATCAGGAGACTTCCGTTTCCAACCAAGATAGAGTAACACAAGCCAGGTTTACCTTCCCACCCTGAACAACTATAAGAACTAGGAAAAAACAACAACAACAACAGTTTTCAGACACTGGAAATCAAGCAGCACAGAACAGTGACCCCTGAGAAAGGGGAAATGAGTGAAGTGGGCCCTGCAATTGCCCATGATTACTGCTTGAAGAGTTTCCAGCCTGTTGCAAAGGGAAGGAAACCCAGCCATTCAATAAAGGCTGCTTAGGTCCTGCCTAAAAAGGCTTAAAAAGCAAGCTTCAAAATGTTCAAACTGTTTCCAAGTAATTTAACCGCAACCCAGAATAAAGCTAAAATTATTTAAGGAATACAAGAATACCTGATGACTAACAAGGTAAAATTCACAGTGTCTAGAATCCAATAAAACATAACCAGGTATACAAAGAAACAGGAAAATACAACCTATAATAAGGAGAAAAATCAATTAAGAAATTACATAGGTAATAGAGGTAGTAAACAAGGACATTAAAGCAATCATTATAACTATGTTCAATAAAATAAAACATAAGCATGTTAAGGAGAGACATGAAAGATATAAAAAGACCCGAAACAAACTTGTAGAGATGACAAATACAATTTCTAACATGAAAAATATACTAACTGGAATTAATAGATTAGACAGTGCAGAAGAAAACATCAGTGAAAGTGAAGACGTAATGATAGAAACTATCCAAAATGAAGCACATAGAGAAAAATGAACAGGCCATTAGTGAACTGTAGAACAACTTCAAGCACCCTAATATAAATGTAATTGAAGTTCTGGAAATGGGCGAGGGAGGAGGAGGAACAAAAAATATTTGAAGAAATAATGGTGGAAAAATTCCTAAATCTAATGTAAACTATAAGCCAACCAATGAGTCCTAAGCAAAAGAAATATGAAGAGATCTATATCAAGGTATAAGAAATTGCTTAAAAACTGCAATAAAAAGAAAATCATAAAAGCAGCAGAAGAAATAGAAACATTACATGCTGAGAAACAAAGAATGACAGGAGACTTTTCATTCAAAACAGTATAAGCCAGAAGTCAGTAGAGCAACATCTTCAAAGTACAGAAAGAAAAAAAAAAAAAAAACTGTCAACCTACAATTCAAAAACAAAGGCAAAATAAAGATTTTTTCATACATACAAAACTCTAACACTTAAAGACCTACACTACAAAAAGTATTAAAGGAAGTCCTTCGGGTAAGAAGGAAAATGATACCAGATATCTGGATCTACACAACGGAATAAAAAGCACTGGAAGTAGTAAATATATGCCTAAATATACGATGTATCTTTTTTACTTTTCTATCATTTAAAAATATAATCAAATGCTTAAAGGAGTCCTGGTTGCTTAGTGGTTAAGCTCTCAGCTGCTGGCCAAAGGTCAGTGGTTCAAACCCACCAGCTGCTCTGCAGGAGAAAGATGTGGCAGTCTGCTTCCATAAAGATTACAGCCTTGGAAACCCTATGGGGCAGGTCTACTCTGTCCTATGGGGTTGTTACGAGTCAGATTCAACTCAGCAGCACACAACAACATCAATGCTTAAAGAAAAAAGAACGTATAGTGGAGTTTCCAACAACTGTAGAAGCAAAATGTATGACAACAATACCACAAAAGCTGGCAGAGGGGAAATGGAAGTATACTATAGGTTACTGTACTATATGTATAGTGTTATAACATTACTTGAAAGTAATTATGATAAGTTAAAGGTGTATACAATAAGCCAAAAAAATTTTTTTAAAGAGGTACAGTCAGATAAATCAGGAAAAAAGAGATAAGACACAAATTACCAATAACAAGAATGAGAAAGGGGACATCACTATAGATCCTAAGGAACCCTGATGGCTCAATGGTTAAGCACTCAGCTGTGAACCAAAAGGTCAAGAGTTCAAACTCACCAGCCACTCTATGACAGAAAAGACCAGGTGATCTGCTCCCGTAAAGATCACAGCCTAGGAAACCCTACAGGGCAGTTCTACTCTGTCCTACAGGGTCACTATGAATTGGAATTGACTCGATGGCACATAACAACAACTACAGACCCTACATACGTTAATAGCATAAGGGAACATCATGAACAACTTTAGGACAAACAGATATTTTAAAGGAAATAGACACATTCCTTGAAAGGCACAGACTACCAAAGCTCATTCAAGAGAAAGTAGGTAATCTGAATAGCACTATTAAGTAAACTGAATTTGTTGTTAAAAACTTTCTAACCAAAAAAAAAAAATGCACCCAGTCCTAAATGGCATCATTGGTGAATTCTATTAAGCATTTAAGGAAGAAATAATACCAACTCTACATAAGCTCTTTCAGAAAATTGAAGAGGAGGGCCAGGATTCTTTGAAGCCAGTAATAATTACCTTGATACCAAAGTCAGACAGATATGACAGGGAGGGAAAAAAAAACCAAAACTGTAGACCAATATCCTTCATGAAAGTTCTTAACAAAAATTTAGCAAATACATCATTACAAAGTAGGAATTATCCCAGGAATGCAAAACTGGTTTCAACATTCAAAATCAATCAATGTAATTCGCCATATTAACAGACTAATAGAGAGATTTAAAAAACAATCATCTCACTAGATATAGAAAAAGCATTTTTAAAAAAAAATCAATGACCATTCATAATAAACAATCAAACAGAAAATATACCATATTTGTGGATTGCAAGAATCAGTATTTTTAAGATGCCAATCATCCTCAAGCTGATCCATAAATTCAACACAATTCCGGCCAAAATTCTAATAAGATTTTTTATAGATATCAACAAGCTGTTCTAAAATTTGTAGAAAAAGGCAAAGAAACTAGGATAGCCAAAACAATTTGAAAAAGAACAAAATTTGAGGGCTAACAAGACCTGATTTCAAGGCTTACTATATAGCTACATTAATCAAGACAGCGTGGTACTGGCAAAAGGATAGATAAATCAATAAAGCAGAATAAACAGTCCAGAAATAGACACACATATATGGTTAACTGATTTTTGGCAAAGGTGCAAAGGAGCCAACAGACTGTAGACCTAAATGTAAAAGGTAAAACTATGAAACTTAAAGAAACATCAGTTAAGGGACAGCTGTGCCTGGCTGAGCACCAGAATGAGGGGAGGGGAATGGGAGGTGTTTAAAAGGATGCAGATGTCCTAGCTTCCAACAGCGGATATGGTTTGCTAATCCATAACCAACATCAAAGGAGCCCGGGTGGTAAAATGATTAAATATTAGGCTGCTGACCGAAAGGTGGGCAGTTTGAACCCACCAGCGGCTCCGCTGGAGAAAAGATCTGCCAATCTGCTCCCATAAAGATTACAGCCTAGGAAACCCTATAGGGCAGTTCTACTCTGTTGGGTCACTATGACTAGGAATCAATAACAACCAACATCAATTGCTCATATGTCTTTATTACAGTCATGCATCACTTAACAGCCACGATACTGTCTGTGAAGCAGGACATTATGTGATTTGGACGTTATCTGAACACCGTATTACAGTTTATACAAGCAGCCCCCGGTGTTCCATGCCCTAAGGAGCAGAAGCTGCCCAGGTCCCACAGCCACCGCTGCCACCTGCCCACTGGACAATGCCTGAGAGCTATATCCACTGGATACAGTAGGCAGGTCCTCCTGGATGTGCGGCTGCGGCTGGGTGGGGGCTGCACTGGCAGCTGGATCAGGACTTCGCGCATGTCCGAGCACAGAGGTGGCCGTGGAGACCGGGTGGGGAGTGGATATACGGGTGCTAGGAGCACAGCTGGCGGTGGCAACCTGGCCGCTGCCACCCTGTTGGTCTAGCGGCTTCCTGATCATGTGCAGCCGCTGCCTGGAGCCACGAGCTCGCAAGCACCCTGGCCCGGCTGGAGCCCATGGAATGAGGGGAAGAGCCGCGGCAGTGCGCAGGAAGTGAACGGCTGCATCGCAGCTGGGCAGATGGATGAAGGCAGGAGGACGGAAGAAGGAAGAGGTGGAGGAGAGGTGCTCCGGTGATTGGAACGCGCCCGGGAGCCCCACTGTTCATTCACTCTGGAATTTTGCGGTCTTTAAAACCATTGTTGTTGTTAGATGCCCTCGAGTCGGTTCCAACTCATAGTGACCCTATGTAAAACAGAACGAAACCCTGCCCCGTCCTGCACCATCCTCACAATTGTTGTTATGCTTGAGCCCACTGTTGCAGCCACTGTGTCAACCATTAGGGGGAAATAATACACAAAAGGAGAGCTGCTTTCTCGTTTAAAAAAAAAAAACACCTTATAGGACCACAGATGTATATGCGGTCAGTCATTGCCCGAACGGACATTATGCAGCGCAAGACTGTATTTCTTTAAATATTGTTCTCATAGTGCATGATACAGTTATCAGAAATACTGGTTAAGGTAGTGTGTTTAGTTATTTGAACAAAGAATTATATTTTGGTTTTTAAAAAGCATAATGGAGGAAAATGCACATGCTCCTTTCTCTCAGGATCACTACAGTGTAGAGAACCAACCACAAAGCCTCACCATCCACAAACAGGCCAGTGCCAAAGGAGAAAGAAGGACTCTCGAAGCCCAAGCCCAAAGCAGTGAGAAATACCACCAGGATCCATACTGAAAACAAAGTCACTTATCGCCAGAAATGAAATCTGCCTTTTGATGCCTTTTAAGAACCGGCATTTGCTTGACACTGTATAATTCGGAATGCCAACGAATATTAAGGAATGCCAGACAGACATTTACCGGATAATTTGAGATTTTTAACTCTTCACAGCAGGTTCCAACTTTGAACTAATTAGGTTTAAAAAAAAGAGAAAAAACATAAAAGTCCATTTGTAACTCTACTGCTTTTAAACATAGGCAGAATTTTTTTTGTTCTGGTTAGTGGTGGGATACCTGTGCCTGCGCGTGTATCTGCTCAGTTTTATTGAAAATTAAATCTAGGAACCTAAACACATTGGATTCTTGGCTTTGCTGATGACACGTCACGTAATTTTATCAAAGCACTTCTCTTTAAACCTTCTACCATCTGGTCTTGGCTCATGGCACTACTGTGACCCATAATTACTGACCACAAACATTGTTTTAAGGATTCTTAGATATGATACCAAAAGCACAAGCAACTAAATGGCAAAACAGATAAACTGGACTTCATCAGAATTTTTAAAAACTTGTCCATAAAAGGGCTTTATCAACAAAGTCAAGAGACAACCTATAGAATTGGCAAAAATATTTGGGAACAAAATACTTTAACTAATTTTAAATAAATAACTCCTATAACCCAACAACAAAAGACAACCCAATCAAAAAATGGGCAAAGTACTTGAACAGACATCTCATTACAGAAGATGGCTAATCCAAAAAAAAAAAATCAAACCTGTTACTGTCAATTCTGACTCATAGCAACCCTGCAGGAAAGAGTAGAACTGCCCCATAAGATGCTCAATATCATTAGTCACTAGAGAAATGCAAATCAAAACCACAAGGAGATACCACTTTACACCCACTAGAATGAATACTATCAGCAAAATGGAAAACAATAATTGTTGGTGAAAATGTGGAGAAACTGGAACTCTCATCCACTGTTGGTGTGATTGTAAAATGGTACAACCGCCATAGAAAACAGTTTGTCAGTCCCTCAAAAAAGCTAAACATAGAATTGACATATGATCCACCAGTTCCACTCCCAGGTATACACCCAACAAGACTTGAAAGCAGGGACAAAATCAAATACTTGTAGACCAATGTTCAGTGCAGAACTATTCACTATGGCCAAAAGGTGGAAAGAACCCAAATGTCTATCAACATATGAATGGATAAAGAAAATGTGGTGTTTTCACACAACAGAATATGTATTCAATCATAAAGAGAAATGACGTTCTGATATATGCTAGACATGAATGAGCCTTGAAAACATTATGCTGATGGAAATAAGTCAGACACAAAAGGACAAATATTGTATGATCTCACTTACATGAAATGTCTAGAATAGGCAAATACAGAGACCAAAGTTTATTACTGGCTCCCAGGGGCAGGTGGGAGGGGATAAGAGAGAGTGATTGCTTAAGGGCACCAAGTTTCTGTTAAGGGGGATGAAAAAACTGGGCAACAGTGGTGATGCTTGCACAACATGGTGAATGTAATTAATGTCAATGAATTGTATATGTAAAAATGGTTAAAATGGAAAATGTTTTGTTATATATATTTTTACTACAATTAAATTAAAAAAGTATTTTGAGACCTTCGGTTATAGCGTTCTAGGGGTTAATTACTAGAAACTCCGCAATCACAAAATGAACACACAATCCATTTAATCAGAAAATTGACCATAATATCCAGTCTCATGTCTCATAAATTAACATTATTCTTAGCACTCTAACAACTGGTACCTTATATTCAAACCTTGAACATGAACTTATTTTTATAAGACCTTTGAAATAAATGAAAACTAGTGCTTATTACGAACTTAACATCAATCAATGGCAAGAACTGTTTTTCCTAGTTGTTTTTTTTTTTTTAAACTAAGTGTTTTCTTTAATAATTTCCTTTCATTAATCACTGGAATCTATTAAAGTTGTTGATGAAAACAGATGTCTCTTTTCCAAGGAGGCTCCATGCTGCCATTATTTATGTTCATCAACAATAATAAAATGGCCGTTAATTCTATTAGACTACAGAAGTACCCGTATCCATTGGTAAAGCACTACAGAGTCCTAATTGAGTCCTCCTTCATCAAACAAGTCTCCATAGTAAGTCTGGGCTTTTTTTTTTAAACACTCCTTAACGGCACATTAGTATTTTATATTACTTAAATCAATGTCCAGAATTTGAAGGCATTGCATTCTGCAGCCGTGAAACTGACTTTTCCTCTAGAACGCCACTGCTAGAGCTCGGTTTAGGGAACGCAGTCCTCTGAAGTTTATATTCAGTCTGCCACAGACTCACTCTCTAGATAAAGGGAACTTCTGTTTCAAAGTATTCAAATTCAGAAATGTGAGGTAAAGGGCAGCTCAGAGAATCCTCTAGCAACAAACTCCAACAACACGTTCACAGTTGCCCGATATGGAGCGAAAAGAAAACTTACGTGTGTTAAATCCCAAATCCAAGGATTTCCTTAGGAGCGTAGGTGGTGACTCCCACCCATGACATCTATTCTGGCACCCTTGTTGGCAGCACCTAGTGTGGAGGCGAGCACTGCCTTCTCCTGGGGCCAGTTCTGATAAATACAACACCAAACAGTACATCTTCCACCTGCCAAACTATCTGACCTGAAGTAGCCTCACCATCAATTCCAGTTTTCTAACTTCCTCTTTCTTCTTGGCAATGTTCTCGTAAGTGGAGTTTACTTTGAGATCACCCATCCTAAACTTAGTACACACGAGAAAATGGTGTAACTACCGATTGTGTTCCTCAGACTTTGGGGGGCAGTTACTATGCTGATAGGCACTGCTAAAAATAAGACAACTGAGGAACTCTTAGAAGAAATCACTGGAATGTATGCACTGGAGAAGTCCAAACAAGAAAAGGCTGCCAGCTAGAGTAAAATCAACAATTATTATTTATTGAAATTATGCTTAAGGACTCTATATGATTATCTCTTGGAATCCGAATACCAACTCCATGAGGGCAGTATGGTTATTATGCTGAGTTTACAGTTGAGGAAACATACTCAGAGAAATTAATAAGTTGCTCCTAGTCATGTGGCTAATCAGCAGCAGAGCTGGCATCTGAAACCAGACAGGTCTGCCAGATTTCTGAGCACAGGCTCCTAAACACTGATTATTTGTCTGCTCCCACCCCAATCCCAAATAAATAAGCTCCATGGAGACAAGAGGACAGACCGTGGTGTCTCTAGTGTCTGGCACACTGCCTAGCACACAAGGAAGCCCTAAATTGTTCGTTGAACAAATGAAGGACATAATGAGTGAGGAATGAAGATGATGCTTATTACCAAGCTTGACAGTTAAGCTCATATTTCTAGTTTTCTGAATTTTACTTTGTGAGCTAATCATGCTTGCTTTCTTTTATACTTATAGGTAATAAAAGGAGATGAAATTTTATTTGATTAAAAAAGGCACTGAAATACCTAGAAAATGTTTGTCTCAATGACTTTCCTTTTGAGCTTGGGTAAGGGTAAGGAAGAACAAAAGTTCTCCTCTGTCCCTATAATGGGGTAGAGCAGAGCTGATTGTCCAGGCTGTTTAAAGTCTGCTGATCTGGCTCTGAGACACTTATGCCCACTTGTCCCCACTCTCACCCTGTTCTGGGGTTTAAGGTGGTAAACAAAGGGTTGGAATAAGCTTTTTGACCTAATAGATTCACATTATTATCTCACTTAATTCTTAACTCTAAAACGATAGCAAGTAAAGGTCCCACTGTCTCCATTTTATAAATTTAAAAAGGAAGAGAGATTGTGATCAATATAACATTTTTACAGCTTAAGATATTTGTATGACACAGAAAGATTATTCTGTTAACTAAAGTACCTTTGTTTTAAAGGGGGAGGGGGGTTCAAGACTGACAGATCCTGCCACTCTGTAAAAACTAAAATACAGTCATCTGGGTCAAGGTTAGATGAGTCACCTAAGTCCATCCAAAGCTCTATTATATTATGTATCAGGACCAGGGCTGAGGGGTGGAGGGAGACATTCTAACAGTAGAGTCCTCCAGTCAGCCCCAGACTGACCCAGGCTTCCAGAACCCACTGTTCCGGTCCAGGCCTGCTGCAGCTTTGTTATATGCTCGTCACACCTAAGTTTACCCACCTGGATCATGAGAACGAGTTCTACCAATACTTCAGAATCATCATAATATTAAATGTAATTAAATATTCTGGGTTGAGAGCCTTAAAAGAAATCACTATAAAAACGAGTTATTTTCAGTTTTATTACCCATCAAAATATTGAAAATGAAGGATTCATTTACTTCACACGGGGAACAATTACTCCCAACGAAATATATTAATTTCCCACAGAATGAAGTGGGTATCATTCACGATAAATAACAACAGAGGAATAGTTTGTGGAAATGGACTTCAATAAGTCTATCTGATGTATAGTGATTAAAAACAAAATTTGGAAAATAGCCCTTTAAACATAATTACTCCATTTTAAAAAGAATCTTATTTTCCCTGTACAGATACAATATATGCAAACTGAATGCCACATACAGGTAGTTTCATTCACACTTGGCAATAAACAGCAATTTTACAAAAATTAAGACTTCCTAGACTGAGCCAAGGCAGCCCTGGTGGTGCAGTGGTTAAAGCACTCGGCTGCTAACCGAAAGGTTGGCAGTTCAAACCCACCAGCCACTCCTTAGCAGAAAAATGTGGGGGTCTGCTTCTGAAAAGATTATGGTCTTGGAAATCCTATGGGGTAGTTCTACTCTGTCCTATAGGGTTGCTATGAGTTGGAATCAACTCGATGACAATGAGTTTTTTTGGAGACTGAGCCATTTACCACAAAGAAACAATCATTTACTTATTTTCCCTATGAATATTTAAATCATTACCAGGTGGCTATTTGCAAAAACATTCTTTAAAAAAAAAAAACAATTAACTAATAAATGAATATGGATGCCTATTGGAAAGGGATTCTGTTTTATGGTTTGTTCAAGATGATTGATTCTCCACTATTTTCCAGAAAGGGAATGAAGTGAGGTAATAATGGCTCAATATTACAAATACTCTTAAACTTATAAAAAACTTTAAACTTATGAAAAGGCTATGTTCCAAAAGAGTGCATATCTATTGCTTGAATCTCAGAACACATTTCTGCATAGAAATAATGTCACACATGGTTGGGTAACCAGGCCAGCCCACAGGAGCCCCGATGCACCTGTTCAGAACCAACAGCACCACTGAATCTAGCCACCAGGGGGAGCACTTGAATACACAAACGCACCTAGAACTCCAAAACCTGGCAGCGAGCAGGAGAGGCTTCCTACAGCTGCAACAAAAGCAGAGGTTCCTCCCCCGTCAGTTAGCATCTCCCAAAACCCCATCACCAGACTCGCAGTGACGACTCATGTGAAGACATGGCTGAGCGGAGGGGAGAAGAGAGGAGAGGGGAACTGGGGCCCTAAGTGCTAACTGTCAGATATTTCTCATAAGCGGAAGGACCCTCGTCACTTCCTTGATTTCACAAGTCCCAAAGTTGGACCTGGCTGTTTCTCTTTGCACCACTGCTCCTGACCAGAATTTCTCTCACACTGTGAATCCTCGTAAAATAGAAAGGACTTCACAGCCTCTTCCTTTCCTTTCTGGTCCTAGAGGCCAAAATGTCTTTTTATGATTTTTTCCCAGTTTACAATCAGTCATAAATGGAAAGCAGACAAGGAACAAAAGGGCTCTTCTCCTCTGTGAACTCCCATCTCTGTCTCACACAATCTACTATCATTTACTAAGCCTTCATGTGCTAGGCACCTTGCCAGACACCAGGGCACAAAGACAAATGGGATGAGGCCCGGTCCTCAACGAGCTCCACTGGACAACAGACAAAGGAGCTCCACCTGAAAGCAGCGACAATGAACTGAGCTACTCTAACAGTCTAGCACGGAGGCTAAGAGCACAGGCTCCAGTCTTGCTGCTTCCACTTACTAGTCATGCAGCAGGGGCAGACACCGCACTGCTCTAAGTCTCTGTAGCTTCATCTCCAAAGAGGAGTATATAATTATGCCACAACAGGGTTACTGCAAGGATTAAAAGAGACGATAGCTCTCAGCATAATGCTTGGCACATACCCGAACCCATTGCCGTCAAGTTGATTCCAATCCATAGCAACCCTATAGGACACAGCAGAACTCCCCTAGGGCTTCCGAGGCTGTGACTTTACAGGAGCAGCTTGCCACATCTTTCTCCCACAGAGCAGCTGGTGGGTTCAAACCACTGACCTTTCAGTTAGCAACCAAGCACTTTAACCACTGCACCGCATAGTAAGCATTTGCTGGGTTAGAACTGTTATGAAAAAGGTTGGAAAAGCTAGAACTTTAGAGTGGTACTGAGGACTGAGCAAATTAGCTACTTGGTAGAGTCCAAGGCGGCTGCGTTTAAACTGGTTCTTCAAAAGTACGAAGTTCATCAGGGCCACAATAGACGCATCCTGAGAGAAGGGAAGAAAGGTGTGGACAAGAACTCAAATTCTTATGAAGTCCAGACTTACTAGACTGGTTAAGACTAGAGGACTTCCCAAGACTATTACCATGAGGTACTCCATAAACCTTGAACCAAAACTGCCCCCAAGGTCCCCTTTTAGCTAAACAACAGATTGGCTCATAAAATAAAGAATATTACCTGTGAGTACTACACACCTTTAAAAAATCAACTATATGAAACCAAATGGTCAACAATTACTCTAAAGCAAAGATGAAAGGGTGACTGGACAGGGAAACCAATTACTGGAAACAAATGTCCGGAATGGAATGAACGAGGATGTTAATACATTGTGAAAAATGTTCACAATGTCAGAGAACAATCTGTGTCGTAACTGCTAAATGGGAACCTAATTTCTGTGTAAACTTTCACTGAAAACACAATAAAACATTATTTTTAAAAAAAAGAAAAAAAAAGAGTGACTAAGAGTCTGCCAGCGAAGGGTGGGAAGGGCACCCCAGCAAAGGCTTCAAGAGGGAATGGCACAGCAGGACTGCTGGCTTTTGGGAGCCAGGACTGAAAATAAGCTGGGTCAGGGGCAGATGAGCCCTGAGGAGGATCACAGGTGGCAGCACTTAATCCTGTAGCTAACAGCAGGTGGGGAGGGGAGGAAGGGAACATGCTCAGATGTGGTCCTGACCTATAACTCTGACAGCCATTGTGCTCCATCCTTTGTTCATCTATCCAGGAGACTTGCTGGAGACAGGTGAGGTGGGGCAGGGAGGCCAGATGGCCCAGGGAAGAGAGGACAGTTTAAAGGAAGGTTGTGGGGATGGAGAGAAACTTTTCAGGTCTCAGTTTAGATGCAACTTCCATGGGAAAGCCTCTGCTAACTCGGGAGTTCTGGGTTAGTTATCCATCCTAAGTATAAGAGACTATGGTGGTTGATGCTAGGTTGTTCAGAAGGGGTGATAAAAATGGTCAGATTTCAGACACATTTTGAAGGTACAGCTGATAAAACATGCAGATGAACTGGATGTGGGATAAAAGAGAAACAGGAATTAAGTATGACTTCTAGGTTTAGGCCTGAGGAACTGGGTGAATATGAGGTGCTGCCATTTGTCAAAATGGGAAAGAAAAGGGAAGAAGTAGATTTGGGGACAGGAAGAGGAGGAGGATGTCAAGAGCTCCGTTTTAGACACATCAAATTTGAGATGCCTCTTGGGTATCCAAATGGAGATGTCAAGAAGACAGTAGATGTGTAAGCTGAGAGCTCAGGGAAAAGATGGGCCAGAAATACAGTTTGATGCACCTTCAGTATATAGATGCTATTATAAGCCATGAGAAAGGTGAAATCCCCTGCAGAATGAGTGTAGATAGAGAAGAGGTCTAACGACTCAACCAGCAAAGGCCACAGTCTAGAATGAGGAAAATCTGGAGAGGGCAGTATCCTGGCAGCCAAGAACAGAGTTCAAGGAGGAGTAGGCAGTAGGTAAGTGCAACTGAGTGGTTGAATGAGAAAACTCCTGAAATGACCACTGCATGGAGGTCACTAGTGACTGTGACAAGCACGGTCAGCGGTGTGGCAGGGGAGGGGAAGCGGGGTCAGCGGTGTGGCCAGGGTGGGGAAGCCGGGTCAGCAGTGTGCTGGATGAGGGAAAGGGGGGTCAGTGGTGCAGTAGATGAGAGGAAGCAGGGTGAAAGGCAGAAGAGAAAGCAAGTACAAGTACACACAACTCTTGTAAAGAATTTTGCTATAAAGGAGAGCAGAGATATGGACCGTGGCTAGAGGCAGATGTGGAGTGAAGGACAAGGGTCTTCACATGTGAAATATCACAGCAGGTATGCTGCTGGGAATGATCCAGTAGAAAGTGGAAACCCATGCAGGCTAATCAAAATGCGTATTAGGAAAAAGGGGCATAAATTCTTCAAATGGCTTGAGAATCTAAACAATCTTTAATTGCTCAAAACGCTGACCAGCGATTGTTTAAAAAAAAATGAAGGTTAAAAAGGAATATCCTTTAAAAAAAAAGACTGGTAACCTGTTTAAAAGAAATCTTAAGAGACATATATGTAGTTACTTGGAGCTGGCCAAAGCTAAAATAAGGGGAAAAAATTAAGAAAAGTCATTTTAACATGTAATAAAAGCAAAGATACTATGATAAAAGTGTCATAAAAATAAGATGATATGCTTCGGATGAAATCTGCTTTTCTAGCTGATACAATGAAGCTCAAAATGAAAATGGCAACATTCATTATTTTCTACAATGTCTGTGAGCAGGATATACTTACAGGCTACACTGATTTAGTCTGTAAAATTTGTGTCGGGCAACACAGAGTCTCCACACATATTTTGCTGTTTCCATGTCTTCCTAGCAAACAAAATTGCATAAAGTAATATAAAAGTACATATACAACTTGATACTTTTAATGCAGAGTTTGTCTGAGAACAAGACATAATTGGGTGACATATTAGGTCAAAGTCCCTTTCAGTACACTGATTCTTTCATTTTCCAAGGCTAATACTTTGCCTTATCCTATGAATGCTACCATGCGGATTTAAATTACCAAGACAAAAGAACATAAATGTTCTAATAGCATAATCCTTACATTAAGCAGTTTCAAAATGACTTAAAAATTTTTAAAGGATGAAAATATCTATTTTTATTCTTGACAAATAGATACTTCAAGATAATTTTAAACAAAACAGTTGATGCAGTGATGGAATACTGCCTTTGTCAAGAGAGTTAACAGCATTAAAACCAAAACCTGTTGCCATCAAGTCGATTCCGATTCACAGTGACCCTACAGGACAGAGTAGAACTGCCCCATAGGGTTTCCAAGAAGCGGCTGGTAGATTCAAACTGCCGACCTTTTGGTTAGCAGCTGAGCTCTTAAACTACTGTGCCACCAGGGCCCCAGTAACAGCACAGAACTGTTAAAATAATATTTCTGTAGAGCTGTTCATTTATCAATGGAAATTAAGAGATCAGTCCTCACTTTCCCCTACTAGTCCCTTTAAAAGTCATCATGATCAGATGGCATTTATCCAAGGACTCGTTCAGTCTTTCAACAGTATTTACTGAGCACTGACATTCTGTCATGTGCTATTATGCAAATTATGAAATAGTATAACATTTTATAATACTTTATCAAATTATAAAATACTATAATTTTAATGCCATCCCCAAGCACACACTCACACTCCATGCAGATTCCTTACGTTTACTCACAGTTTGAAACTGGATGGTCTCCTCTTTATTTGCGAGCTCTAAAGCAAAAAAGGACTTGTTGTGGGACATGTTAGCAATATCATACCACCTAAAGAACAAAAGCAGAGAACAGCAACATGAGTGCTCATGTTTACAGTACCGAGATAGGATGCATCCATTTTTCTTCCTAAGGTTGATTCATAAGTTAATATTTGTTAAGCATTTTAGAAAGGAAACAGTTGTTTTATTCAGCTAGCATTCATTCTCTAAAGTTACAACTGGTTGCAAAAAGTAAATGCATGTAAACTAAACAGGGATTGCACAACCAGTTTGTTCTGGTTTGAACCCCTGCTGAGAATTTGCATTTCCACCCCAGATATCCTGAATCAGAATCAGTTTAACAAGAGCCCCAGGTGCTTCTTATGTATAATAAATTTTGAGAATCACTGCTCTACTAGTCTGTTAGAAATGCAAATTCTCAGCAGGAGTTTGAACCAGAATGAACAGGTCAAAGCCCTGAGAATTACGAAATAAGGGAAGAGATGAAAAATCTATTTATCCTCATTTGCCTAATTAGTTCAATCCCTGTCTTAGCTGGCTGCCAAGGCCTCATTCATTCATTCATTCAACAAATATTTTACAGGGCTTCCCTGGTGGCACAGTGGTTAAGCATTTAGCTGCTAACCAAAAGGTCGACAGTTCAAATCCACCAGGCGCTTCTTGGAATCCCTACGGGGCAGTTCTACCCTGTCCTATAGTTGTCACTATGAGCTGGAATCGACTCGATGGCAACGAGTTTGGGTTTTTTTGGTTTCCACTATAATAATGCCAGAAATTATGTTAGGCCCTAGGGATACCAAGATCTGTACGGCACCGGGTTCCCCTCAAAGGGGCACGGGTGGTGGGTAAGGATGAGGGAGAGAACATGGAAGCAAACAAGTGCTGTCTAAGTGTTGCAGGTATAAACACTTACAAGGCAAAATGAGACACAAAAGTGAGTAGGATGGGGGAGTGCTCAGGAAAAGCTTCAGGGTAAAGATAAAGTTCAGACACTATGAAGTCAAGGTGTGAACTATTCTGAGTGTGCTCAACAGGATTCAGAATCCTCTCTGGTACTTTCTAATTTTATTACATCATATTTAGATTTTATATATTAATATTTCATTTTCTTACATAGATGTATAATTTTATAAAAGAGAAAAACGGGGCTGGAAGAAAATTTTTATCCCTCTTTATCCCTATTATACTACATTTATTTATTTATTTAAAATTAATTTTGCCATGATTCTGTATTTAATTGTTAAATCTAAAGATTATTAGCACCATGTTAAATAAAGCAATTGAAAAATTCCTATCCAGTGATGAAGGAAGGCCATCAGATGCCTCAAGTTTTCAAGTGACCCTTTGGAGACTGTCAGAACGCTGCCTTTCGACTGCAGTCCAGGTCTGTTTTCTTCCCCTTGTCATGTTGGGAAGACTCAGCGTGCTGGGAAGACCAAGTGAGCAGCTTGGAGACATGAGAGCAATTGCCAATGCGAGCCCCCTGTGCAGACTAGGAGTACGGCTCCACTCTCTAAGCTCTGTGTACTCTGTGTACTGTGTAGCCATAATCATGGTGGAGAACTCAGGGCCCAAAAGGCAGTAAAGCAAAGGAAATAAAGGAAGACATGTCAGCTTACAGAAAAAGATCTTAGAAGGAAAAATCAGTTCTCAAGAGGAAGTGGTAAATGCTGTAACATACAATTTTGCAACAACGATCATGACCAAAAAAATATGTGTGTGGTTACATAGGTAGACAGGTATGCATATATGTGTATAGGAAGGCATATATGAGTATATGGGTATGCAGGTACAGGTGTATCCAGAGGCATATACTTTACATACTTGTTGACGTGCACTGCATATATATTCATATATATAATAAACTGCATCAGGGGCAGTTACGGATACTTCCTAAACATAACCAAACACTTTGCAGGATTGAATTACTGAGTTTGAAGGCTTGGAACCATAGTCTCTTGGGACAACTCAGTCAGTTGGTATAATATAGTTCCTAAAGATGATGTCCTACATCCTAGTTTGGTGAGTAGTGTCTGAGGTCTTAAAAGCTTACAAGAGGACACCTAAGATGCAACTATTGGTCTCTACTCATCTAGAACAAAAGAGAATGAAGGAAACCAAAGACTCAAAGAAGAAACTAGTTCACAGAACTAACAGGCCATATGAACCATGGCCTCATCTAGCCTGAGACCAGAAGAACTAGATTGTGCCTGGCTACTACTACCAGCTGTTTTGACCAGCATCACAACAGAAGGCCCCAGACAGAAAGAGAGAAAACTCAAATTCTTAAAAAAGGCTAGACTGGACCAAAGAGACTAGAGGAACCCCTAAGTCTACTGCCCTAACATACCCTTGGAACTTGGAACTGAAGCCACTCCCAGTGGTCACCTATCATCCAAACAATAGATTGGCTTATAAAATAAACAAAATCACCAGTGAATACGGTGCTCCCTTAAATAATCAACTATGAGCCCAAACGGTCAACGTTTACCATAAAACAAAGATGAAAAGCTAAGGACGGGCAGGGAAGCTAGATTAATGGGAACAGAAAAAGAATGAAATACTGAGAATGTTGACAAGTTGTGAAAAATGTAACCAATGTCATGGAACAAGCTGTATAAAAATTGTTAAATGGGAACCTAATATGCTATGTAAACTTTCACCTAAAACACAATATTTTTTTAAAAAAAGAGGAAATGGTAGGTATGATTTAGAAAGCTTGAATTTAAACCCAAACCCACTGCCGTCGAGTAGATTCCAACTCATAGCAACCCTACAGGACAGGGTAGAACTGCCCCATAGGGTTCTAAGGCTGTAATCTTTAAGGAACCCTGGTGGAGCTGTGGTTAAAGTGCCTGACTGCTAACAGAAACTTTGGCAGTTCGAAACCACCAGTGGCTCCGAGGTAGAAAGATGTAGCAATCTGCTTCCATAAAGATTTACGGCCTTGGGAACCCCATGGGGTTGCTATGAGTCGGAATTAACTCAACAGCAGTGGGTTTGGGCTTTGGTTAGTCTTTACGGAAGCAGACTGCCACATCTTTCTCCCACAGAGTGACTAGTGGGTTCGAATGGCCAACCTTTCGGTTAGCAGCCAAGTGCTTATCCACTGCGCCTCCAGGGCTCCCAAAAGCTTTAATAGTGGAAGGAAAAAGTGGAAAGTGGGGATAAAAGAAGCTGTTTAACACAGCAATTAAGAGCTCAGGCTGACATCAAGAATCTGAGTCCTAGCCCTGGTTATATCCGTTACTAACTGGGTGACCTTGGACTCATCTCTTTTCTAAGCCTCAATTTTCCCATGTCCAAAATGGCAGTAATACCTACTACCCAGAGTTGGAAGGATTACATGAGAAAAGAGACACCACTCAGCATAGTGACTGGCTCACAATAAGCACTCAATAAATGGTAGACCAAAAGAACAAAAACACATTTATAACATAATAATAAGTTTTATTACTTTATAAAAACAATATAAGTTTTTTTCATCATGATAAAACTGAAGCAGAATCTGTAAAACTGCCAATATTTATATAAAACGATACTTCATATTTTCTAGATTATGGATTTCAAGGAATTAAAAGGCAGGAATTGACCAATACAGCCCAACTGACTATCTACAAGACACTAATTGGAGCACAGACTAATATTAAGAAGAAAATTTAAATCGTATGTAATTTCATCATTCAGAGTTGGTCTTTCTGTCTTTCTCACTATATACATTCCAGGATTTCTTTAAATGAATAGTATCACTTTTCCGTAATCAAAAAAGATGCAACATTTAAAAAAGCAATTGAAATGTTCTTCGATGTTGGTATTTTAGAAATTTTGGTACATAACTAGAGTCAGAAGAAAGGCCTAGATTTTCCCCAAGAAAGAGCCCTGGAAAGGAGAGCTCGAATGCAGAATGCAGAATGCACATCAAAACAAACGATGGCCTCCATGTGGCAAGAAAAGGGTCACACATTTTTAAGCATTTCATAAATAGGCCATTATTGTCAGCACTTTTTTCTGCACATTTGGTTTTGTAACTATAAAAAGAATAGCTACATTCAGCTGGCATATTATTCTAGGAAGGGAATATTTCCATTTTCTAATGAGAACTTGGGAGAGACTAGTGAGCAATTTAACTCCTATAGGTACTAAAAAACAAAAAAAACAAAAAAAAAAAAAACACACCAGCAGGAGCCCCAGAAAACTCACGTCTAAAGAAAGATGTAGAAATGTACCTAAATATCACAGGAGGCCTTCCATTCTTGTGCTTCACAAAGATACCTTCAAGACACGCGCCGACGGAGATGTCACTTCCTTGACTATCCTAAAAGGAGAGAGAAGAAGAAACACTGGGAAAGCAGATGCATAAAACTACAACTACTACATCTGGCCCACTACACTTGTTTCCCAGATATAAAGTGTTCAGGAGATCCACATAGGAACTGTTCTGAAGGAAAAAATGTGAATGGTATAAATGTTTCATCTTGTAAATATATATGAAAATGGAAAGAGTTGGGCCTCTTAAGGTACTCTGTTTCAAAACACAAAGTGCAAAAAAGGCACGTGTGTTACTAAAAAATTACGGTCATGAGGCCCTCAGCTTTTATGTAGTCGGACTTTGGCACGTCTTCAGCCTTTACACATCAGAGCATCCTCGTGCTTCCCCATTAGAACTGCTGAGATGAACTGCAGGCGGCCAAGCCTCTGCACCGTGCCTACCTTCGCGGGGTAGCTCTCTTCTCCATAGCCATCCATTCTCTCCACCTCCTGCATGTACAGCATTTCAGCATCAGGAGCTGTGAGCCCTCTGCAACCCAAAGAAGTTAGTGAGATTGTTCACTAAACTAAAAATGAGGAGGAGGAAAGAAAAGCTTTTCCAAAAAACTACATATCAATTTGGCATAAAATATTATAAATATATCAAGTTTCTCAGCATCTGTAATTGTTCATTATCCATCCATCAAAATTTTTATTGAAAACCGACTACATGCAAAGCACTGTGCTGAATGCTGAGGATTAGTTATATGAGACCCTACCCTTTTGTACTTTAGGCAGGAGAGGCAGCAGGTGGGAATAAAACAAACTCATAAAAAACCTTCTTGAAGTGAAAGCCAGAATGTTTTCTAAACCACTGAGTAACTGCTTATTATCTAAAATATCAGGCACTACCAAGCATCATATGCTAAATGCCAAATATGTGCAGGGAATAAGGGTCCAAGGAGGTCAGAGGACAGAGAGCCCTGTTAGCTTGGGTGACTGAAGAATTGCGAAGATGGGTAGAAACGCAGTGTGGGTAAAGAAGGTGTGCTCAAACACATGGAGACTTGCCTTTCCAGCCCCATTCTCCCATTGCTCCCATGCCCCCAGGGCACCCATTCCAACTGCTTTGCATTTTTTTTTACTACACCATGATCCCTCACACCTCTGTGCCTTTGCACATGCTAATTCCTCTTCCTGGTGTACCCATCAGCCCCTCGTGTACCTGGTCAACCCCTAATATCCGGACTCAGCCCATGTATCATTTCTTTGTCATCTTCTGTAATTCTCCTGAGTCTAAGTCAGATGCCCTGCTCTGTGCAGACCCACCAGTCTGTGCTTACCTCTCCTGCTGCACTCAATTTATGATGCAGCAAACTATACTGCAGAATGTATTCTAATTACTGTCATAACCATTTGTCCCATCTACCTCATAGACTGCAAGGCAGGGAATGTATTCCTTGAGAGTTAGTCTATTTATCTGTATGCCCACAGCATCCAGCACTCTGCCTCATATAGAGCAACAGTACTAAACTATCTTTTAAGGAAATGCACAAATGAATGAATGAATGAAGATGACAAAAGACAGGGCAATGTGTGCCTGAGGGATCAATTATGCCAGAAAAAAAGGTTCATTCGGGACAGCAGAAGGTGAAGCTGGAAAGGCAAGCTTTAACCAACTTGTGGGAGGCCTTTACTTTCAGAGTATGAATTCAGGCTAGTGAATAACAATAAAATATACACGAGCATTTGGGAAGGGGAGAAGAGATAAGAGGAAAGTGATATTGTAAGAAAATTAGTCTTCTGTAAGGAGTCCCCGGGTGGCGTAGAAGGTTAAGTGCCCAAATGCCAGCTGAAAAACTGGCAGTTCGAATCCCACCAGAGGTACCTCGAAAGACAGGCCTAGAGAATCTGTCTCCGAAAGGTCACAGCCTTGAAAACCCTATGGAGCAGTTCTACCATGCACACATGGGGTCACCATGAGTTGAAACTGACTCAATGACAACCAACAACAACAATCTTTTGTAAGCAACTGTATGGATCTGAGTGGGAAGAGACTAGAAGCAATACATTATTTTTAAGGGAAGGGAATAAACAGTTATTATTAGATCTGGGTTCATATCCCACTTCTATCACTTACTGATTACATAACTTTGGACAAGTTATTTAGCCTTTTGAGCTTGGTTTCCCCATCTGTAAGATGGAGATAATAATATTTAAAGAGTTGTTTTGAGAATCTAATTACATATACATATATATGTGTGTATATATATATACACACACACACACACACACATATACAAGGGGTAGGGAGAGAACCTAGAACTGTGTGGCTATTAGGTTTAGATTAAGATATAGCTTTAGGAGAAGGTTTTTCTTACAGGCAACATAACAGATTCACTGTCAAAGAAAGTCAGTATCTACCAGCACACCAATGCCTGCAGAAGCACAGGTCAGGGCAATACGCTCCACAGCTCTGAGCACAGTTTCCCCAGAGGCAGAGATGCAGCCTCCAAAGGTGTGCAGGGAGAAATAACCTGGACCTGCTGCCATCGTAAAAGAAAACAAATCTCCTTAATCTTACACTAACCTACACAGGATTAGGTTACCACACCAGCCTTTAATTCATAGGGTAAAGAACTGGTACCCTTCAATAACTGGCTGCTTTCAACTTTCTCAGTTTTCTCATCAGTAAACATGAAAAATTAAATGAGTTAATGTGGGTAAGTGCTTCGAACCACACTTGGCATGTATTTAAGTGCTATGTAAACACTGGCTACTCACAGTAGTAGCAGCAGCAGTAATAGTAACAAAAAAGATCTGAATTTAATTGCGTCAATGTATATTTCAGAAGTGAATACGCGTGAGTTCTACACTATTTCCATTTCTTATCTCTCAGTGTTTACCTGTGTTTCTGATGTAGTGAGGCCACTTTTTGGGTTGCTTCTTCCAATACTTTTTCATCTTGTAACCACCCCTGAACAAAACACACAGCAGTAAGCATGTAAACAAATCAACCAAATTTCTTAGGAAGAATCATTGCTATTGATTGTTTCCAACTCTTGTCACTACCTGGCAAAAATGAGTACGCTTAATAATGTAGGAGTTTTGCCTAAGTATATAATCAAGATTCAAGATCTTTTTAAGGAATTAAGTGGCTTCTGCTGAGGAGCCAAAAAATGTGCACTGTCTTCTCAATTCAGCCCAGGAAAAGTTCCGGCTGAGTTCTTTCAGGTTAGCATCCTCAATCAGCCTGTTCTGAGCCCAGCACATTAGCAACATCTTGGGCGTTCTCTGCAACGGTCGAGGCGCTCAGCAGAGCACAACACTGCTCTGGTGCAGTTTTCATGTCAATTCCATCAATGGTGACTTAAAAAGTAGAAGGCCGTGTGTTTTTTGATATCTAAATTCTTTTTGTTGCTGATGAGAAACCAAACTCATTTCAATGTAATTTTGTGAGGTTTCAAGCTTTCAGTTAAAAGGACAACATCAGTGTGGTTCATCAGAAGCTGGAGTTAATCCCGAACTTTAGACTCACATTCAAATACGAAACTAATTTCTCTTGCCGGAGAACAACGCCTACAGACCCCTCAGCTTCTGTGGGTTCACAAAGACCAAGAAGACTACAACAAGGAAAGCATTCACATTTGAATTGTTTATAAGAGGCAACTGAATTCTTAATGCTATTCTGCCATAATGCAAAACTACCATATAAACTTCATTTCAGGGATTATTAAGGGTATGGGAATAAACTGTTTTTAAAAAGGCCCAATGTAAAACGAAGACTTACCACAGGAAACAAGGCAAATTTCTGAAGAAAGTCCTGGGATTCATACTGATCAAAGTCACCAAAATCAGCTGTACAAAACGACAAATATTCACGTCTATTATATCTCATACGTATAGCAACACATAAACCAAATAAAAAATCAAACCCGTTGCCGTCGAGTCAATTACAACTCATAGTGACCCTCATAGTGACCCTATACAACAGAGTAGAACTGCCTTATAGGTTTCCAGGACTGTACTCTTTACTGAAGCAGACTGCCACATCTTTCTCCTACAGAGCAGATGATGGGTTCAAATCGACAACCTTTCAGTTAGCAGCCCAAGTGCTTAACCACTGTACCATCAAGGATCCTTTAGTAATATATACTAAATAATAATTCCATGTGTAGTATATAGACTGCATGCCTATGATTCAGAAGTAAAATCTGTCTTAACAAAGTTATAAAGTGTGTATTTTTAAAAATATCTTTTTAAAACCATTAATCAGATAGATCCATGTATCTAGACTTGGAAAAATGCCTATGACTAAAGTAAAAAATAAGTTACAAACGATATATAACATAATCCAATTTTCATAATAAAGAACAAAACCTACACTGTAATCAAGGAACCATAGTGGCACAATGGTTAAGTACTCAGCTGCTAACCGAAAGGTTGTTGATGCAAACCCATCCAGCAGCTCCTTGGGAGAAAGTCCTGGCAATCTGCTCCCATAAAGATTACAGCTTAGGAAACCCATGGGGCAATTCTACTCTGTCAATGGGGTCGTTGAGTCAGAATCGACTCAAGGGAATGTAACAACCATGATAACCCTGTAATCACATACGCTTACTTCTTGTTGTTGTTGGATGCCGTCGAGTCAGCTCTGACTCCTAGCGACACCGTGTACAACAGAACGAAACACTACCGGGTCTGCACTATGTCAGACAACGTTCTGCTGCTATTCATAAGGTTTTCACTGGCCAATTTTTTCAGAAGTAGACTGCCAGGTCCTTCTTCCTAGTCTGTCTTAGTGTGGAAGTTCTGCTGAAACCTGTCCACTATGGGTGACCCTACTGATATTTGAAATACCAGTGGCATAGCTTCCAGCATCACAGCAACATGCAAGCCACCACAGTATGACAAACTGACAGACAAGTGGTGGTGCTTACTCATGCACTGATAAATCTACCATATGGACTTCATTTCAGGATTAATAATAGTGATTACCTCTGAAAATGGAATTAGATCATGGGAATATGTTATAGCAAGATCTATCAGTTTTGAAATTTAAAAGTGTTTAAAAAAAACTTACAGTTTAGCAAAAAGTTTATGAAGAACTAACTCTTCAAGCCACAGATGACACTTAAGAAGCCTCAGAGTTATCCTGAAAAGGAACGTGGCTCCATGTGTATCAGGCATTTGTTAGTCTAGAAATAATACATGTCTCCATGCCTGCTAATATCTGGAGGAATTTTATTAACTGTTCTTCTGATTGAACTTCTATTCCCAAGGTTGAATGCTAGTTATTTTATGAAATAAGGTTCCATCAAGTATATACATACATGCCTAATACATGTAGATCAGGCAAGTGAGGAATAAAAGACTTAAACAATTCATAAATGTGAAATACAAGATCTTTATCTATTATGACAGCTGATGCTCTAAAATTCAGGACATCTGTTTAAGAAACCAAACAAAATTAAGTGTACTTATTAAGTGAGCATAATCTCAGTCATTGACTGGGAGATCCTTCTTCCAAACAGCAGACTAAGTACTTGAACAAGAGGAACACAAATATTAAATTATTTAAAAGTGTATAGAGACCATTTCAGGCGCCATGGAGGATGGATGAACCTCTGAAACTACTGCCCTGAGATAATCTTTAAAATTTAAATCAAAAATATCCCCTGATGTCTTCTTAAAACCAAACAATACGTTAGCTTAACTAGTAAAAAATGTCTGCCTTGAGCTTTATGTTCTTTTAAGAACTATCTGTACGGGATCAAACTGACAACAGCAACTCAAAAGATTCGATAGGAACCTTAGGGGGAAGTGAGTTTATGGTAATGGAGGAGGAACAACTTGGAAAAGGAGGATAAAAATGGTTGCACAACTTGAAGAATGTGATCATTATCACTGAACTGTACCTGTAGAAACTGTTGACTTGGTGTATATATTGCTGTGTATATTCTCAACAACAACAAAATAAATAAAATTAAGAAAAAAATGTATAGAGACCAAAGTTTATTAGTGGTTACCAGGGATGAGCAGAAGGGAGGGGGAAAGGGGGACTCCATGCTGAGGGGACACTGAGCTTCTGTTAAGGGTGATGGTATAATTTGGGAATGGATAAGGGTGATGGTTGACAACATGATGAACATAATTCATGTCACTGATCTGTACATGTGAAGACTACTGAAATATCAACTATTTTGTTACATATATATTTTTCACAATAAAAAAATGCTTTAAAATATATATATGTATAAATACACACACACACATATGCATTTCTGTTTATTGGACTGTTCACTCTGTTGTCATATGATAACATGGTTAAGCTTTCAGAAGTCTCACATTTTACTGAAGTAATCCAAACTCAATGTTTCGTTCATGTTGTACATGGGGTCGCTATGAGTTGGAACCTACACGATGGCACCTAACAACAACAACAAATTCATTTTTTTCCTAAAGGAAGCCCCTCAGATAACAGAATGACATTTCACTAATATACAAATACTACTAAAAATGTATACAGAAAGTCAATTACTTTAAGAATTCCTTGCTGCTTTTGTTATAACACATTCTAATCTTATAGAAGGATTACATTATTGTCTTTATTTACCTTGAACAGCTAAACCTGCTAGCTGAATTGCTTGCTCTAGTGTACAAGGAATGTTTCCTTCCAAGATATCTTTCTTCAGTTGCAAATAATACTGATACCTATTAAAAAAAAAAAAAAGTCAATTTTTTAAAAAGCCATTATCAATATTACCTCCAATTAAGATACAATGCATTTTATTATAACTTAGCAGAGAGGCATAAACCATAACACCAGATGGTTTCAAAAAAAGACTGGAATGCCCTTGGCCATATCCACACACACACACACAACTTAATCAATTTATTTAGTCACTTATCCCTAACTTTAGTTACTTCAAGGCTAAAACCATCTAGAAGACAACTGGTTATCTGCCTCATGCCCTATAAGGCAGTCCCTTCACATTGTTCTCTTCAGTTGGAAAAAGAATCACTGGTCAGTCCTGTACTTTAAAAACTCTGTCTAGTAGCTCGGGGATATTAGATTTTGCTGACCCAGTGTGGTAGAAATTCTCCAGCCCTGGAAAGTAGGGCCAGAGCAAACTGGTTTCTGATATTTCAGGACAGGCTTATGCTAAAATATTTTTTGATGAAATCTCAAAAAGAATAGCTGCGAAGATGTTTTTTTAATTCAAATACACCAATGATCATGAAGACGGCACAGGCCAGGGTAACATTTCATTCTGTTATACGTAAAGTCAACATACGTTGGAGCCAACTCAGTGGCAACTAATAACAACAACAACTTAACAATATCAAGCCTTTTGACCCATGAACAAGGTGTATCTCCATCTATTTATGTCTTCTTTAAGTTCTTTCAACAATGTTTTATAGTTCCCAGTATCCAGTTTTTCACATCTTTTGTCGGCTTTATCCCTAAATATTTCATAGTTTTGATGCTACTGTATATGGTATTTTTGAATTTCAAACACCAATTTTCATTGACAGTATATAGAAATATAATTGATCTTATATTCTCCTACCTCGCTAAATTTAGTTTTTAGAGTGGCTTTCTGTAGATTCCACTGGATTTTCTACATAGACATAAACGGGTAGTACCTAGTAAGTAATTCTGTTTCAATGTAAATGATTGAAAAAGACCTAAATGATACTACTGAGTCTGGTGTTTTATTGCTTAATTTTATGTAGCCAAAAAAAAAAAAAAAACAACCCACCAAACCCATTGCTGTCGAATCGATTCAACTCATAGCGATCCTACAGGACAGAGCAAAACCTCCCTACAGGGTTTCCAAGAAGCGGCTGGTAGATTCGAACTGCCAGCCTTTTTGGTTAGAGGTCAAGCTCTTTACCGCTGCGCCACCAGGGCTCTTCTGTAGCTCAAGACTTCAACAAAAGGACAAAGAAGGTACATCATTCTCACTTTTCATTATTTATATACAGTTGTAAAACATGTAAAACTACAGTTGCAAATACAGGTGTGTGTGTGTATTTTCCCCCCTTTTAATGTTGGTGTGTCCCAGGTTCTGCTCTGTCTTCTTCTCAGTATACATACCCTAAAACAGAGTTTACACTCCCAAGGTTTTAACTACAACCTCCAGACATAACATAACCTCCGAAGTGATGATGAATACCAGATCTTCATCTCCAGTCCAGACCTCGCTTTTGAGTTCAGGACCTGTATGCTTGCATCCAGGAAGCTTCCCTTAAAGCTTGGGGGTGGTCATGTGACTTAGTTCTGGCCAATAAGAGGTAAGTAGTAGCTTCAAGGGGCAGTGGGGCTTCCAGAAAGGCCTCTTAAGAGAAGATGATTTAGCTGAGAGTAGGACTGATTTTACCTTTCCTGCTGCCTGGAATATGGTTGTAATAGCTAGAGCTTCTCTAGATATCTTGGACTATGAAGTAACCTAGTGAATGGAAAAAGAATATGCTGAGGATGGTGGAATAGTAAAAGAGAAAGAGCACGGATCCTTCTTTGTGGAGCTATCATACAAACTCTGCAAGGCTGACCTCTGGACTTCTTTTATAGGAGAAGCCAATGGTATTTCGGGTTTTCTGTGATATATGGCTATACTTAATGCTAAGTGATACAAGTCCTCTCTCTATTAGACTCTTCTATACTTAATCAATGAGCCATCTTGCTGATTGAATCTAATAGGCTCATTCTCTCTCAGCTCTTCCTATTGCTAAAGGCTTTGTTTAAATCTGTATTACTAGGCTAATACCTAGATTATGGCATCGACTCTCCTACTAACTGGTGTCTTGCCTACAGTCTTGCCACTTCTGATCCACTCTCCAGGATGGTTTCAGGGTAATCTTTGTAAAAGTCAAATTGGATCATTCCATTCCATTGAAATTCAAAAATGTTTTCTCCATTGTACCATAACTTCATAGCTGGCACACGCCTATTTTTCAAGCCCCCTCTCTCCTCTTAGTAACATCTAAAATCCCCTGAAAACATCAATCTCTTTCAGTTTTCCCCCTGCTTTACACAAGCTATTTCCTCTATCTAGAAAATTCCTTCTAAAGTCAATTGAAAAGTCAGCTTCCTCACTGTTCTCGCTCAAGTTTCCCACACCCCATTAGGAGTTCAGTGCTTTAATGAAAGCATTTGTTATCATAATGTACAATTCTTATTTACACGGACTGCCAGTTCCACCAGACTATGGAGCAACTCCTCTAGGGTAGGATTAAAGCGTATTCACTCATGTATTCATCTCCCACACTGACGAAAGCTCCTAGATCATACTGTATCATATCCTTAATAAATGTTTAAATAAATAAGTCAAAATGATCAGTCCGTGTTGTTTGTATCCTGGCTTCCACTTCTCTCTTCAATACGGACTTGTTTTAGTCAGCATGGGTTTATCCCTATCACCTATTCCTAGCTTTCCCTCCTCCTCCAATAATTAATTGTCAAACACAGTACTTAAAAACAACATTCCGCAAACATGGGACAGTACCAAGTGCTTGGTATATGCAGGGCACTATTATAGATATTGGCTCTCTGGTGACACAGTGGTTAAGAGCTTGGCTGCTAACCAAAAAATCAACACTTCAAATCCACCAGCTGCTCCCTGGAAACCCCATGGGGCAGTTTTACTCTGCTCTATACGGTCGCTATGAGTCGGAACCGACTGGACAGCAACGGGTTTGGGTTTTGGTTTTATTCTAGATACTGTGGGAAGGGTAAAGCTGAAGAAAACAAATTTAAAATCTAGGTAAGAGATTAAGACATGCATATAAATAACCATAATGAAAGGCCATGATAATTGACAACACAAGTACAAGCAAATTCCAGGACAGTGTGAAGACAGCAAAACTCATGCTAGCCTGGGGGTCATAAAAGGCTTCATGGAGAAGGGGCCTTCTGAACTACAATTTGGAGGATGAATAAGATTCCAGTACATAACATGAGAGAAAGATCTAGGACACAAAGATGAAAAAGCATGTGGCATGTTCAGGGTGCTGGAAGTAGTCCAGCGGGGCTCAAAAGTAATACTAAATAAGGTTAAAAAGATAAAGTTGAGGTGGATTTCAGAGAACTTTGAAAAGCAGGTTCAAGAATCTAAATTTTATTCCATTGTTTTTTGTTTTATTTGTCTTCAAGAAAAAAAGAGAGAACACATAGTTCCTCTACCTTACTCCTTAATCTCATCTTCCCGTCCTGTTTTTATCCCCTTAAAGTACACTACATATTGGCCAAAATCTTCTGATCTTTAAGGTTCCCTCACCCCACTTCAAGGAGCCCTAGTGGCATGACGGTTAAGTGCTCCACTGCTAACCGAAAAGTTGGCAGTTTGAACCCACCCAGCTGCTCTGTGGGAGAAAGACCTGACAATCTGCTTCTGTAAAGACTACAGCCAAGAAAACCCTATGAAAAAATGTCTAGTTTTTAAATTACTGACTCCACAGAAATTGACTTGACAGCACCCAAAAACACCCCACTTCTCACACTCACACACACACACACACACACACACACACACACAGAGTCTACAGAATACAGATGCTGGAATCAGAGAATTGTAAGAGCCCTTCTGCATACGGAGGAATGAACAAATTTTGTGACTAATTTTTCTTTTTTTTAAAATCTCTTCTCTCATTTCATTGTTACAAAGGATCAGAAACAAAACAACAAAAACATTAAAGGTGACATCACTACAAGAAGAGCTCACAACCAGGGTAAAAACCTCATTTTCCCTTTAATCATTCCTCTGTGCCGAGTGAAGCCATAACTCGTGCAGCATGCTGTAAAACAGACATAATCACACAGCAGAACCTCCATGTAGGAACATGGCTCCAAATGTGGGGCGGGAGAGCAACGTTTCAGTCTCTTTTTTTCAGACTTCAGTCTTGGTTTCTTTTTTTTTTAATTGTACTTAAGGTGAAAGTTTACAGAACAAACCAGCTTCTTATTAAACAACTAGTACACGTACTGTTTTGTGACATTATTTGCCAACCCCACGTCATGTCAACACTCTCCCCTTCTCGACCTTAGGTTCCCCATTACCAGCTTTCCTGTCCCTTCCTGCCTTCTCATCCTTGCCCCTGGACTGGTGTGACCATTTAGTCTCATTCTGGCTTATGGGGCTGTCTAATCTTTGGCTAAAGGGTGAACCTCAGGAGTGACTTCATTACTGAGCTAAAAGGGTGTCCGGAGGCCATACTCTCAGGGTTTCTCCAGTCTCTGTCAGGCCAGTAAGTCTGAAATTTTTTTGAGTTAGAATTTTGTTCTACATTTTTCTCCAGCTCTGTCTGGGACCCTCTGTTGTGATCTCTGTCAGAGTAGTCGGTGGTGGTAGCCGGGCACCATCTGTGTTGGACTCAGTTTGGTGGAAGCTGTAGTACTTGTGGTCCGTTAGTCACTTGGACTAATCTTTCTGTTGTGTCTTCAGTTTTCTTCATCTTAGTTTCACGTTTTGAATCTCACTAGATTTACTTCCTAAAAGCAAATGGCAAGCTATTTCTCACCTGGTAATCTCCTGCTGCAGCTGTGAAACTGAAGGCACGTAAAACACCACTCCAAAATAGACGGTGGGTTCCAATGCATATTTATCCAGCTGCTTCTTTAAAGGTTTCTCCAAATCTACCCACCGGCGCTGATTCTGCTTGTTGTAGTACCAGAGGCTGAAGTAAGTGATCTGGAAAGAGGGAAGGTCACTGAAGGAGGCAATAACGTACGAAAGGAATTCAATCACTTTAACTGCAATAATCCATGACCTAGGACCTGTTGCTGTTCTTCTCAGAAAGGGACAACAAAAACTTAAAAAAAAAAAAAGACTAGCTAAGGAGCCCTGGTGGCATAATGGTTAAGCTCTCAGCTGCTAACAGAAAAGTTGGGAGTTCGAACCCACCCAGGAGCTGTTCAAGAGAAAGACCTGGCAATCTGCTTTCGTAAAGATTACAGACTAAAAAACCCTATGGGCAGTTCAACTCTGTCACATGGGGTCGCTATGAGCACCCAACAACATCATTTATATCTAGAAGCTCCTATTCAGGAAACAGAGGAAAAAGTCAATTGCATTAGCATGCCATTTCTTGAACTGCACAAAATGCATTTATATTGTTTTAAATATTGGCCTAGAAATCAGAATGTAATGGGTACTAGATTTTTCATACAAGTTTTAACAAAAATCCAGTATGCTTAACAAATTATATTTAGTTTTTAAATTACTGAAATACTAAATTTATCATACTATTTTAAAATAAGCATAATTGGGCTTTGTCTTAGTTATCTTGTAGTGCTAAAAGAGAAATACAAGTGGGTGACTTTAACACAGAGACATTTATTTTCTCACAGGTTAGGAGGCTAGAAGTCCAAACTGAGGGTGACGGCTCTAGGGGAAGGCTTTCTCTCTGGTGGCTCTGGGGGAAGGTGCTTATTCCTTGGCTCCTTGATGACCTTCATGTGCATGGCATATACCCTCTCCCATCTCTGCTCGCTTGTTTTTTTAATCTCTTTTATATCTCAAAAGAGATTAACTCGAGATACACCCTATATTAATCCTGCCTCAATAACATAACAAAGACAACCCATTCCCAAATAGGATTATAAGCATAGAGGTTAGGATTTACAACACATGTTTTGGGGGGATACAATTCAATCTATAACAGACTTCTACCAAGTAGAATTCTTCTGACTAAACAGTGTTAATCCAAATTTTCTCTACTCTCGAATTTGGCTTCTATAAATAATTTCATGTAAGTATCATAAAGTGTAGTAATTAGAGAGGCAATCCTAACTCTTCTTGCCCCCAAAAGTTCATTAGATACAAATTTAAACAACTAATGCTATGGAGGTGAATTCTCTCTCTCTCTCTCTCACACTCACACACACACACACAAAATGCTATAGCTAAAGCAATAAAATACCTAACTCAGAGCTTTAAAAAAAAGTGCTCAGAAATTAGCATTTTGATCTCACTTACTGCGTAATGAAACCACTAAGGTAAATCCATATTGGCCCTGAGCCAGGTCTATCTGCAAGGGTATCAATGCACTTAATATTCTTAAGAGACGAAATGACAGCCTCGAGCCACTGCTAATATTTCCCTCCAAATCAATGTACAGATCAAGGCAATTGGAAAACCACTGCTTTGTAGATCTTGACTCTAGAGTAATGCTGTCAAATAGAACTTTCTATAGTGATGCAAATTTTCTGTATCTGTCCAGTACAAAATAAATGCCCAATATAAATGTCCAATACAAAAGCCAAATAGCCACGTGGTTATTGAGCACTTGAAATGTAGCTAGTGCAATAGAGGGATTGAATTTTTAGTGTTATTTAATTTTAACTGACTCAAATCTAAATAGTCACACGTGGCTAGTGGCTACTGTATTGGACAGTGCAGCCCTAGTGCAACAACAATAAAACTTAGAAATAGTAATTCTCATGCTATTTCTTTGACCTGTAATCCTCAAATAAAAAAATGAATTTTTAATTTGCAAGAAAAAAGAACTATACAAACATGCCCTCAGTTTAATTTCATCCTACAATTTTTATCAACATTTTTGCTCTTAAAATATTTTATGAGGGAAAAAATCATAAACTTTAAAATGAGCCTATCATCAAATAAACTCCATTCAAGTGGGGAATATGCCCAATTTTCATTTATACCCACAAAGCTCCTAGAATAATGCAGGAATTCAGTGATTATTTTGTCGAATAAAAGAATGGATATTCTCTTGCTTCTTAGTTGCTATCCACGCCATCACATATGAATGGGATTTTTTTTTTATTGTAGTAAATATATAGGTAACAAAACATCTGTCATTTCTACAATCTTCACATGCACAGTTCAGTAACATTACTTATGTTCATCATGTCAGTCAACCATCACCATCAATCGTTCCTGAATTTTTCAGGAATGGAATATTTTTAACATTTACTATCTATTAGGTTCGTTCTGGAAACCCTGGTGGCGCAGTGGTTAAGCACTACAGCTGCTGACCAAAAGGTCGGCAGTTCAAATCCACCAGGCGTTCCTTGGAAACCCTACGGGGCAGTTATACTCTGTCCTACAGGGTCGCCAATGAGTCAGAATCGACTCGATGGCAACGGGTTTTGGTTTCTGGTAGTTCGTTCGAAGAAACTTAGATATGTTGTGGATTAAATCTTCACCAGTACCCTAATAAAGTAGGTATTTTTACCTATCTTAAACTCTGAAACCAGTGTATCTCCAAGTATTGTCCCTGGACCACCTCCATCAGAATTACCTGGAGAGCATCCTGGACCCTATACCCCAGAGTTACTAAACTTCCAGGTAATTCTTGTGCCCATTGAAGTTTGAAAACCATTGCACTTTGCCACACTGCCCCATCATTATGCAGGAGAAAAGTCATATAACCAACCTGTCATGGATTGAACTGTGTCCCCCCAAAATATGTGTCGACTTGTTTAGGCCATGATTCCCAGTATTGTGTGGTTGTCCTCCATTTTGTGATTTTCCTATGTGTTATAAATCATAATCTCTGCCTATGGCTAAAGAGGATTAGGGTGGGATATAACACCCTTGCCCAGGTCACATCCCTGATCCAATATACAGGGAGTTTCCCTGGGGTGTGGCCTGTACCACCTTTTATCTTACAAGAGATAAAAGGAAAGGGAAGCAAGCAGAGAGTTGGGAACTTCATATCACCAAGAAAGCAGCACTGGGGGCAGAGTACGTCCTTTGGACCCGAGGTCCCTCCACCTGAGAAGCTCCTCGACCAATGGAATATTGATGACAAGGAACTTCCTCCAGAGCCGACAGAGAGAGAAAGCCTTCCCCCGGAGCTGACGCCCTGAATTTGGACTTGCAGCCTACTAGACTGTGAGAGAATAAATTTCTCAAGCCATCCACTTGTGGTATTTGTTATAGCAGCACTAGATGACTAAGATGCAACCTATGCTGGAAAAGCTGCATGTAAATCAAATTTTAAAAATCAAAACACACTTTAATGTAGCAGAAAGTCTAAATCCTATTGATAATTACTTTCTGGAGTTATGATTACATTTTAAATGATTACATTATATCTGTAAGGACAGAATACATATCACATTTACAGAAAACAAGTACTGTTCCTTCCCTTTTAAATTGCAACTTACAAAAAAAAAGAAAAATCTGGTTTAATAGAAAAGACACGATGCTTAAAGTCCAAAGTCATGGTTTGACTTCCAGCTCGGTCACTTACTAGCTATGGGAATTGGATGAGTCAGTAGGTCCAATTCAGTTTTCTCCCGTGTAAAATAAGGTAATACCTCCCTCACAACTCCATCACAAGGACTAAATAGAGGAAATCACATGAAAGCATTTTGCCACTAAAAAATCACTATATTTTTAAAAAGATTATTTAGTCTCATTCCTTCTTGACAAGCACCAACATCAATTCTAATCCCTCCCAAAAAAAAAAAAAAATTTCTAATTACTTACATTTATTTGGGTTGATTACAACACAATGCATTTCTGTTAAGTGTACGTTTGTTTTGTGTTCCACCCTAGAACCCAAGTTTCTGGACTGAATGTACCATGTTTGGTCTCAAATGCAGGCCACTGCTATGCACTTAATTCCATAAACATTTATTTATTTATTTATTTTGGCGAAAACACTAAAGGCCTCTTGTTAGGTCCAGGGTGTGTATCCTTTAGGATCTAAAAACTGTTTTGATCATAACAGAGCATTACAGTACTTTCAACCAACATTAAAAGATCTGTAAAATACCCTTTGTGTATATTACTTTTCCCTTTAAACAGTTGAACCTGAATGCTCCAAATCCAAGAATTTAAACAGACTTGTAAAACAATAGGTTTCTTGTATAGTTTGTAGCTGTGCCTTTTTTGAACTGATTATGATATAAACGGAAACCCTAGTCGTGTAGTGGTTAAGTGCTACAGCTACTAACCAAAAGGTCTGCAGTTGGAATCTACCAGGCGTTCCTTGGAAACTCTATGGGGCAGTTCTACTCTATCCTATAGGGTCGCTATGAGTCGGAATCAACTTGATGGCAATGGGTATGATGTAAACAGAAATACCTGCTGAGATGTCTGCTAGAATTATAAAAACCTGCACGTTCTAAAATAAATAAACTTTTAAAATGTGCTAAGTTTCTAAGATTTACTATGACTTGATATATATTTATGTTAGCAGTGCATTTATTACTCAAGTCACATACAGATAGAAAAATCAGATAGAAACACATAAATATATTCATGAAACGGCATCATTAGTTTTTCGAGATAATATGCCTTATGAAGGAGTGGCAAAGAATATACCTAACTGTGCAACATCTGAAAAGAATGGTGGATTTAGCAAATTATTTGTTGATTAGCTATTTCAGTTACAGTAGATTCTAAGATTTTGGACATTTGAACATTGGCCCATGGTAAAGTTATTTGGTTTGGTTCTTGCTCATCTGTTCAAGTTCTACCTTAAGAAGTGGTTAAGGCCAGCCAAAATCAAGTTTATATCTTGTTAAATACTTTCAATTGGGTATTGTATTTCTAAAATTGCTGCTAGAAATATTTATACGCATGTGGATAACTAAAATCTTTTAACATTATAATCCTTGAATTTCATGCTTTCTTAAAATTTCTATATATAATCAAATAATACTTCTGATTCCCTGAGATTTTATGACTATAATACGATTTGTTTCTAAGATGGGTAAGTGAGGCTTGGGCAATAAAATGTGATTAAATTCTCATCAGGCAAAGAATTTTCAGTATTAGTCCATTTCTTTGGTTTGTCTTGGCTAACAATATTGAGAATTTTATCTTTAAATATTTAATTATATCAATTTAAGTTCATTAGAAAAAAACCTAAGGAAAAAAATGAGCCAGAAGTAGACAAGCCTAGCAATGAGTTAATTAAATTTTCTGTTTTTTAATATCTAGACTTAGGTCAAGATTGTGTAGAGTTTGACAATTATCTGGCAATCTCATTTATCTGAACATAATTAAAGAATAGACAATAAATAAAATGATTTTGAGCAATGAAAAATATATGTCAAAGTCACATGGAACTTTTTTTTCCTCCTTATTTTACACAGTTTCAACGAGTTTAGTGATTTGGCTATCCAATCCAAAACAGATTTAAAAAGTGACAAATAAAAGGAAAAATATTAAATGAAAGCATGTTGGCAGCAGCAAAAGTGATGGGCAGTAAATACCCTTTCAGCAAGAGAGAACACATGCACACAAACAAAAATTCTTTAAAAGGAAGTGATTCAGAATTACAAGGCAGGGAAACGAGTACTGGGAATGAACCACCAGAACACAATTAAAGACAATGTTGACACATTGTGACACTGTAACTCATGTCACGGAACAATTTATATAGAAATTGTCAAATGGGAACCTAATCGACTGTGTAAATTTTCACCAAAAACACAATAAAATATTTAAAAAATTACAAGGGCCCTCAAAATAGTTGTTTGGGCAAGAGCAAACTTTGGTTATCAGGCAAAGTTAGTTATGAAGACTACTTTATTTCCCAAAGACGGTCAGGAAAATAACTTGTTTTATATGTAGCTTTAACCAAAAGGTCAGCAGCTCAAATCCAGCAGGTGCTCCTTGGGAACTCTATGGGTCACTTCTACTCTGTCCTATAGGGTCGCTACGAGTCGGAATCAACTCGACAGCAACAGGTTTGGCTTTTTATTTTTTGGTTTTAGTGTACTTTAGTCAATTTAACTGCAGTTTCAATTATTCACTTGTAAGTTCAAGCATATTTTCCAAGGCCAAATACAAAAAATTTTTCACTGCTCGCTGTTTTGTTACCTGCTGTTATGTGTTTTCAAAGGTTTGACTAGTAGCATAGAAGCTAATTACTTCCTCTAAGACACTATGCCTGCAATTCAATAGGTGCCACTAGTGGCGTGTAGTGCAAAAACACTAGAGAATATGTACCACTCACTAACTCTTGGGCAAGTCACTTCTCTTGCTGAGTCTCAGTTTCTTCATAGGGAAAATAACACCTGCCCTACCTTTATCAAAAAGTTATGCCAAAGTACATCATAAATTATAATTGTGCTGATAAAACTCTTTTATTCATTATGAGTACATAAATTTAGCAAATATGATCTCTTCAGGTGTGGCCAAAAGAAGAGAAAACTTGAGTCAAGCATGCTTCTTCCTTGAATATATAACTATGCAACTAATAAACTAAATTCTTCCTCTACATGCTTAAGTCAGGATATTATGGGATCTTTCTTTTTTTTTGAAGAAATACAAAGACCTCAACACAGGCAGTCTCCCTGGGTGCCCTGAATGTTAACTATCACCAATCATTACCTGGTCTAGGGTATTTTCCCAGAATCGTGTGTCCTCTCTTCCTTGAGTCCAAACCTTCTGGGTTATGCTTGTCCTGGTGCTGTTTACGGACTTGGTTTAATTGTAATAAAAGTTTTCCATAGACCAGCCTTTAATTACTGGCTTTTTGTGCATGCCTGCCACCACTCCATATTATCCAACTTCCCGGTACCTTTCCTGATAAGAAACTTCAACCCCATGTGGTTTCTCTTTCTCCATAGCTCTGTCTCTCACTGGCGACCAAAGCAAGCCGATCTGACTTCTTGGAAACTCATTCCAACAAAAGCCTCTAAATCACTGATTCATCTAGCATCCTCTCCTCCAAGATTGATTCTCATTTATCACTGAATAGATTTTTATGAAACTTCTTCATTGTCAAATATTTTTACATTCTTTTTCTCCTTTCTATTTTGCTCTGAACATCAGAATAGTTTTCATAAAGTTATTTAATGATTTCTTCATATCTGCTTAAAAGTTTTCACAGCTACACCCCTAAAATTGTATGTCTGCTATGTAAACAAAATGAAAACAAAAGTTCCACAGAACTTAGCTTCTTTTTCAGATACTATATGGGTGACTTACTTTAAATGAACCGACTTTACGCAGAGAACAAGGTGATTTGATAATCAAGCTTTTTGCTCAAAGGAAAAGATAGTTATACGTTTTCGAGCCTGGGTAAACGATGCAGTGCTCAAGTCACAGCCTTCTAAAAAGACACTAGCTATTATAAGCAGGTCTAAATCCTGTCAGAATGTAAACCCTTTCCTAATCCCCAAGTTGTTTCTTGTCTAATTATTTCAAGAGTCTTTTTAGTTGTATTATTTTTAAAGCAGAGCAGAGGGACACACAAAGTAGCTGGAGGGTTTTTTTTAAGCCACTGATGCACTGAGTTTGATAAAGTTAATCCCATATAAACCTGCAGATAGAATTTTATCCTGATGCCATTCTCAGACTAGGCAGAGGTCAGAAGACTTTTCATTAGGAAAGAGATGAGAGGAGATAGCACTAGATAAAGCCTATCCCAGGCACAGAGATCATCTAACAAGGGTAGTAAACAGGTATTAACCTAATTCAAGGCCCGGAGCTTACCTCTACACTGAGTCTCCCATGAATAATGAAGCATCCTACTTCTTCACGCTTTCCTTTTGACAGATAGTATGGTGGTCACATTGCCTCAAAGAGGCAGTATTTCTTCCTTTTCTGTTTAGTTTTAACCACCTTCTTCTCTCCTTGATCAAATAACATATCTATTTTACAGCCAAGGTAATAATACGCAGTATCACTATATACTCAACTATAAATGAGGACTCAAAAAATAGCAATCAAAAGTATATCATGGTTTTTTAATTATAGTGAAACTTTTATTAAGTTGAAGCTCAACTAACTGAACTCATCAAGTGGCCAGATTTTTTTGTTGTTGTTGTAGCATTTAACTTTCAGGAAAAGAGTCAAATAATAAGCCAATTTCAGGGATTTATTGAAAGAGGAATGTCCAAGGCATGAATTGGGATCATTATCTTCACAGATGAATTGCTCGTATCTTTTCTATTCACTGTCCTAGACATTAAGATGTTACACAGAACACAAAGACCCTCAAACACAGTAAGATTATTCTTTAAAAAGCATATTATACTGTATTTTCTATCAATGAATTGTACATGTAAAAATTGAATTGGTAAATGTTTTGTTATATATATTTTTACCACGATAAAAAAGTATATCATACTCTAAGAAAAATGGATTAATATCTTAGAAAGATTAATCAATTCATTCAATTAATGCTGACTGAACACCTACTGTGTGGAACACTGTTCTGGGTACTGAGGATACAGCATTGAACAAAACAGAATAAAATCCCTGTCCTTATGCAGCTTACATTCCAGTGGAGGAAAGAAGACAAGTAAGTAAAAGATATGGAAGGCCAGACACCGAAAACTGCCATGCAGAAAGATATTTAATTATAAGGATTAAAACAACATCAACACGTTTTTAAAAGTAAACTAGGATTAAATGATGTAGTTCAGTATACACAACATTTTACTACCCAAGAATGACAAAGGTATAAGATGTTACCACACACAGTTTCAATATAGGCAAAGGCTAATGTGCTCTGTTTTGTACTACCACACAGAAGGTGTAGGACCCATGCCATTTAAAGCCAGTGTAACTGAGGGTACACCAGAACATCCCCTTCTCCTATCATTTTGGTTAATCAGTTTGTTGTACAGGAGAACCATTATTTATATCCCATTGCAACAAATGAATCAGTCGGGCTTTCTCTTTATTCAAATCTCCTAAATTTGAGCCTCTTTGGACCTACCCATTAGCTTAATCCACAGATATATAAATGCCTACGTTTTAGGGCAGTGGATAAATAGTACCCTTTCTTTTTTTATTGAGAAGACAGTGGGAAGACAGTCTCAGGCTAATTCAGCCCATATTCCAGTGTTTAGGCTTCAATTAATTCACAGGGGAAAAAAAATTTTAATGTTTTCCTGAACTCAAGTCTTAGTTATTCCTCTATATCTTGTCTGTCCAGGGACTGAGCAGTGTGAGCAATATTTTTAGAAACTGTTTAATTACACAGTACAAAGATGAAAAGGAAGAACTCAAGCAAGTACATTCAGGAAGAGCTACTTATTCTTCTGATATTCACTTTTGTCAGGTTAGAATTACAGTTGTTCCCTGTTACAAAGAAACACTTGTGATGTTAGGTGAAGGGGCCCATAGGGAGAGAGAGAGAGGATTTTAAATACATTTTAACAAAGAATCTAGTCAAGGTTAATTTCTATTGCCAAAAAGAATATTATCTGGCATATTTTCTGCTGCCTTAAAAAAAAAAAAATACCACAACTCTGCTGTTCTTAAATTAGAATTATCATAAAAAATGTTAGGATTTAAGAAAGAAAATGTTAGGATATAAAATCAAGGAAATTACTTTTGTTGTTAAAATCCTAAATAGACGCACATGAAGAAATACCTAGATTTCTGTTATTAAAAGCAGTATTTGTTTTCGTCATTAAATCATGGTTTTATAATACACGAAATAACTTTTCTCCATAGTTGTACCAAATACTTCTTCAATTACACAAATGTTACAGGAAAATAACAAAGCTGTTTCCTTTCTATTTTTCCCTTTTTTATTAATAATATAAAGTTCCATTTAACAAAGGTCACAATTGAAGAAGTCCAAGCTGCACTGAAGACACTGGTGAAAAACAAGGTTCCAGGAACTGACGGAAAACCAACTGAGATGTTTCAACAAACGGATGCAGCGCTGGAAGTGCTCACTCATCTATGCCAAGAAATTTGGAAGACAGCTACCTTGACAACCAACTGGAAGAAACTCATATTTATGCCTATTCCAAAGAAAGGTGATCCAACCAAATGTGGAAATTATAGAACAATACCATTAATATCACACGCAGGTAAAATTTTACTGAAAATCATTCAAAAGCAGCTGCAGTAGTATATCTACAGGGAACTGCCAGAAATTTAAGCCAGATTCACAACAAGACGTTGAACCAGGGATATCACTGCTGATGTCAGATGGATCATGGCTGAAAGCAGAGAATACCAGAAAGATGTTCACTATGCTACGGCATTTTATTGACTATGCTAAGGCATTCGACTATGTGGATCTTAACAAATTATGGATAACACTGCGAAGAATGGGAATTCCAGAACACTTAATTGTGCTCATGAGGAACTTGTACATAGATCAAGAGGCAGCTGTTCGAACAGAACAAGGGAATACTGTATGGTTTAAAGTCAGGAAAGGTGTGAGTCAGAGTTGTATCCTTTCACCATACCTATTCAATCTGTATGCTGAGCTAATAATCCGAGAAGCTGGATTATATGAAGAAGAATGCAGCATCAGAATTTGAGGAAGACTCATTAACAGCCTGCATTATGCAGATGACACAACCTTGCTTGCTGAAAATGAAGAGGGCTTGAAGCACTTACTGATGAAGATCAAAGACCACAACCTTCACTATGGATTACACCTCAACATAAAGAAAACAAAAATTCTCACAACTGAACTAATAAGCAAAATCATGATAAACAGAGAAAAGACTGACGTTGTCAAGGATTTCATTTTACTTGAATCCACAATCAATACCCATGGAAGCAGCAGTCAAGAAATGAAAAGACACATTGCATTTGGCAAATCTGTGGCAAAGGACCTCTTTAAAGTGATGAAAAGCAAAGATGTTACCTTGAAGACTAAAGTGTGCCTGACCCAAGCCATGGTGTTTTCAATCGTCTCATATGCATGTGAAAGCTGGACGATGAACAAGGAAGACTAAAGAGTTGACATGTTGTGGTGTTGGTGAAGAATACTGAATATACCTTGGACTGCCAAAAGAACGAACAAATCTATCTCGGGAGAAGTACAACCAAAGTGCTCCTTGAAAGCAAGAATGGCGAGACTACGTCTCACTTACTTTGGACATGTTATCAGTAGGGATCAGTCCCTGGAGAAGGACATCATGCTTGGTAAAGCAGAGGGTCAGCGAAAAAGAGGAAGACCCTCAACGAGATGGACTGACACAGTGGCTGCAGCAATGGGTTCAAGCATACCAACGATTGTGAGTTTGGCGCAGGACCAGGCAGTGTTTTGTTCTTTTGTACATAGGGTTGCTATGAGTTGCAACCGACTCGATGGCACCTAACAACAACACAACTGAGGTTTAATGGACTTCCTCTTAAACTATGTTCCTCATCAACGACCAAGGTACAGAAAAAACAACCCACCGCCGTCGAATCGATTCCAACTCATAGTGACCCTACAGGACAGGACAGAACTGCCCCATAGGGTTTCCAAGGTGGATTCGAACTGCCAACATTTTGGTTAGCAGCCGATCTCTTAACCACTGCGCCACCAGGGATCCAAGGCACAGACAGCGCCTAACAAAGTAAAGGTGTGTAACTCAGAAACATATACTCAGTATTTTTAAATGAGTCACTATGAGTCAGAATCAACTCAATGGCAACGGGTCTGACTTTGTTTAAGTACCAAAATGCCAGTTCCATTTTATTCCAAGAAGTGCTATGTAAAAATATATAAGACAAGATATTTTCATTACATTTAAAAGTCGAAGGGGATGAACTGGGCATGAGTATGTATGTGCTATCAGGATAATAGGAATTATCCTACAGTCATTATCCTATATCCAATTATCCTATATTCAAGGAATATAAATAAGTCTCAGTGAAAACATAGACAGTAAAGGTTAAATAACAGAAGCATGACATGCAGAGAATTCAAAGTGGAATAACAATGTATAGTGGCTCTGTCCCCATGGCCCTCATTCAGACTGCAGAAGAGAAACACTTCTGTTGTATGAACTGCCACAGCAACCACTAAGAACACCTGTATGCACTGCACCTACACCGCATTGATCCACATCCCTCAGTGTGGTAGCCAGCATTTCAATAGACTCACTGGTTCTACCACTTTTTCTTGTTTGAACAGATTCTGACTCCAGAAGCCCCCCAAACTCACCCAAAAACAGTGCAACCAGATATTCCTTTGGAAAATCTCTCAGCAGGGAATTCTCCTGGGGTGTATTTCATCAGCCTGATACCTCCAACTCTGCCACGAACAAGCTCATGAAAGGCTTCCTATCCAATAGTTCTGCCCTAAGCACCTCAGGGATTCCCAAAGATGTCTTGCTAGCCTAATTATGATTCATATTTTTTCTCATGCTTTCCTTTCTTTGCCTAATGTGGCTTCAAAAGCACAATTTCAAGCAAAATAATAAATTGCAGTAATTAAAATAAGTGACAAAAATTATCCCAAGAGTACTTAAATAATCTCCAGCAGATTTGGGAGGCTGCACTGTGTGGAGCTGTCCTTAAGGGCATGAGCTCCACAGCAGGCTGCCCGTCACCTGCTCAAAGCTACGCAACTGAGAGGGAAGATGCTGATCAAGGAGTCAGAACTACTCCAGTTGTGGTTTATGCCATAGAGCCAGGAGCAAGTTACTTAACACCTCTGTGTCTCAGTCTACCTTTCTGTAAAACGGAGATGAAGATAATAGTGCCTCGCTCATAGGATTATTGGGAGGAACAAACTAGGTGAAAACATTTAAAGCACTTACAAAAGTGCCTCACATATAATAAGTCCTCATGTAATATTAGCTCTTATTATCATAGTTTTCAAGTCCCCTTAAACAGTATAAAATTTCATATTATATCTTTAGTAAACAAACAGAAAACCAGTTGCCATTGAGTCAATTCTGACTCATAGCAACCCCACGTGTGTCAGAGTAGAACTGTGCTGCAGAGGGTTTTCAAAGGCTGTGACCTTTCTGAAGCAGATCACCAGGTCTTCCTTCTGAGGTGCCTCTGAGTGGACTCGAACCATCAACCTTTCCGTTAGTAGCCAAGCACTTAACAGTTTACGCCACCCAGGGATTCCTTTATTTGACACAGTTGGTTTAATCTAAATTGATTTGGCAAGTCAACAAAGTCTGAGCCATCTAAATAATTATAACATGACCAAATCAAGACAAGTTTATATATTCACAAAGAAAATGAGCTGGCACCATCTAGCATGAGATTAGCCTGCTCAGTTAAAGCTTATTCAAAATAACACAATCACACTGTCCTATTTATAAGTAAATCTAAACACTGCACACTTGCAGTGATCTCAACTGAGTAATCTACTACAGAAAGTGGTAAATGCCGTTGACGGAAGTTATTTCTACTACGTGCTGCTAATTCTCACATAGCATTTGCAGCATACATAGCTTCTTCTAGTGAAATTAGCATCTTAAGCGAGAATTTAAATCAACTTGGACAACCTGTCAGATCACTGAAAGAGAAAGGAAATTTAAGTGACATTTGTTTATGAACGGACTGCTTTGAGAACCAAATAGGAAAATATTTGCTCAACCAGCATATTGTTAAAGTGCTATGAGCAAAGTCCATGTTTAATAGAACAGAAAATGCAGAGAATGTAGGGTGTGTATCTGACAAGAAGAATGAAGGAGAGGGCTTAACAATTAGCTGGGGAATTTGGTTCATGTATATGCATGGGAAAGCTGGACAAGGAATAAGGAAGACCAAAGAACTGATGCATTTGAATTGTGGTGCTCGCAAAGATAATTGAATATACTATGGACTGCAAGATGACAAACAAATCTGCCTTGGAAGAAGTACAGCCAGAATGCTCCTTGGAAGTAGAGATGGCGAGACTTAGTCTCACGTATTTTGGACATTGCAGTGCAATGAATTACTTAATATGGCCCTTCTAGCCATAGTCTTTGTAACTCCCACCAAATGATTGAGCGGGACCATGCTAATAAGGTATATGGAACCTTAACAAGGAGATTGGTCAGTTTTGCCATCCTGCTAGGCTTAAAACGAGCTATCCCAGAGGCAGGAAAAGAGGACCTCACCACCACCAAAGAAGAAGAGCCAGGAGTGGAGCGTGTCCTTTGGACCTAGGATCCCTGCCTGGAACCGGGAGACTGAGAGAGAGAGCTGTAACACTGAAGACGGCGAGAAGTGGTGGCAGAAAAACCATGGCAGGAAAAACCATGGCAGGAAAAACCAGCAGGAGACTGTGCAGCGGGCTTCTTGGCAGAAAGAGCAAGAAAGCTGACTGCCATTGGGCAGGAGGCTTGCTGGCGGAGTACAATGCCTCTGGGCACTTACTGGAGCTAAGTTTGCCAACCCACAGAGCTAGAGCTGAGTGCCTTCAGGCCGAAGCTTACTGGCAGAGCTGGGTACCTCTGGGCACTTATCGGCAGAGTTAAAAGAGCTTTGTAACACTTTCCTGGGCAAGTAAGAGGCTGAGGGTCCAGAGAGAGACCAGCATGCCTGTGGGCATAGCTGAGAAGAGGCTGTCCTGAGCGTTCCTGAACCTGAATTATAACCTGTTACTTCCCTAATAAACCCCATAACTGTGAGCATGGTCTGTGAGTTCTGTGTGGCCACTGCAATGAATTATCAAACTCAGCAGAGAAGTGCCGTGGGAGGGACAACTGGTGTCAGAATTGGTAAAGATGGCAGAGAGAAGTATATCTGACCTCCACCTCATAGGAATCAGCCTTAGGCTGTTGATCTTGATTCTCCTTCCCCCTTGTGAAGTTAGAGGAGGTCAGACTCTGCTGCCAGGCTATTTTTACAGGCATGTTATCAGGAGGGACCAGTCCCTGGAGAAGGATATCATGCTTGGTAAAGAAGAAGAGTCACTGAAAAAGAAGAAGACCCTCAATGAGACAGACACAGTAGCTGTAACAATGGGCTCAAACACAGCAATGACTGAGAGGATGGCACAAGACTGGGCAGTATTTCATTCTGCTGGAACTGACTCAACAGCACCTAACAACAACAATCATCAAAGCATTATCATACACCTACTTCATAAGTAGACACAGAGGTGCCATCAGAGGAGCAGTGAAGAAATTCACACTCACAACCTCCTGTCTCTCCTCCCTGAAAGGGTTTTTCCTTAATAGCAGCTGAAAGATTGGTGGTTCAAACCCACCCAGCAACTCCACAGAAGAAAAGGCCCAGCAATCTGCTTCTGTAAAGATTATAGCCAAGAAAACCCTGTGGAGCAGTTCTATTCTATAACATGTAGGGTAGCCATGCACTGGGAGTCAACTCAACAGCAGCTAACAACAACAAAGTTGTTTCAGGGAGGAAGTGAATATCCCCAAAATGGCCTTTTCTGAGATCTAAAGATAAGAGCCACTGAAAAGAGGCATTCTAGGGTGGGCAGGTGGTATCTTTCACAGGCAAATTATTTTCTTAGAAATATGAAGGTCTTCACTACTGTAAAAACTCATGAAAAAGTTTACACACAAAAAGAAACAATCTTTGCTGGTTATGAGGGATGGAAAGGGTGGGGGGGTACTAAATAGATAAGTGGTATCTTTGGTGAAGGGTAAGACAGTACACAATACTGGGGAAGCCAACACAACTTGTACAAAGAAAGGTCATGGAAGCTCCATAGACACATCCAAACTCCCTAAGGGACTGAATTGCTGGGCGGAGGGCTGTGGGGACCACGGTCTCCGGGAACATCTAGCTCAACTGGCATAACACAGTTTATAAAGAAAATTGTCTACATTCTACCACGGTGAGTAGCGCCTGGGGTCTTAAAAGCCTGGGAGCAGCCATCTAAGATACTCCACTGGTCTCACCCCTTTGGGAGCAAGGAAGAATGAAGAGAACAAGATACAAAGAAAAGATTAGTCCAAAGGACTAATGGACCACAAGCACCACGGCCTCCACCAGACTGAGTCCAGTACAACTAGATGGTGCCCAGCTACCACCACTGACTGCTCAGGGATCACGACAGAGGGTCCCGGACAGAGCCGGAGAAAAATGTAGAACAAAATTCTAACTCACAAAAAAAGACTAGACTTACTGGCCTGAGACTGGAGAAACCCTAAGAGTATGGCCCCTGGGCACCGTTTTAGCTCAGTAATGAAGTCACTCCCGAGGTTCACCGTTCAGACAAAGATCAGACAGCCCCATAAAAAAAAACGAGACTAACAGGGCACAACAGTCCAGAGACAAGGACTAGAAGGCAGGAGGGGACAGGAAAGCTGGTAACAGGCAACCCAAGATTGAGAAGGGACAGTGTTGACATGTCGTGGGGTTGTTAACCACTGTCGTAAAACAACATGTGTACTAGCTGTTTAATGAGAAACTATTTGTTCTGTAAACCTTCATCTAAAGTACAATTAAAAAAAAAAAATATGAAGGTCTTGAATTGTTCACAAATGTCCCATCCTACTAGCACCTTCACTTTGGGGAAAGAAACACTGAGGAGGAAAGGTCCTGTTATGCCAAGAGAAGAAGAAAGACTGCATCATCCGGAAGGCCTCTGGGCCCATGGCCAGGGCTCATGGATGGATTCAGGGGATCCATAAACCTCCTGAAATTGTTTCCAAAATTCCAGATTCTCAAACAGGTCCATGAACCCCATAAATTTAAAAGTCAAAGTCTGACAGATGTGAACTCAAATTCTGGCTCTTCTGTTTATTAGCTGTGTGATCCTGAGGAAATCACCCAATCTTTCAGAACTTCAGTAACTTTGCCTGAAATGGAAAAGTTAATGCCTTACTCACTGTGAGGATTAAATAAAATAATGCATGTTAAGCTTCCAGCACAATAATGTTCATCCACACAAATGGAGAACAGCAGGAAGCCACTGAAGCTTCCAGTATTATTATAAGAAATGGCATCTGAAACCACACACCACGGACAATGACAGAAGTGAGAGAAAGCCCCCAAAACGCTGTAAGTTCCCCAACATCTGCCATTTTGTAATTCAACTCAGAGACCTCTCCATATAAGCAAATTCACACTTAAGTCCGTATGGTCACGAGGCTATACTATTGTGGCAAATTAATGGTGAGATTAAAGGACATTTTTGGTATCTCTTAACTGAAAAACTCAATAATATAAGAAAACCATCCCTGACCTTAAATGTATTAGACATTCAGCTAAGGTTGGGAGTTGCTGGGTGGTGCAAATGATTAGCAAGTTCAGATGCTAACCAAAAGGTTGGAGGCTCTAGTACACTCAGGGGCACCTCAGAAGAAAGGCCTGGCAATCTACTTCCAAAAGGTCACAGCCATTGAAAACCTTCTGGAGCCAGTTCTACTCTGACACACATGGGGTTGCCATGAGTTAGAGCTGATGGCAACTGGGGTTTGTTTTTTTTTTGGGGTTAAGCTAAGGTTGAATAATACTTCATAATACTTCATTTCTTTAAATAAACAGGTTTCCAAATTGAGTAATTACTATTGTGATGATGTATTATGTATTTTAAAATGCACAATGTATCAATGATTCCATGTGTCATTCCTATACTTAATTATGTGGCCAATTCTTAATATTCTAGGCCAAATGAAAAAAGTAATAGAAAATCTAAAAATCACAAAAAAATCCTTGATCACTTATGATTGGTTTTAGAAGGTGGAAAGCTTTATATAGGTAGGGAGACCAATCTAACATTTAAATTTGCTTTCAGTGGTCCAATGCATCCAATTGAAAATATTTATTGAGCTAGTCTATACCTTTCACCAATGAAAAAGATCTTGTTTTATAACTTACATACCCGAATGAATAACTACTTAGCCCAAAATGTTTGCAGGTTTTATACTTTTACCTTACACATATTTCAGCTATTTTTAAAGTCCAAATGAAAACAGCTAGTACAGAAGGAAATGCACATGAAATTCTTGAGGTCTACTCAGATAACAGTCAAGATAAGGTCAGAGGATATTTGAAATACCTAAGAAGCTAACTTAAAATAAAACAATCCGATGGCCAAGAACACTTTCTAAAGCTGTGCTTGAGAGTGATGGCCTGCACTGTATGCTTGATTCCTGTCTGCTCCAACATACCCCTTAGCTAAGAAATTTCCCCATCTGCCAGAAGGCATTATGAGAAGAATCTGTTCAAAGTTTGGCAAGGAAGCTGCCACTCCCTTTACTCAGCAATCTTACCTAGGTTGTTGTTTAAACTAGATAATTTTCTAAGTGTTTTAGAAGCAGCCCCAAGGGAAAAAGAAATAAAAGTCTAAAGAAAAACGTGCACTTATGCCTGTATACAAAGCTCTGTAAATATTCAACTCTCTGGGGAAATAAAACCATCTGGCGAATTAAGGCTGACTTAACTGCTGTCCATGCCCTTTGTTTTTATTTTATTTTGCTTTTCTTTTTAAGATTGTGTTGACTTCCCCTATATTATTTGTTCTTTCCTTTCACCAAAGTTGACACTTGTCTACTATCTAGTTAGTGATTTCCATGCCCTTTGAAACCCATTGCCACCAAGTCAATTCTGACTTATAGCGACCACATAGGACAGAGTAGAACTGCCCCATGGGGTTTCCAAGGCTGTAATCTTTGTAGAAGCAGACTGCTACATCTTTTTCCTTCAGAGTGGCTGGTAGGCTTGAACCACCGACCTTTCCGTTAGCAGCCGAGCACTTAACGACCACCCTACCAGGGCTTGTTGCTGTCCATGCAATCAATCTAAATTCAAAACAAGGATCTTAATTTTTAAACTGAACATTTATTCAATAGCTATGTACTATAAGCCAATCAGGTGGCAAGGCACAATCCCAGGCACTGGTGACACAAGAGTGAACAAAAGAGACAGTCCTACTCTTATGGAGCCTACGTTCTAAAGGACAAAACCTTGACAACAGATTACAATGCACTTCAAATACAACTGAAGAAACATTTTATGCACATCTGTGATAAGCCACTAAAAACAGAGAGAAGCCATAGTAAGAACTTCTAAATTTTGCTAGGCTTTTCACCTTATTCAACAAAACATTACAGAGATAACTTTAGTGGTGATTTACTATTTATCTCAACTGTAAAATCATGATTAAAAATGCAGGTCACAAATGGAGAAAATGATGAGGATCCCCATACAAACATAAAACTCAGAAACAGCTGAAAGAAAACTGTCCTCTAAGATTTAAGTTCGGAGTCCCTGTGTGGCACAAATGGTTAAGTGTTCTGTTACTAGCTGAAAGGTTGGCAGTTCAAACCCACCCAGCGAGTCGGAATTGACTCAACAGTAACCAACACCACAACCACCAAGATTTAAGTTATAAAACAAACACATAATCTACCATAGCAAAATATGAAAAATTATATTCAAAAGGCTTCCAGGATTTCAGAACTTCCCTGTATCCCGAGGATTAAAAAATTTAAAGAACTCCAACCGAATGTAAAATTAAGCTGAATGAGAACCTTAAGATATAGGAAGGCAGAGTGTTTAAGAAAGAGTTCGCAATGAATCTAATAAAAACCATGACGGCCCAATAAAAACAGGATTTCAAAGTGTAATACAAGAGTTAAAAAGAGCTCTTGAAAGAGACAGACCATAAAGAAAAAAAAAAACAATACAGACAATCTAGAATTTCACAAAGTAATTTTTCTAAAAACCTAGGAGTTGGGTTGGGCCAAGAGAGAAGAAAAACCTACTGAAGCCCTTGGTTGGTCACTTTTTTGAGGGCAATCAGGCAGTGACATTGTACAAATTAATTTCAGCTGGTATGAAAACAGACATTCCAACATGACAGCTAAAACATGATGGCATGCTAAAATCTTAACAGTTTAGTAATGCGTAAAAAGTGTGATTACCGGAAGAACGTAGTCGATGTCAGTAAGCTATGCATATAGAAATTTTTGAAATTGTGTATCTTTGGCTATGTATATTTTCAACAACAAAAAAAAAGGTTGAGAAGGGAGAGGGTCGACATGTCATGGGGTTGTTAACCAATGTCATAAAACCATATGTGTACTACTGTTTAATGAGAAACTATTTGTTCTGTAAACCTTCACCTAAAGTATAATAAAAATAAATTTTTTAAAAAAGTGTGATTACCAGTGACCACTATACTTGTTTGTACTAGAAAATATTTATAAACAAGCATGCATTTTTAGTAATGGAGGAAACAATAAAATTATTTGCAAAAGAGAAGAGTTAATCTGAAGAGAAGTTGGTTGGTCACAACAGAGAAATGGGAATCACAAGTAACAGTAACGAAGACTAACATTTGAGAGTTTCCTAAATATCAGGTCCTCTGCTAAATGTTTTACACTTAGCCTTGAATCCTCACGACCACCATCAATTAGATACTATTATCCCAACTTACAGATGAGAAACAGGTGGATTTGGGAAGTAATTTGCCCAAGGTACACAACTGATAACTGGCAGAGCTGGGAGTCGAACCCAAGCTTTTCTAACTCTACTGGCCAATGTCTTATCTGTTAAACAGTCTTCTCAAGAAGCAAGCAGCAGCAGTGCCCACCTAAGCACTGCCCAAGAACAACAGTCTCGTCCTGGGGCAGGTCTATCTCCCGCGTGAAGCTCTGCAAGGCTTTCAGAGCAACTTCCCTTCTGACTCCAATTCATGGCGACCCATGTATTTCAGAATAAAACTGCACTCCATAGTGTTTTCAGTGGCTGTGACCTTTTGGAAGTAGATTGCCAGGCCTTTCTTCCAGGGCACCTCTGGGTGGATCTGAACTGCCAGCCTTCTGGTTAGTAGATAAGTGAACGAGCCCTGGTGACACAATGCTTAAGTGCTCAGATGCTAACCAACAAGTCGACAGTTCTAACCCACCAGCGGCTCCTCGGGCAAAAAGACCAGGGGATCTGCTCCCATAAAGATTATAGCCTAGGAATCCCTATGGGGCAGTTCTACTCTGTCATACAGGGTTGGGCACACAACAATAACACCCCTTCTCTGACCCATGATCACCAAGCAAATTCTAGTTTGCCTGGCTCACATGGGACCTACTTGCAGAGTTAGAACAGCCTGACCAGAGGGCACACATACTTGGGGCCTTTGGCAGTTCCATATCGCCCCATAAATTACTAAATTTGCGTCCTGGTTTTACACATCATCCTCAGCGGGCTGGGTTAACACAGGTCTTCCTCCCCGAGGCCTCAGGTTTTCAAGCCTGCTGACCTGACAGACTCTAGACTGAGCTGAATCCATCAAGGTGATATTGCTGGCCCGGGAGTGGTCATCCCCTGCTGACACCCTCTAGTCTCACCACCTTCTTCAAGCCTCTACAACATACACTTAGAAAACAGGAAAATTTTCTAATTCCCCCCAAATCCTCTAAAGACTCTCATAGCCTCTCTCGAAAAAGTGTTGTGAAACTCACAGTGAATGAGATGCAGAGAATTTCAACAGCACTGAGAAGCTGTTGTTGTAAGGAACAGCAATATTTTCCTAAGGAGATTAATTTTTTTTCCATTTTTAAAAGTCACTTCCCATAGTTCAAATATGAAGAATTTAGAAACAAGTTAACACACTAACTTAACTAAATTGGATAGAAGTATATTAACCTTTTTGTTTTTAACTTTTAATGTACTATATCTCAGATGTTCAAAAAACATATGATGACTAAAAAGCAAACACCCATATACTCGCACACTCTGCTTAAAAAATAAAATACTACCATATAATCGAAGCCCCTAGGTATAGCTTTATAATGGTATTATTATGTAACCCTCGTCATTGTCATTATAGAGATGAAATGGTATTCATTTAGGAAAGAAGCGTAGAGACTTTTTTTTCCAATTTAAGTTTGAGCAGTGGCAAAGCTTATGCCAAACCTACAAGCTATAATTCTGAGTTTGCCTGCTGGGAGAACAGTGCGAGATATCAACATACCATTATTTCTTGGTATAAATCACACTCGTGCGATATGTACACAAACTTAAGAACAGGTGTTGTTCCACTCAGATTAGGCCTGGGACTTGAGCCTTCTGTTTACATGCTACAGAGCAGCACTTCTCAGCTTTAAAAGGACAAGTTTGCTATATAAACTAACATCCTAATTCTGACTGCTGTTAAATGTTGAAAATGGTAGGATCATCTCTCCAAGAACAAGAAATTTTCTACAAACCAGGCCTCTTCCTGCTCAAAGCATCCTATTCTTTCATTTAAAAAGAAAAAAGCTTATAATATACCCACAGCTATAGGAAGCTGCTTGTTCTTGGCGACTGATAACCTCAAACACGAGATGGCAACTTGTCTGGACTCCTTGACTAACAGAGAAGCAAAGCAATGCCTCTGGGTTCAGTTCAACCTGTATTTATTGAGCACATTCCAGGTCTGGTACTCCGGGTACAAAAGTAAATAAATCATAGTTCCTCAAGAAGCTGGCTCTCTAGGAGTTGTAGGCAGACCTGGTGCTGCATAAAGAAGAAAGAAAAGGGAGAAAAAAAAAGCCAAAATAGGAAAAACAGGTGAAAGGAGCAAAAAAGATGGAATAAGCATAAATAAGCTGGGACGGTCACTGAGGCCCACTCTCCTGGTTTACTTTCTTCTTGGGCTCTCCCTCCTCTAGTCAACCCTGGGCAGTCTGCGAGGTCCTCTTTTTCTCCTCTGGACGGCCTCATCCCCTCTCCTGGCTTTGATTACTGACCTAGGCTGATGATTCCCAAATCTCTTCCCTTCAGCCTGGATCTCTCACCTGAGTTCCGGACCTACATACTCAGCTGTCTGCTCAGCATCGCCAAGTGTCATCTCAAAATCAGTATTCCCAAAACTGAACTCACCACAGGTCTCTCCTTGCTCCCCTCAAACCTGCTCCACCTCTTACATTTCCTCTCTCAGTTACAGTCCCCACCATCTCCTGGAAACCTGAGTATCTACCTGGACCCTTTGCTAGCCCTTTCTGTCAACACTTACTAGGTAAGTTTTTGTAATGGGTTGAATTGTGTTCCCCAAAAAAGGTATGGTGAAGTCCTAACCTCCAGTGTCTGTGAATACGACCTTATTTAGAAATAAGGTCTCTACTGGCGCAGTGGTTAAAGCTGTTGGCTGCTACTGAAAGGTCGGCAGTTCGAAACCACCAGCGGATCCAAGGGAGAAAGATGTGGCAGTCTGCTTCCATAGAGTTTTACAGCGCTGGAAACCCTATGGGGTGGCTGTGAATCAGAACTGACTTGATGGCAGTGGTGGTGGACAGATGTAATTAGTCAATATGAAGCCATACTAACTAGGGTGGCCTCTAACCCAATCTAACTGGTATCCTTATAAGAAGAGAAGAGACACAGAGGCACCAATGGAAGACAACCACGTGAGGATGGAGGCAGAGACTGGAGTCAGGCTGCTACAAGCCAAGGAATGCCTGGGGCTACAGGAAGCTGCAAAAGGCAAGGAAGGATCTTCCCCTCAAGGTCTGGGGGGAGCACGGCCCTGCCAACACCTTGATTTTGGATTTCTATCCTCCAGAACTGTGAGAGAATAAATTTCTGCTGTTTTAAGTCACTCAGTTCGTACTGCCTCATTACAGCAGCCCTGGGAAGCTAAGACAGTCCTGAATATCTCCAGGTTCCACCCACTTCTCCCCACCCCCATCCAAATCTAGGTGGTCACCAACTGCACCAAATCTAAAACCCACCCATTGCCATCAAGTCGATTCCAACTCATAGCAATCCTACAGGACAGGGTAGAACTGCCCCATAGGGTTTCCAAGGAGAGGCTGGTGGATTCCAACTGCCAGTCTTTTGGTTAGCAGCCAAGCTCTTAACCACTGGGCCACCAGGGCTCCGCACCAAAACTACTCCTTTCTAACCATTCTCCAGAGGGACCTTTCTTTGCAAACCAGTCATAACACTCCGTCATTTAAAAACCCTTTACTAGTATCCCCACCACCTTCAGGGTAAATCCAAATCCTTTAACAGAAGCCCCACCTTATGCGGCCCCAACTCAGCTTTCCCATTCCTCACTTCAGCCTCCAGGCAGATCAGCTGCTTTTGCCCCAGAGCCACTAGCCGTGCAGTTTCTCTGGTTGGAACAGTCTTTTCCAGCCCCTGATAAGACTCCCCTGCCCAATTCTTCAGGTCCCAGTTCAGATATCACATGTCCTGAGAACCTTTCTCTTTGCTGACCCTCCCTATAGCTCACAGCATCCTCTCCTTGCTCCACCATAGCACGTATCATGCCTGTTTTCTTGTTGGTATCAACACTAGGGTAAACTCCTAGTATGTGCCTGGAACTTATAGGTCTTCAATATTGAATGATCAAGTGATTGGATGGTCACCAAGGACAAGGTTCATCTACTTCTGACTTTTAATGAAGTACATCAATGGGATTCCAGTTCAGAACATAATTTGGGCTTTTAAGTAGAATAACCAGTTTCTCCATTTTTCTCTTACCCTAAAACTAGGGAGCTAAAGGCAAGGAGAGTCCTAGATTTAATTATAGCTTTTTTCTTCAAGGCCTTATCTGGAATTGCCCATGAGTACCGGGCTCCTCTAAATAATCACCTAAATGAAACCAAACAGTAAACATTTACCCTAGACCAAGGATGAGAAGGTAAGAAGGGACAGGGAAGCTAGATTAATGGAAGCAGAATGACCAGAATGGAAACAGTAAGAACACTGACACACTGTGAAAAATGTAACCAATGTCACTGAAGAATATAGAAATTGTTAAATGAGAACTTAATCTGCTGTGTAAACTTTCACCAAAAACACAATACAAACACACTGCCGTTGAGTCGATTCCAACTCAGAGACCCCAGTTGAAAAAAAAAAAGGCATTATCCAGATACACAAGGCCCCCCACAACTCTTATTGACTAGATTCTGAGGTTTTCCAGGACAAACCTATGATCACTGGAATAGGCTAGTTACTAGAGCTTATGGCTGTACATACACATTAAATGATAACAATCACTTTAAGGCTGTGACACCACTGTTGTCCCCACGGTTCAGATGAGGGAATTGGGGCTCAAACAGTTCAAATAATTTGCCCAAAGTCACACAACTGGTTGGTGAGGAAACCAGATTTAAAATCCAGGCAGTATGTCTCTAGAATCTCGACCCTGCCTGTGGTAAACAGTCAATGAACGTTTGCTGAAATGAATGTAATAACTGTACTAGACCAGGATGACCCATCTGGGATTATATTAGAAAAGAGGAAGTTGGATAATCCAAGATGCATTTATATTTGATCTTGGATTACGTTCAGGGGCAACAAATTCGCATTTGCAAAAGCTCAAGAAAAAAAAAAAAAGTTGCCTTCCAGTAGATTCTGAGTCATGGCAACCCCAGATGTGTCACAGTAGAACTAGGCTCCATAGGGTTTTCAAGGGCTGTGGTCTTTTTGGAAGTAGGTCGTCAGGCCTTTTTTCCCCAAACACTCAGGCACTGTTATTTCCCTTAAGGGGCACCCTCAAGAGAAGACCTCTCCCTCTGTAACTATTCTTTCCTCATGGAGAGGGGGCTTGCAAGCTCAACTCATATCATGACCAGCGACATGTTTTAGTATCCCGTGGGCTAGAACACACAGCTAGCATGCGTTAAAGGGATGGGAATAAGGAATGCAATCAGGCCAGAGACGGCAGGGCCTCCTTTGCTGCTTACCTCCCGCAACTCCAGTCTTTGGGCCACAGCCTCCAGGCTCTCCTGGCCAGTGCTCTCCACCGACAGCGTGAATTCCACAAACTCGTTGTTGAGCAGCTGGATCCGAGCAACCAGGCAGCTCTTGCTGGACACCGTGTAGCGCCGGGTGCGTTTCAGTTTCAGTCCAAATGGCAGTGGCATCTTCTCCTCCCTTCAACAGTCTAGGGGCAAGGAGGGAAAAGCACTCCACCAATCCAGGGGAGGTGAGGAAGGGAGGAAGCGATCCTGTCTTGCCGGGATGAGTCTGTCCGGTCTCAGGCTGCTCACCCAGCAGCCGCTGCCGCCATTAAAAAGCAATCGAGTCGCCGAAGGCCAGGTGAAGGGAGCATCCACGCCAGCGCTGAGGAAAGAGGGACGCCAGTTACATGGGCAATCTGGCAACTCTGGACTTGGCTTTTAAAAACACATATCAGCAAACTGTGCCCTAAGAATAAGCTTTCCCTCTCCTCTGGAAAAAGAAGGCACTGAATAGGATCCCGGAGGCAGTGGGAAAGCTTAACATCAGAGCTTAGAGTTGGATTCAGTCAGACTCCACCCCTCACTCATCCTACAAACGGTGATTACAACCACTGTAATGAGATAATGCCAGGCACCAGGACAACGCCAAGCTTAGGAGCGTTCATTAGTGGTTCTCTTCCTTTTTCGGATAAAATTTTGCTTTTGTTTCTTCATAGATAACACTTATTGGTCTCCTCCCTCAACACTCAAATGTCAGGGTTCTGTAGTCAAGGGAGATAACCAAAATATAAAAAAAAACAAACCCATTGCCGTCGAGTCAGATTCCCACCCATAGCGACCCTATAGGACTGAGCAGAACTGCCCCCATAGGGTTTCCAAGCAGCGGCTGGTGGATAAACTGCCGACCGTTTGGTTAGCAGCCGTAGCTCTTAACCGCTGCACCACCAAGGCTAGTTCAAGTCCCACGCCCTGTCCCATTAGGCAAATTAATCCCAGGTCCAGATGGAAGGACATACGGCAGCTGAGAGGTTCAAACGAGGTGAAGCAAGCCAAAGTGCCTAACAACCATTTGTAGAACCCTTTCTGGTTTACAAATATTTCCGCCATCAAATTGACATATTTGTAAAATCATAAAAGACCCTACAAATGTTTGTTACCGGTTTACCACCAGCACCGTGGCAGTTCTGAAAAGCGTGGCCCGGGCTCCTCTCCAGGGTGGGGTTGCCCAACGAGGCGGTGGCGCGGTGGACCTTCACCTAAACGGGGCCGCGGCCCCGAGGACGAGACGGGTGAGGCCTTAAACTCCATCCTGGGGGAACGAGGGACGGTTGGAGCTGAGCAAGCCCACGAAGTCCCGCTACGGCTTCTCCCGCGTCCTCCCCCCGGAAGAGAAGGCGGTGTTGCCGGGCCAACGGGCAGCCTCGGAGGGGCCGGAACCCTCCTAACGCGGCCGCGTTTCCGGACGGTCGCACCTGGTAGGACCGGCTCCTCTGCTCCCGGAGGGAACATTTAAAGGGCCCAACGCGAGCCCTACGGGCGGTGAAGAGGTTGGGTTGGGTCAGTTGGATTCCCGATTCGGAGCCACAGGATCCCAAAATACGCGACTTAGAACATTTTTAACGACACCTATTGATGGTAACTCCTGGACTGAGGCAAATTGGGCGGGCGGCAGCTGGGGGGTTTTATATCGGCTGGACTTTTTCTTTTTTCTGTCTAAACAAGTCGACAAAATCCCGTATATTTCCAGAATCCGGTGACGGCTTCCACTCTTCCTTTGCCCAAGACAGCCCCGAGGAGGAATTGTTTAGTTAGGCCTAGCCGTGGCCGATTACCCTTACCTTAGGCGGGGGGGCTCACGTAGACCTTCCGAAGGGGCTGCACAGGGCGAGGAAGGATCTGCTAGGTGCGCCCCAACCCTCTCATCTGACAAACAGAGACCCCAAACTTAGGAGAAGTGGTTTTCTCAGCTTCGCACAGGGATGGGCTGAGCTGGGAATCGATCCCGAGTCCCTCACTCCCAGTCCTCTCTCTATTCTGCGCTCTCCTGACTGGATCTCAGCCCCAGAGGTGATGGGCATCAAGTCTAGTAGGATTTAGCTGGTACACTATACTTTGCCAAACTTAACATTTTGAAATTCTATTCCAAAAATGTGTATAGTGGGCATTGTGAAAAATCAAAGACGACTCCTAAACCATCGCTGCCCTTAAAGCCTTTACAAGGATGCCATAATTACAGAGCTGCGTCTCTAATAAAGATCCCCACTGAGGTTTTCTTTGTTTTTCTGTGTTCTGTTGCTTTTGTTGTTTTTTGTTTGTGTTTTGTTTTTGCGCTCTGGTTATCTCCAAATAGCCAGAGAATAAAAGTTAAAAACAAGGGATAGGGGAGGAAGACCACAGGAAAAATGGAACCACAAAAGGACTGTGTTAATTAACAGCATTTGCTGAGTGCCTTCTGTAAGTAAAAGCACCGTACTAAGGAGGGAAACAGAAAATCACTATTATAAAAAGATACAGCCTCCACCTGCGTTAGTTTCCAACACTCTGTTGTTTCAGGGATACAAACTGAATAGCTAGATGAAGCAAAATGAAAAAAAACAAATCAAATGACAACCTTAAATAACAAGCTTTTAACTAGAAAATTGCCTGATAAGCCAGCAGTGTTTGCTTAAACTTAAAAGATTATATGTGCTTCACATATCATAAATACTAAATATCCTTTCATGAGATGAGATGGTAGATTTCAATTTTTATATACAAATTACGGTAACTGGAAACAGGGCAGATTGAGTAGTAGAGATGAACAAATAAGATATATATGCAGAGGGAAGATAAATATTTGTATTACAGGATATTCAAACATGGTAGTCTCTTCACTATAAAGATAGAACCAAGCCTTAAAGGCAGTAGATACTACACTATATACCTTAATCATTGCTCTGATTAAGCAAACTCAGGAGTAAAACTTTCAATTGTCCCTGAGATTTGAAATGTTTTACAGCATCAGGTATAAGAAAAAGCCAATGTTTTCTCTACTGAATATATGTATTTTTTATTTTGGTAGATGTTATGTCATTGGAAAAATTAGGGTATGTGTATATCAGTTTCATTTTTCCCCCGTGATATATTCATGAGAATGGCTTGACTTTTGCTTATGTATATAAAACCCACTGTGTTAAAATAATCTTTTGCTTAATACAGTATTTACAAAATTATCAATGATTTACTGATCTTTTCAGTTATATACAATATTTGCTACCAAATGATGTCATAAAATTTTGAATGTTTGAATATAATAATAAAATTGAAAAGTAGAAATTAAAGTGCTTTTTTTGATCTATCTGAAGTGCAAAATAATGTACAATAATTAAAAGGCAGTCGGGTCTGGAATTATAATTTATATAACTACTAAAGTACACAGAAAATTCGTAAATAATAACTTTTGAAGGAAAATACTAGGAGATACTTTGTTTCTCTGTAGTAAAAAGACAGATACATATTAAATTCTGCTTTAGTACAAGCTTTCAAAAGGTAGTCTGAGCTGTTTTGTGAGTTCATTTTAATTTTTGCCCTCTGTATCCTCTTCCAAAAGTTTCTCAAATATACTTTAATCCTGAATCTTGGAGAGTTTTTCCTCTTGTTGCTAAGGTCCTCATCACATGTAATTTTGCCAACATTAAAATAAAATAATAAAGGGAGAGAGTATGTGGCATTTCTGGAGTAATATCTAAATCTATAGCATTAAACCAAACCTACATTTCTCCTGGACAAAACGTAATTGTGTGGAGATACTCAAGAATAAAATACTCTAGAAACAAAACAGATTATTCTTTTCAGAGTACAATTACTGTCACGTCCTAAACTTAAAAAGTAAAATTCTGTCAGCAACTATTAGGCGTACAGCGGTTGCCACCTGGAGCACACGAGGTTTTTGTTTTTGTTTTTGTTTTAATGAGTTTGCGAGCATACTCTATTATTATAGGGCTTTCTCAGCAAAGAAGAAAATAGGACCAGCGTGCCAAGAGCGGCCAGTCTAATCAGGATTTGCAGAAATCACAAGTCGGAATTTGCAGACCCGAGAATTCTTTATCCAGAGTAAACGCTCTACTCCAAAAACAAAACAAGTCGTCACCAAAACAGTCCTTCCCTGCGCCCCCTCTCGCCCAAGTTATCTGGCAAATTTCACATTTATATATTCCAAGAGACGCAACTATGCCTAAAACATACGAAACCCTGATCCAGAAGTAAGCTGCAACAATCATTTGAGGGGCTCAGAAGTCCAAGCCCCCCTTTGTAAACTACTCAAGTCTATCAGACGGAGCCTGGGAAAGGCAGACGTTTCTCTTTGTTACGCGCCTGCCATCGGTCGGATAACCGCGACCCATCCTCCAGTACTCGGGGCTGGCGACGCGCGCCGGGGTCCCCGCGCGCGGACACACCCCAGGGCCGGCACGCGCGCCCCCCAGCCAGGGCCTCGCGCCCTCACCTGCTCCGGG
>NW_004443981.1:1157211-1172445 GCF_000243295.1 Trichechus manatus latirostris
CGCACCGCGCCGCGCTCATGGGGCCCGCGCGCCTCACTTCCTGTCTCCCGAACCGCGGCCCGCAGACCATCCCCTGGGCAAAGTCGGGCTGCGGCGGCGGCGAGGGAGCGGCCTGGACAGGGGACCCGCCGGCCAGGGGCGCCGCACAAAGAAGCCTGGCGGGGGCGGCAGGAAGACGGACGCACGACCGGACACAGGACACGCGGCCGGAGCAACGGAGGGCCGGCGGGCGTCCCTCCCCCTGGCCCCGCGGCGGATCCGGGCGGCGGCGGCCGGTGACCTCAGAGAGTTGGAATGCGGGCGGCGGGGCGCGGGGGAGGCGCGGACAGCTGCGCCCGGCCGCCGGGGAGGGGGCGCGCCGCTGCTTTTTTTAAATCATATGACCACTTATTTTAAGAGTTTCCAAATAAAGCGGGGCTTTTAATAAAATGAGGAGACGGGGATATTATTTGAATTCCAGGTAAAGGGTTTTCGCCCTGTATTATTATTACCAAAACCCACTGCCATGGGGTTGATTGTGACTCATAGCGACCCTATAGGACAGTAGAACTGCCCCATAGGGTTTCCAAGGCTGTAATCTTTATGGAATTATACTGCCACATTTTTCTTCTGCAGAGTAGCTGGTGGGTTCCAACCACCCACCTTTTGGTTAGCAGCTGAGTGCTTTAATCACTGCCACTAGAGCTACTGTGTGTTAGGTGGTTTGTAAAATGCAGTTAGGGCTGGAGTTATTCATTTGCCCTTGTACATTTCTGAAGACAATTCAAATACTATATTTCTTCTTTTCATAATTACTCCTAAGGATATACCCCAAAAAATTAGACACTGAACAATGCTGGATTAGAATGTCCAACCTCCCAAATACTCCACCTCACACACAAAAAAAATCACTATTCCTAAAATAACCTGTGAAACCAAAAATCAAACCTGTTACAGTAGAGTTCTGATTCACAGCGACCCTATTGAACAGGATAGAACTGTGCTCATGTAGAACCTGTACATAGACCAAGAGGCAGTAATTAGAACAGAACAAGGGGATAGCGCGTGGTTTAAAATCAGGAAAGGTGGGCGTGAGGGTTGTATCCTTTCCCCATACTTATTCAATCTGTATGCTGAGCAAATAATACGAGAAACTGGACCACATAGAGAAGAATGCGGCATCGAGATTGAAGGAACGCTCATTAACAATCTCTGATATGCAGGTGACACAACCTTGCTTGCTGAAAGCAGAGAGGATTTGAACCACTTACTGATCAAAATCAAAGACTACAGCCTTCAGTATGGATTACATCTCAACATAAAAGTCCCCACAACTGGACCAATAAGCAACATCATGATATACAGAAGATATCGGAAGTTGTCAAAGATCTCATTTTACTTGGATCTCATGGAAGCAGCAGTCAAGAAATCAAACAACATATTACATTGAGCAAATCTGCTGCAAAAGACTTTTTCAAAGTGTTAAAAAGCAAAGATGTCACCTTGAGGACTAAGGTGGACCTGACCCAAGCCATGGTATTTTCAGTCACCTCATATGCATGTGAAAGGTAGACGGTGAAAAAGGAGAACCAAAGAAAAACTAATACCTTTAAATTATGATGTTGGCGAAGAATATTGAATATAACATGAACTGCCAAAAGAATGAACAAATCTGTCTTGGAAAAGTACAGCCAGTATGCTCCTTAGAGGCAAGGATGGCTAGACTTCATCTTACGTACTTTGGACATGTTATCAGAAGGTACCAGTCCCTGGAAAAGGACATCATGCTAAGTAGAGGGTCAGCGAAACAGAGGAAGACCCTCAACAAGGTGGATTGACACAGTAGCTGCAACAAGGGGCTCAAACACAGCAACGATTGTGAGGATGATGTGAGATCGGGCAGTTTTTCATTCTGTTTTGCATGGGGTCTTTGAGTTGGAAGTGTCTTGACAGAACCTAACAACAACACGAACTGTGCCTTAGGGTTTCCAAAGAAGCCAACTACCACATCTTTCTCCTAAGGAACAGCTGATAGGTTCAAACCTCCAACCTACCTGTTAGCAGCTGAGCGCTTAACCACTGGGCCACCAAAGCTCCTTCAAATAACCTGTAGGTCCCCAAAGAGATCCTTTCCTGAGCGTCATTTAAAACACAGGCACTATACATACCATATGTATATACAATACAGAGTAGAGCTAATATGGGTGAAGTCTCCAGGCTCAAATTGCCTGGTTCAAATCCCAGCTCCAACACTTACTTAGCCAGGTGAGCTTGTGCAAATTTCTTAACCTCTCCATACCCGTTTCTTTCTTGTAAAACAGGAATAATAATAATCACTATGGAATAACTTGTATTAAATATATATGAAGTGTTTCACCCAATTCCAGGCCCTCTTAGCAATGTTTATTATTAAACTATTATATTATTATCATTAATGGATTGCAGCACTTAAGCTAAGGAGTAAAACTGTGCGACCCTAACACCATTACAACGGGGTATTTGATCTTTCCTTAGCATATTGTTTGAGTGACTAGAGCAGAGAAGCTTTTAATTCATGCAAACTTTAAGTTCAGTGATTTTTTAAAATACTTTTGTTTTTATGTCTCACTTCATGTAAATCCCATTTTCTTCAACAATTAACAAACACTTACTGAATACTTACTACCCATAAGAGGTGGTTCCTGCCCACAAGGAAATTCGGGCCTGATGGGTGATAAACACTCCTACACCCCTACATCTAGAAGGCCTAAGTGGTGAGCCCTATAATCAAGGTACAGGTGTTACTGGAGAACAACGCAGGGCAAGATTCAGCTTGGGTCATGTGGCTAAAGGCAAGCAAGGTAACATACCTTAATCCACCTCCCTGATGATGCACTGTGGTGGCTTGCATGTTGGTCTGATGCTGGAAGCCATGCCACCAGTACTTCACATTCCAGCAGGGTCACCTATAGTAGTCAGGTCTCAGTGGATCATCCAGACTAAGGCAGACTAAAAAGAAAGGCCTGGCAATCTAATTTAAAAACCAGTCAGTGAAAACCCTATGGATCACAACAGAATATTGTCCAATATAGTGCTAGAAGACAAGCCCCCTAGGTTGGAAGTCACTCAAAATACAGAGACTGCAACAATGGACTCTGGCATACCAGAGATCATGAAGATGGCATAGGAGCAGGCAACATTTCTGTTCTGTTGTACATGGGATTGTCATGAGTTGGAGGTGACTCAATTCAATGGCAACTAACAATAACAAAATGCTTCTAATAGAAAAAATAGATTAATTCTGTTTGTAAGTGACATCTCACCTGAACGATATGAAGGGGTCAATTTGTGCGTGAGGAAAGAAAAGAGATGAAAATGGTCTCCCAGGCTGGAAATAATGGAATTATGTGTGACTCCTCTTTCACTCATCTCTGGCCTGTCCTCAAGTCTTTGATATTTCTTCCTTTGCAAGGTCTCGTGAATTCTTTCCTCTGTTCCCTCTGGTATATTCTAATCCAAACTCTCATTATTTTACATCTGGATTATTGCAACAAGCTACTCCCTGGTGTCCTTACATCTGGTTTCTCTGTTCCCTCTTCTTTCCATGTTAACACCAGGCTTACTTCTCCCTTTGCTTTGTCACTCCCAGTGGATCCCCCAAGGTTAAGCTCTTCTGCCTGACCTTCACGACCTTCCTAAACCAGCCTTGTCTCTCTGACCACTTTTCCGTCTCTCTCCTCCCCAGCATGCACTCTCTGCCCACATTAAGCTGCTTCTCCTGGCCAGCAGCATGTCCTGCCCCCCTTCCATTTGTCTAAGCCTTCCGCTTCTCTCCAAGGCTCAGTTCAAGGCTCTCTGCTTCCAAGACAACTTTCTAGCCACACCATTCCACAGTGATCTCCACACTTGGCAAGAACTTGAAAAATGGTTTCATACAGGCTTCTTTTATATCTCCTTGAATTCCTAGGACAGCACTGGGCCGAGAGTAGATACTAAATAAAAACTTGTTAATTGAGTGGGGAGGAAAATAAAAGAATTTTAAAAATAGAAAATGAACATAAAACCCAAGTGATGTTAGACAACCGAGCTGAGCATCCTCCCTCACAGTCAACAGTTGTCATTTGCTGACCAAGTACTTAAGCTCTGTTTTCCCCCAACCATGTTAATTTGGCAACAGCATCCCTATGACAAGCCACTTGAATAACTCCTTCAAAGTGTCAGAGATGAAATTATTATTGGCTTATGTTTTGGATGTAAGGAAGTGAGGTAATTTATACGGTTCAACCGCAAAAGATACAAAAGGGTTTAAGTGAAAAGTCTCCATCCCACCCTGCCTGCTAGACACCCAGCTCTCTTCCTGGGGGTAACCAGTGTTACATATTCCTATATATCCTTCAAGAAATATTCTATACATACATAAGCAATTGTATATATATGTATCCTACCTCCTATTTGAGCCCTGGTGGTGCAGTGGTTAAGTGCTTGGCTGCTAACCAATAGGTTGGTGGTTTGAACCCACCAGCCATTCCTTGGGAGAAAGATGTAGCAGTCTGCCTGCATAAACATCACAGCCTTGTGGGGACCGTGTTCTCGGGGAACATGTAGTTCAATTGGTATAATATGGTTTATAAAGAAAATGTTCTGCATCCTACTTTGGTGAGTAGTGTCTGGGGTCTTAAAAGCCTGTGAGCAGCCATCTAAGATACTCCGCTGGTCTCACCCATCTGGAGCAAGAGAGAACGAAGAAAGCCAAAGACACAAGGGAAAGATTAGTCCAAAGGACTAATGGACCACAACTACCACAGCCTCCACCAGACTGAGTCCTGCACAACTAGATGATGTCCAGCTACCACCACCGAATGCTCTGACAGGGGTCACAGTAGAGGGTCCTGAATAGAGCTGGAGAAAAAGGTAGAACAAAATTCTAACTCACAAAAAGAAAAAAAAAAAGGACCAGAGTCACTGGTCTGACAAAGACTGGAGAAACCCAGAGAGTATGGCCCAGACTCCCTTTTAACTCAGTACTGAAGTCACTCCTGAGGTTCACCCTTCAGCCAAAGATTAGATGGGCCCGTAAAACAAAACAAGACTAAAGGGGCACACCAGCCCAGGGGCAAGGATAAGAAAGCAGGAAGAAACAGGAAAGCTGGTAACGGGGAACCCAAGGTCGAGAAGGGGAGAGTATTGACATGTCCTAGGGGTGGCAACCAATGTCACAAAACAATATGTGTATTAACTGTTTAATAAGAAACTAATTTGCACCGTAAAACTTCATCTAAAAAAAAAAAAAGATTACAGCCTTGGAAACCCTATGGGGCAGTTCTACGCTGTCCCATATGGTTGCCATTGAGCTGGAATCGACTTGACAGCAGCGGGTTTTGTTTTGTTTTGTTTTGGAGTGGGGGGTTTACCTCCTACTGTTACCCAAAGAAGTGGCATATTATGCATACACTTCATGTGAATATATTTCTTATTAAAGAAAGTCCTGAACATAAAAAGATGCTCAATAAAAAACCTAAAAACCAAACCTGTTGCTGTCGAGTCAATTCTGACTCATAGCGACACTTTAAGACGGAGTAGAGCTGCCCCATAGGGTTTCCATGGAGCAGCTGGTAGGTTTGAACTGCCAACCTTTTGGTTAGCAGCCAAGCTCTTAACCACTGGGCCACCTGGGCTCCAAAAATCATGTTTTTGTTGGTACGTTGACTAGTATTTTCCTAGGAGTTAAGAAGTCAATCTGCTTTGATAGTTGGTGAATACTTAGTTAAAGATCTATATTAGTTTCCTAGAGTTAAGCCCTTGACTACTAGCTGAAAGGTTGGTGGCTCAAACACACCCAGAGGCACTTCAGAAGAAGGGCCTGGAGATCTGCTTCTGAAAGGTCACAGCCTTGAAAACTCTATGGAACAGTTCTACTCTGCACACATGGGGTCGCCATGAGTCAGAATCAATTCAACAGCAACCAACAACAACAACAACAGTAGGGTTGCTAAAACAAAGTAGGTGGCTCAAAAGGACAGAAATTTATTGTCTCATAGTTCTAGAGACTACAAGTCCAGAATCAAGGTGTTAGAAAGAGCGATTCCTTCTGCAGGCTCTGAGGGAGAATCTGTTCCGTGCTTCTCTCCAGCTTCTGGTGAAAGCCAGTGATCCTTGGTGTTTCTTGGCTTACAGCTGCATCACTCCAATTTCTCCTCTGTCTTCACATAGCTATCTTCCCTCTGTGTCTTTCTCTATCTCTTCTTGTCTTTTATGACACTACTCACATTGGATTAGGACCTACCCTGCTCCAGTATGACCTCATGTTAACTGCTAACATCTTCCAAGACCCTATTTCCAAACAAAGCCACATTCACAGGTCCTTGGGGTTCGGGCTTGAACATAAATTTTCAGGGGACACAATTCAATCCATAACAGGACCTTAATCACTACATAGATGTTGGAAAATCAGTTGCCATTGAGTCGAATCCAACTCATGGCAACCCCACGTGTGTCAGAGTAGAACTGGGATCCATAGGGTTTTCAATGGCTGATTTTTCAGAATTAGATCACAGGCTTTTCTTCCAAGGTGCCCATAGGTGGACTCGAATCTTCAACCTTTAAGTTAGCAGCCAAACATGTTAACTGTTTGTAGGATTCAGGGATGCTAACCACTATATACATTACCATCCTCTGCAAGAATCTAAGCTGAACAAATGCCCCACCCCACAGAGATAATGATCCCTGAAGGGAGGGGAGTAGTGGGAGCAGAGCTGGAAAGGTGGAATCTTTTGGCCCTGAATCCTTGCCATGTGTGCTGCCGACCACATTTAACACCGCGTCAAGTGTCTCGTATGCAGTTCCAAAAGAGTGAGAATTTAGGGGACAGATTTCCCTGGACATCAAAGAAGTCATGGTCTTGGCAATTTATTTGTTCAAATGGACAAGAAATGGAGGATTATGCTAGCCTCAGTAGCAAAAAATGGCTGCTGCAACTATAGTTCCCAGCACTTAGGGCTTTTGATCTAAGAACAGACTGGCCATGTGATATTCACCATCATACAACTTTGTCCATTCATCCATCTTTTATTGGAAGCCAGATGTCAGGAGAATGAAAGTGAATAAGATGCATGGCCCATCCTCAAAGGCTCACTGTGTGAACAATAGGTGACTATATAATTCTAGTAAACCAGGAAGTTTGTTGTTGTTAGGTGCCGTCAAGTTGAAATGTTGCCCAGTCCTGTGCCATCCTTGCAATGATGGCTATGTTTGAGCCCATCCTTGCAACCAATGTGTCAATCCATCTCATTGAAGGTCTTCCTCTTTTCGCTGACCCTGTATTTTACCAAGCACAATGTCCTTCTCCAGGGATTGATTCCTCCTAATAACATGTCCAAAGTAATTGAAATGAAGTCTCACCATCCTTGCTTCTAAGGAGCATTCCATTTGTACTTCCTCCAAGACAGATTTACTCATTCTTCTGGCAGTCCCTGGTATATTCAATACTCTTTGCCAACAACGTAATTCGAATGCGTCAGTTCTTCTCTGGTCTTCCTTTTTCATTATCCAGGTTTCCCCAGGAAGTTTACTAAACTGAAAAATCCAAACTGGTTGCTATTGAGTCAATGAGTCCACGTGTGTCAGAGTAAAACTGTGGTCCATTTTTTCGAGGGTTTTCAAGACTGTGAACTTCCAGCAGTGAAAGTGCCTCCGGTTGGGTTCAGACTGCCAATCTTTCAGTTAGTAGTCAAACGTTGAACTGTTTGTGCCACCCAGGACTCCAGGATATTTATGTATATTCTAAGTGGAATGGTAATTCTGGGAGGGAGGGATTCGCTTCCCTGGTTAATAACTGTGATCAGCTTCTGGCTGAGTTCCAAAGGAGGGATAAAGGTTTGCTAAAAGTAAGCCACTTGCAAGAGCCTGAAGCTACTTGGATGTGCAGCAGCTGGATGGAATGCAGCCCTGACACAAGGCTGGAGATCTCAGTGGGGCCAGTGTTAGAGGATTTGGGGTTCCATGGAGTTGGGTTTGGTACTCAGGCTTCTGGCTTCAAAGCCAATGCTCTTCTCAGTCACCTCTCCTTTGGAAGACAGCCAGAGGTTTCTTAGCTGGCACCATGGTTCGGTGAAGGCTGGTTGTGATACTGCCGCGTAGAGCAAAATATATCATTCTTCCTGAAGCAGAGCCCTTCCATGTCTGGTAAGAAGTGTCAGTGTCCACCTGTTGTTGTTGTTAGGAGCTGTCGAATCAGTTCTGACTCATAACGACCCTATTGTACAACAGAATGAAACACTACCTGGTCCTACACCATCCTCACAATCGTTGTTATGCTTAGCTCATTGTTGCAGCCACTGTGTCCATCCATCTCATTGAGGGTCTTCCTCTTTTTCGCTGACCCTCTACTTTAGCAAGCATGATGTTCTTCTCTAGAGGCTGGTCCCTCCTGACAGCATATCCAAAGTATGTGAGACAAGTCTCACCATCCTCGCTTCTAAGGAGCATTCTGGCTGTACTCTTCCAAGACAGATTTGTTCGTTCTTCCGGCAGTCCATGGTATAATCAACATTCTTCGCCAACACCATAACTCAAAGGTGTCAATTCTTCTTCGGTCTTCCTTATTCATTGTCCAGCTTTTGCATGCATAGCAGGCAATTGAAAACATCATGGCTTGGGTCAGGCGCACCGTAGTCCTTAAAGAAACATCTTTCTTTTTAACACTTTAAGGAAGTCTTTTGCAGTGGATTTACCCAATGCAAGGGTCTTTTGATTTCTTAACTGCTGCTTCCATGGGTGTTGTGGATCCAAGTAAAATGAAATCCTTGACAACTTCAATCTTTTCTCCATTTATCATGATGTTGCCTATTGGTCCAGTTGTGAGGATTTTTGTTTTCTTTACGTTCAGATGTAATCCATACTGAAGGCTGTAATCTTTGATCTTCATCAGTAAGTGCTTCAAGTCCTCTTCACTTTCAACAAGCAAGGTTGTGTCATCTGCATAACGCAGGCTGTTAACGAGTCTTCCTCCAATCCTGATACCCCTTTCCTCTTCATATAGTCCAGCTTCTCACATTATTTGCTCAGCATACAGATTGAATAAATGTGGTGAAAGGATACTACCCTGATGCACACCTTTCCTGACTTTAAACCACGCAGTATTCCCTTGTTCTGTTAGAGCAACTGCCTCTTGATCTATGTACAGGTTCCTCACGAGCACAATTAAGTGTTCTGGAATTCCCATTCTTTGCAATGTTATCCATAATTTGTTATGATCCACATAGTCGAATGCCTTTGCATAGTCAATAAAGCACAAGTAAACATCTTTCTGGTATTCTCCGCTTTCAGCCAAGATCTATCTGACATCAGCAGTGATATCCCTCGTTCCACGTCCTCTTCTGATCTAACTTAAATTTCTGGCAGTTCTCCGTCAATGTACACCTGTAACCGCTTTTGAATGATCTTCAACAAAATTTTACTTGCGTATGATAATAATGATATTGTTCGATAATTTCCGCATTCGGTTGGATCACCTCTCTCGGGAATAGGCATAAATATGGATCTTTTCCAGTCGGTTGGCCAGGTAGCTGTCTTTGAAATTTCTTGGCAAAGATGAGTGAGCACTTCCAGTGCTACACCTGTTTGTTGAAACATCTCAATCGGTATTCCATCAATTCTAGAAGCCTTGTTTTTCACCAATGTCTTCAGTGCAGCTTGGACTCCTTCTGTACCATTGGTTCTTGATCATGTGCTACCTCTTGAAATGATTGAATGTCGACAAATTTTTTTTGGTACAATGACTCTGTGTATTCCCTCCAAAAGACTAAATGTTCATCTAGCTTAGTATTTTCAAGTAGAATATCCCTTGTCTCTTTAATGGTTTCTCTAAGGGCATTATTGTGATCACCTTCATCTGATGTGCTGTAGTTTGTGAAGCTTACAGGGAAGGCGCATTTGTGGTTTAGTGGTAGAATTATCGCCCTTCTTGCAGGAGACCTGGGTTCAGTTCCTAGCCAATGCCCCGTCTTAGGCTGGGTTCTCTAGAGAAGCAAAACCAGTAAAGTGTATAAATATGTATACAGAGAGATTTATATTAAGGAAATGACTCACGCAGTTTTAGAGGCTGAACCATGGGTCAAGATCCAGGCTTCTCCTGATTCATGTAGCTGCAGTGGCTGGCTAACCCAAGATCATCAAGTCAGACAGCAGGGCTCTGGCTCACAAGCTGAGAGGACCAACGAATCACAAGATCAGCAGGCAAGATGGCAGGTAAGCTGCTAGCTCAAGTCCCAAGAACCGGATGTCAGACCAACAGGAGCCAGTCACAGAATCCAGTGCAAACAAAAGCCCAAGAGCCTTGCCAGAAAGTCCACCTATATTGGATGCAGGCCACACCCCCAAGGAAACTCCTTTTCAACTGCTTGGCTACTCACAGCAGATCTCATCCTGGAGATGATCACATTTTATCAAATTTCATTATGGAGGTGATCACATCATTATACAACTGCCAAACCACTGAAAAACATGATATAGCCAAGGGGACACACAACCTTAAAGATCATAGAGCCTCATGCGCAGCCACAACCCATTTGTCTGTGGAGGCTTGCATGTTGCTGTGATGCTGAATAAGTTTCAGTGGTGCTTCCGGACTAAGATGGACTAGGAATAAAGACCTGGTGAACTACTTCTGAAAAATCACCCAATAAAAATTCTATGGATCACAAATCCTGTGGATCAGTTGACCTGCACTGATCTGTTCATTCTATTGTGCACGGGGTCACTATGATTTGTGGGCCAACTCAAACTCAACTTATTGGTGGTACTCCTTCTGTGATCTGGATACTGTACTTGGGAGATCTAAATGTGTGAATTCTTAAGCAGCCTCCAAGTGTCTTTTTCCAAAGTTTTAACTGGTCATCTTAGTTAACTAGTTCTTCCATAACAAAAACACAGTACCACAAACGAGTGGCTTTGAAGAATAGACATTTATTGTCTCACAGTTTGAGAGGCTAGACATCCATATCAGGGCATCAACTCTAGGGGAGGATCCTTCCTTGTCCGTAGCCCAGGTGTTCCTTGGCATTCCTTGCCTTACAGAAAGATCTTCACATGACATCTGTCTTCCCCCTGCGTGTGTGTCTCTCTGTATCTGTACTGTCCTTATAAGACATCACCACAAGGAATTAGGTTTCAAATCCATCCTACTCAGTTATGACCTCATTAACATAACAAAAGAAATACCCTACTCCCAAACACAGGCACAGGGGTTAGGTCTTTAACATCTTCTTGGGAGACACAATAAAATCTAAAACATTGTCCTAAAAGTTAACCCCATCTTGAATACATTTTAGTAAAACTTTCTCTATTCTTGAATACATTTTAATGAAAACATTCTGTATTCTCTACAAAATATTCTTTCAGTATTCTCTAAATATTGACTGAGAATTTTGCATCTAGTAATGGTAAGATATGTTTTTATTCTTAATTCTGCAATGGTGGGTAAAGAAATAGAAATAATTTATCTGTCTTTAGCCATTGGATTGTGAGGGTCTTGAAAGCAAGGACTTGTTCCTGCTCAACCATGTGCTTCTGGCTCCCAGCAAAGTGTCTGGCTCAACGGAGGCATTTAATTTTTAATCAACAAACACAGTGCTGTTATAAGCCAGATACAGTTTGAAATGCTTCACAAGTATTAACTTATTTAATCCTCATAATAACCCTATGAAGACGAAACTAATGTCATACTCTCTGTCATAGGCTGAGTTCTCTAGAGAAGCAAAACCAGTGAAGCATCTACATATGTATAGAGAGAGAGAGAAAGAGAGAGAGAGATTTATATCAAAGAAATGGCTCACATTGTTGTAGGGGCTGGAAAGTCCTAAGTCCATGGGTCAGGCTGGAGGCTTCTCCTGACTCACATAGCTGCAGGGGCTGGTAAACCCCAAGACTGACAGGTCAGACAACAGGCCGCTGGCTCACAGACTGCAGAGGCTGACAAATCCAAGACTGGCAGGTAAGCTGCTAACTCAAGTCCCAAGAACCAGAGGTCAAATGAACAGGAGACAGCTGCACGATCCAGAGCTAGCAAAAGCCTGTGAGCCTCTCCAGAAAGTCCACCTATATTGGATATAGGTCACACCCTCTAAGAAACTGCCTTTCAGCCAATTGGCTGCTTACAGCAGATCTCACCATAGAGGTGATCACATTATCTTAGATCTCATCATAGAAGTGATTACATTATTATATGACTGCCAACTACATCAAAACTGCCAAACCACTGAGAATTACGGCCCAACCAAGTTGACACACAACCTTAAGGTCACACTGTCTTAGTAATCTAGTGCTGCTATAACAAAAATATCACAGGTGGATGGCTTTAACAAACAGAAATTTATTCTCTCACAGTTCAGGAGGCTAGAAGTCCAAATTCAGGGCACCAGCTGTAAGAGGAAGACTTTCTCTCTCTGTCGGCTCTGGGGAAGGTCCTTGTCATCAATCTTCCCCTGGGTCTAGCAGCTTCTCAGCACAAGGATCTCAAGTCCAAAGGGACACGCTCCACTCCTGGTTTTTCTTGCTTGGTGGTAATGAGGTCTCTTTCCTCTCTGCTTACTTCTCTCTTTTATATCTCAAAAGCGATTGACTTAAGAAACAACCTAATCCTGTAGATTGTGTCCTGCCTCATTAACATAACTGCCTCTAATCCTGCTTCATTAACATCATAAACCAAATAATTAAACCAAACCTGTTGACGTCCAGTTGATTACGACTCATAGCGACCCTATAGGACAGAGCAGAACTGCCCTATAGGGTTTCCAAGCAGCAGCTGATTGATTTGAACTGCTGACCTCTTGGTTAGCAGCTGTCATGGTTTGAATTATGTCCCCCAAAAAACGTGTGTATCAGTTTGGCTGGGCCATGATTCCCAGAATTGTGTGGTTGGCCTCCATTTTGTGATTGTAATTTTATGATAAAGAGGATTAGGGTGGGATTGTAACACCACCTTTACCCAGGTCACATCCCTGATCCAATGTAAAAGGAGTTTCCCTGGGGTGTGGCCTGCACTACCTTTTATCTCTCAAGAGATGAAAGGGAAGCAAGCAGAGAGTTGGGGGACCTCATACCATCAAGAAAGCAGTGCTGGGAGCAGAGCGTGTCCTTTGAACTAGGGTCCCTGCGCCGAGAAGCTCCTAGTCCGTAGGAACACTGATAAGAAGGCCGACAAAGAGAGAAAGACTTCCCCTGGAGTTGATGGCCTGAATTTGGACTTTTAGCCTACTTTACTGTGAGGAAATAAACTTCTCTTTGTTAAAGCCATCCACTCGTGGTGTTTCTGTTATAGCAGCACTAGATGACTAAGACAGCAGCTAAACTCTTAACCACTGCTACACAAGGGTTCCATTAACATCATAGAGGTTAGGATTTACAAGAGGATAATCATATGAGATCACAAAATGGTGGACAACTACCCAATACTAGGAATCATAGCCTAGCCAAGTTGACACTAATTTTTGGGGGACATAATTAAATCCATAATGCATACCCATGTCACAGATGTGGAAACTGAGGCACAGAGGGGCCAAGCAACTTGCCTAAGGACTTAGAGGAAATGGCAGAGCTGGGATTAAAACCCAGGCTGTCTAACTACCACATCCTTGTTCTCAGTCACTCTGTGCCACTGCTTCTTGACAATGCTAAATGAGAGCATGATCATTGGATTTATCCATAGGAATGCTTTTGTAATTGAGGTCTTTAATTTCATTTATACTCCAAATATTTAATGAGTGCTTAGTGTGTGTCTAACATCCTGAAAGAAATTTGGGGGAAATACAAAGACCCATAAGTTTATAATTTTGTCAGGGAGGAAACCCACACTCACACAATTAGCATTACAGAATATATTGTTAAGCTAGTAGTTCCCACACAGATGTTAGAGGAATTCAGAAGAAGAAGGGATTATGTGACATTATGAAGGGTCATGTATTAGACAGACCTTAGGTCGCCCCCATAATTCCTGTCCCTGCTGTTCACACACTGTGAAATCCCCTCTCCTTGAATGTGGGTTGGACCTTTGACTTTCTTCTAGTGAATGAATATGGCAAAGATGAAGAGGTTTTCCAGGTGCAGTTAAGGTCTTAAATCAATTGATTTTGAGTAGGCCCTGGGTGGGCCTGACTTAATCAGGTGAGCGTCCTTAAAAGAGGGACTGGGCCCTCCCTGAGCTGAGAGACTCTCTTTGCGGGCTTGATTAAGTAAGCAGCCATGTTGGAGAAGTACACCTGACAAGGCACTGAGGGCAGACCTGACGGCAGCCTCATAAGGAAATAAATTCTTCCAACAACCTGAATGAGCTTGGAAACAGATTCTTCTTCAATTAGACTTCCGGATGAGAACACAGCCTGGCCCCCTTGATTGCAGCCTTGTGAGACCCTGAGCAGAAGACCCAGCTAAGCTGTGCCTGGACTCCTGACCCACAGAAACTGTGAGATAATAAATGAGTATTGTTTTAAACTGCTACATTTGTGTAAATTGTATTCTTGAGAGTACAATTTACACAAATTCACTCTCAGGAATCAGTAGGTAAAGGGGAGAACGGAAACCTCTCTCTGTGGCTACTCTGGTTCCCAGGTTTTGTGAATTCAGAGAGAATTAAGCTGCAATTGACAGAAATAAGTAGGTCAGGAGTAGCAACCAATCTTAGTGGGGACAGGGAAGATGATGATGAAGACTTCAGTTTTGATTTTGTAGAAAATACCAGCCAATGCCTGTAGTCAGCTGGAGTTTGGGAGTGGAACTGAAGTGAGAATTTGAGTCTGATGGAAAATTTGGTCCTCATCAGCATAGAGGTGACAGTTGAAGTCCTGAGAATAAAATAATCCTCCAAAAGAGGTTCAGAGAGATTAGAACAGGAAGAGCAGGACTAGATCTTGGGGAAAGGCCAGTGATAGGCTTGGGATAAGGGAGGGAGAACCAGATGTAGGAAAAGCAGGGCATGTGTAGAGTCAAAGAAAAGCAGGTCATGTGTAGAGTCAAAGAAAGGATGGTCATAGATTGGTTCCGTTTGCTGGGTATTACATTTTCCCCTCCAAGTGTAAATATAACGCAACCTCTAAAACACAGTTATTTTTTTTTTAATTGTACTTCAGGTGAAGGCTTACAGAACAAATAGTTTCTCATGAAACAGAAGTACACATGATATTTTATGACCTTGATTAACAACCCCACAACATATCAACCCTCTAACTTCTCAACCTCTTTTTTTTGTTTTTTGGTGAAAATACACATAGCCAAAGATACACCATT